>NC_089275.1:2634499-2949161 GCF_963678975.1 Dysidea avara
GATTAGTACAAAGGCTTTTTTGGGAAAGAGGGGGGCATTTTTGTCAATTTAAAACCTTTCATGAATGCATCTAAAATTGCAAATTCACAAACGTTATCTTCCACGAATGATTCCCATTATACAGTATTATTTCCATGCATGGTTAACCGCTATTTAACACTCATACTAGCACTTAGCATGACAAATGTTTTGTTGAAAAGTATGACTGCTCTATTAGAGTAGCTATTTGAATATTTTGATAGTAAAATTATTTTTAGAAACTGTGGAAACACTTGTTAAACATTTTTTGTGTGTATTATATGGTGTTGTGCATGCAGAGTGAAAGCTATCTCATTTGATAGGAGCTGACACTGGATCATCATCAACCAGTTGAAACAGTGATACAAAAGATGTATCTTGTTCTTGTATAACTTTGTATGAACTGTACTGTTTGCAATATTAGTATGGAGATAACAATAGAATACGTAGCTTTCAGTTTTGGTATCTTGTTGAGGCAAAGTTTCCCCGACCTGTGGTCAGCGTTTTTATGGATGTACCTTGGACCATACGGGCTTTATGTATGATGCTGGCAACTATGTGTACTCAACATACAGCAAATCTGTACAGGTATAAGTGAGGGATATTCTCTGAATCCCTTTCATCAACCATACAAAACTAAAAACTGTTTTCTCAAGGTGTTCAGTCATATCATCAATGTGCTGTGTTGTGTGTGGCACTCATGAACTTTTTGGTTGTGTACACATACTGTGCAGATAACCACACAAATACAAATACATTGTCCACGAAAGTTAACTATATATGTTAAAATTGTGAAAATGAAATAAATGTATTGCAGTGTTATGTGTATATACATAGAGGTTTTGCAGTACACATTCCTTAGCCATGTATGCACTGACTAGTGGATTGAGGATTCTACATTGATTTTTAAAAGCACAAAGCGAGAAGTTTTACTGGAATATGCTAAAAAGCCATTGTAACAAGTGGCTATATGTATAATATTGAGGGTTGACATGTAGCTATGAATTTTGTAATGTATTGTGGGTTTTGGTATGTACATTCACCGACAATATCTGCGCACATATTATGTGAACATTCCCTGCAAAACCTCTAACGTGCATGTTATTTCCTACCAATACAACTGGAAGACGAAACACAAATAAAGTCTGCACTATACATAATTCATCCCATGTTTGGTAATAAGCTGATCATTCACCAGAGTAGTATATATTCATTGCTGGATATACACAAGCAAGTGCAAGGAGAGTAATTCTGTTGTGTTAGTGTACTATAGCTATATTCCTGGACCAAAAATAATTAATGTTGGTCATTTCATTCTATGTAAATCACTACAGGATATTTGTATGCATTATGGGATTACGTTAGTTGACTAAAACACGTTGAGAACAATTTTTGATGTATACTGTCCAATGGTTTCATTGCACAGTGACAGAAACAAGGTAATGTTGGCCTATAGCCAAATGTAGTCTTGCATCCCATACAGTTTGTGTGGTAATAAACCATCTGGTCATTGTTGTACATTCTGTGACCACTACCCATGCAAATGTTGGCAGACCCACTGTGCACTATATGATGACAAATATTCTTCACATTCTAAATGCAACAAACTATATAGTTAACATTCTGTTTGTATAAAGTTTGAAAATGCATTGGGAATACTTGATTTCCCTACACAGAGCTCTCAAAAGTGCTGGCAAAGGAAGATTTTTATGGTTTGTTAAATAGCTGTACTGTCAACAATGACTAATACATTACCAAGCTGATCACACAAGATGGCTGACAAGATTAGTACATTATTCTTTAGCACACAACAATACGGTAATGTAATATTCCAAGTCAAAGGATCTGCAACTAGAAAAAAAATCCTATACAAGATATCAAACTTTATATCTAGCAAGATACCAAACATGGCAATGATATCAAAAGCAAAATATTCAGAAAAGTTGGACCACAAGACGTTCAGTATTTGGAAATTCTTCACAAGGTAAAGTTTCACACCTCAAATCTCTATAAACTGTACAAGAGTCACAAGGATACAGGGCATAGCACACACGATGTTGCATATATGGAAGTATGTATACAAGAAATATACAAGATTTCAGATCGGAATTTCAACAACATTTCAAAGCTGTGTGAAATTTCAAAGAAGTTGCAGACCATTCATTCCAGGTGTTCATAGAAGTATTATGCATGGCACTCCCATCTGGCATGCAAAAAGTAAGCAAAATATTAGATAGCTAGTTCCCTTGTTCAGATATTATGGTTTAGGACAACCACTGTTGAGCTTGGTGATGTATTTTATGATAAACTGAGTCACCCAGAGAGGAGGGAAACTGGGGCAGGCCTCAGCTTGTTTGAGGTGTGTACTGTTGGGCCCGTATTGCTTCTGGGCAGTCCTGATGGTAAACCTTTATCTGCATTCAGGTAGCCACAATGATCAGGATAAAAATTCTTAAAATACTGTATGAATACTATTATTATTATTATTGTTACTGAGCAGACAGCACAGCTGATATGCTCAGGAAAAAAAGCAATCATAAAATGAATTTAGCTACGTAGTTACAAAGATTACAGTTATTGAGTTCCATACAATGTTTGCAGTTCCGCTGAAAAAGAGTCCATATTGTTGCTCTCAATGATGGAAGATGGTCAGTTGTTCCAATCCTTAATTGATCTGGAGAAAAAGCTCTGTTGGTATGAATAGGTGGATGAGTTTGTTAGAATAAAACGATGTGGGTGATATAGTCTAGTGGAACTTGTCATTGAAATAAAATGAGGAGGAATTGACAGTGAATAATCTTGATGTATAATTTTAAAAAGTGCTTGTAATCTGAATATTTTACGTCTCAGCTGAAGGCTTGGCCAAGAAAGATGCTGTAATATAGCTGTGACTGAGCTGAATCGATTGAAATCATTTAGGACCCATCTAGCTGCCCTACGCTGTACTTTCTCTAGCTGTTGAATATTGTTATGGTGGTATGGGTCCCAGATGACTGCAGCGTATTCCATTGACGGTCGTACTATCGTAAGGTAAGCTGTTGCTTTGATGTTAGATGAGCAGCAACTCAGATTGCATTTCAAGAAGTTTAATGTTCTATTGGCCTTAGCAGCTATATTACTAATATGTGGAGACCATGATAGTTTGTTGTCCAATATAACACCAAGGTAGGAGTGTTGGTTTGATGTACCCAAGTTGTGATTGTTTAGCTTGTAGTTGAAAATGATTGGTGATAATGATCTGGTAAACCGCATAATAGTACATTTGGTTACATTGAATCTTAATTGCCACTTAGTTGCCCATTCGTGTAGTTGATCAAGATCATGCTGAAGTTGAATGGCATCCTCATTGGTGGTGATAATTCTGTAAAGTAAACAGTCATCGGCAAATAACCGTAGTGGCGAATTTACATGTTCTGTTATATCATTAATGTATAGAAGAAACATCAAAGGGCCAAGGACCATACCTTGAGGGACTCCTGAGTGAACAGCTATCGAGTCAGAAAAAGTACTGTCCAAAGCTACTTGCTGTGACCTTCTGGTCAGCCAAGTATTGACCCAGTGACAGATGTGATCGTTGATACCATAGTGTATAGCTATACCTGTAGTAAACTTCTCTGTGATGCATTTATCATTCTTAGTGGTAGTCTCTGCTCTGTATATAAGCTCTGTGCAAGCGACTTCCAAGTGGTTGCTACGCTGATAAGTAAAGCATACAGGACATCCAACTTGAGGACATCTGACACTCGGAGATACTGTACGACACGCTACATTATATATCGCACTATCCCTCGGCTTACGACGAAGTTAGATATGGTCAGGAAACAGACTAGACGCAAAGATATTTAAGCATAGACATTCCATCCAAAAAGTTCTATTTAATTATCTCCATATCACTCACGTGAGGATGTCATAACTAGGCAATGGTACTTTGAGGCAGCTGCTTCTGTTAACAACCGTTGAAGTTAAAAGTTTGTGTAGCTACCTACGCAAAGAGCGAGGCTGTTAAAAGTCTGGTTGCTTCATGGCCGGTAGTGGTGAAAGGCGGTCGGAGCTACGCCGGCATCGACTAATGAATACCAGTTGGGGTTTGTTCACTGTTTCCTGTAATTGTTTAACTGTTACCTTTGTAGGCAACTACGGATTTTATTTGTCATCCATGTGCTGATGGCTTGTTTGTGCTAGTGCCTACTATGCCAGAGCCGGCTATATGCCTAAGTCGAGTTGCCATTCACATTTGCTGGGCTCGGCGTGATGGATGACAGGTTGGTAACACTGTGCTACTTGCTTTAGCTTATAGTTTTCATGTAGGCAAGGTGGCAGAGAAGCAGCAGTAGACAGAAGTGACAGGATAGAGTGATGGTATGTACAAAAGTCTCTCTGAGGCCGAGTTTATCAATGGTCTTACTCTATCCTTTGTAGTTCCAGTGATGTCGACATAGCATGCAGTGATAGACTGATACAAGTATGTACTGCTAGAGAATTGATGGTCAGACTACCAAACATGGTAAAAATTGTAAAATATAATCATGTGTAATGTATTCTCAACTTGACTTCACAGTCGGAACACTATAACTGATTTGGTGCAGTCATATAGACATTATTGAGATATGTCCATATGTATGTACTGTACAATACATAAAATACTTATTGACAGAATTATACGTTGCTGCTAAAGGATGTTTATTACTGACAACTGTGGTAAGAACATCCTTTATTGGTTTCATTTGTTTACAGTATCATACTACCCTATAGACTTGCAACATTGGTTACAGAAATAGGAGAAACTGATGGTTGCAGTTCCCATGGTTACCGTTCATCTTCACATGATTGATTTCTGCTTGATTAACAAGACTTGAAACACTGGAACAATAATTGTAATTGATGATATTTCAAAATGTACATTTCTAATTGTAACGGTATATAAATGGATACAGATCATACCACAATAATGGTGTGCGATACATACATTGGGTAAAATGGTCAGTAATACACACAGAGAATGGTGTGCTCGGTGCGAGGAGGCATATCATACACACTTTGGTGTGATATACAGCCAACTGTTTTAACAGTGTGTTTTAACAGTGAAGGAGGTAAAAGTAACAATCTAAACAAGGCTTTAAAATACACTTTTGATGTGTGGGGGAACTATGAACTTGAGACGGCTACTATACAGTATTTGACCACTTTTCAATTGATATCACAGTGTTTATGATACAACCCTATTTATGAAAGACTGCACAATTTTCATAGTTTGGCAGTTTTGGATTAGATGTGTATGTATATATAACATAATATACTACTACTGAATAGAATACTTCCTAAATTTTATTGAAATATAAATAGGCACCTACCAAATTACCTATTGTACTATATTGTACTGCTCAAATTTATAGCCTATTACACTCATAACTATGCCTGCCCAACTCACCTACTGTCCAAGTATTGCTAATAATTGTCATTGTCTGATTTGCTATTTTTCGTATTTGTGAGCCACCACTGTTAAGAGTGATAATGATTTTCAACTTTAATTATGAAACAAATATTTATTCAAATATTTGAATTAATTTTCATTAAATTTTGGTAATCAAGACACACGGTAGCCCAAGAAGCCGGCGCGCCACACCGTGAGTTTATTTACAGGAAGAAAGTAAACGCGATTTTCACACCTTTGTAGCTCCGTGATTCCTTATCCGATTGAACCCAAGGTTTCTACAGACGTGCCGGCTAGGTAGGGGAGTCCACATTCTAAATTAGAAGAAAATCGCTCCAGCCATTTCCGAGATACGAGCGGCCAAAGTTTGGGGATTTTTCTTCTTGGTCTTTTCTTCTACTTCTTCTTTTCGCACACTTTGCAAAATCCGCCATGTAACACGAATCTAATCCAAAACAGCCAAGCTGTAAAAAAAGTGTGCGGCCCTCAGAAAGGCTATGGTGAAAAAAGATGTGAAATCCAAGGTGGCGGCCAAGAAATGGCTGTGATGGTAGGTTAATGATAAAAATTTTAATAATGACAATTCAGGTAAATTTTGTGAAGCGGCACAAAAATTCACCTGAATTGTTGTTATTAAAATTTTTACCATTAACCTACCATCACAGCCATTTCTTGGCCACCACCTTGGATTTCACATCTTTTTTACCATAGCCTTTCTGAGGGCCGCACACTTTTTTTACAGCTTGGCTGTTTTGGATTAGATTTCATTTCTTTTTGTATTTATATACCCCAAAGCCGGCCTATGGCCATGCAGCTTTGGGACTTTTTTAACCTATGTTTTTTTTTCTTTACTACAGGAAGAAGAAAAGATGAAGTAGATGTACTTTAAATATTTTATCAGTAAATGTACAAATTATATATATGTGACCGGATTTGCAAAAAGGGGTCTTCCACACACATCCAATTTATGAACTTTGGCAGTTCATAATGTCAGATAGGAAAATAGTATTGCCTTGAAATTTGGACAGTGATGAGTAACAACATAGGTTAATACATGAACAAAAGTTCAGGTTAGTGTCTTCTTTGAGCACAAAGGTATGGTCATTCAAGTTCATAGAATTGGATGTGTGTGGAAGACCCTTTTTTGTAAATCCGGTCACATATAATACATATGTGACCGGATTTGCGAAAAGGGGCCTTCCACACATCCAATTTGCCAACTTTGACAATTGATAACTTCAGATTGGAAAGAGCTATTGCCTTGAAATTTGGGCAGAGGTGATTTCTTTGCAGCTGAACTCTCTATATGATGGTTTCTTTGTAGCTGAACTCTCTACAAGGTAATTTCTTCTAGCTGATCTCTCTACAGGGAGATTTGTTTGTAGCTGAACTATCTACAAGGTAACTTCTTCTAGCTGATCTCTCTACAGGGTGATTTGTTTGTAGCTGAATTCTGTACAGGTGATTTGTTTGCAGCTGAGCTCTTTACAGAATGGTTTCTTTGTATCTGAACTCTCTACAAGGTAACTTTTCTAGCTGATGTCTCTACAAGGTGACTAGTTTGTAGCTGAACTCTCTACATGGTGGTTTCTTTTTGTAACTGAACTTTCTACAAGGTGATTTCTTCTAGCTGATCTTTCAATAGGGTGATTTGTTTTTAGCTTCACTCTCTACAAGGTAACTTATTCTAGCTGATCTCTCTACAGGGAGATTTGTTTGTAGCTGAACTCTCTACAGGTGATTTGTTTGTAGCTGAATTCTGTACAGGTGATTTGTTTGCAGCTGAGCTCTTTACAGAATGGTTTCTTTGTAGCTGAACTCTCTAAAAGGTAACTTCTTTTAACTGATCTTTCTACAGGGTGATTTGTTTGTAGCTGAACTGTCTACAAGATAATATCTTCTAGCTGATCTCTCTACAGGGTGATTTGTTTGAAGCTGAATTCTGACCAGGTGATTTGTTTGCAGCTGAGCTCTTTACAGAATGGTTTCTTTGTAGCTGAACTCTCTACAAGGTAATTTCTTCTAGCTGATCTCTCTACAGGGAGATATGTTTGTAGCTGAACTCTCTAAGAGGTAACTTTTCTAGCTGATGTCTCTACAAGGTGACTAGTTTGTAGCTGAACTCTGTAAATGGTGGTTTCTTTGTAACTGAACTTTCTACAAGGTGACTTCTTCTAGCTGATCTTTCAATAGGATGATTTGTTTGTAGCTTCACTCTCTACAAGGTAACTTCTTCTAGCTGATCTCTCTACAGGGAGATTTGTTTGAAGCTGAACTTTCTAAATGATGGTTTCTTTGTAGCTGAACTCTCTACAAGGTAATTTCTTCTAGCTGATCTCTCTACAGGGAGATTTGTTGGCAGCTGAACTATCTACAAGGTAATTTCTTCTAGTTGATCTCTCTACAGGATGATTTGTCCGTAGCTGAATTCTGTACAGGTGATTTGTTTGCAGCTGAACTCTTTACAGAATGGTTTCTTTGTAGCTGAACTCTCTAAAAGGTAACTTCTTATAACTGATCTTTCTACAGGGAAATTTGTTTCTGGCAGAATTTTCTACAGGGTGATTTCTTTGCAGCTGAACTCTCTACAAGGTAATTTCTTCTAGCTGATCTCTCTACAGGGTGATTTGTTCATAGCTGAATTCTGTACAGGTGATTTGTTTGCAGCTGAGCTCTTTACAAAATGGTTTCTTTGTAGCTGAACTCTCTACAAGGTAACTTCTTCTAGCTGATCTCTCTACAGGGTGATTTGTTTCTAGCTGAACGCTCTACAAGGTAACTTCTTCTAGCTGATCTCTCTACAGGGTGATTTGTTTGTAGCTGAACGATCTACAAAGTAACTTCTTCTAGCTGATCTCTCTACAGGGTGGTTTCTTTGTAGCTGAACTCTCTAAAAGGTAACTTCTTCTAACTGATCTTTCTACAGGGCAATTTGCTTGTGGCAGAATTTTATACAGGGCGATTTCTTTGCAGCTGAACTCTCTACATGGTGGTTTCTTTGTAGCTGAACTCTCTACAAAGTAATTTCTTCTAGCTGATTTCTCTACAGGGTGATTTGTTTGTAGCTGAACGATCTACAAGGTAACTTCTTCTAGCTGATTTCTCTACAGGGTGATTTGTTTGTAGCTGAATTCTGTATAGGTGATTTGTTGCAGCTGAGCTCTTTACAGAATGGTTTCTTTGTAGCTGAACTCTCTAAAAGGTAACTTCTTCTAACTGATCTTTCTACAGGGCAATTTGTTTGTGGCAGAATTTTATACAGGGTGATTTCTTTGCAGCTGAACTCTCTACTTGGTGGTTTCTTTGTAGCTGAACTATGTACAAGGTAATTTCTTCTAGCTGACCTCTCTACAGGGTGATTTGTTTGTAGCTGAATTCTGTACAGGTGATTTGTTTGCAGCTGAGCTCTAAACAGAATGGTTTCTTTGTAGCTGAACTCTCTACAAGGTAACTTCTTCTAGCTGATGTCTCTACAAGGTGACTAGTTTGTAGCTGAACTCTCTACATGGTAGTTTCTTTGTAACTGAACTTTCTACAAGGTGACTTCTTCTAGCTGATCTTTCTACAGGGTGATTTGTTTGTAGCTGAACTCTCTACAAGGTAACTTCTTCTAGCTTATCTCTCTACAGGGAGATTTGTTTGTAGCTGAACTCTCCACTGGTGATTTGTTTGAAGCTGAACTCTCTAAAGGATGGTTTCTTTGTAGCTGAACTCTCTACAAGTAAACTTCTAGCTGATCTCTCTACAGGGTGATTTGCTTGTAGCTGAACTATCTACAAGATAACTTCTTCTAGCTGATCTCTCTACATGGTGATTTGTTTGTAGCTGAATTCTGTATAGGTGATTTGGTTGCAGCTGAGCTCTTTAAATAATCGTTTCTTTGTAGCTGAACTCTCTCAAGGTAACTTCTTCTAGCTGATGCCTTTACAGGGTCACTAGTTTGTAGCTGAATTCTCTACATAGTGGTTTCTTTGTAACTGAACTCTCTACAAGGTAACTTTTTCTAGCTCATCTTTCTACAGGGTGATTTATTTGTAACTGAATTCTGTACAGGTGATTTGTTTGCAGCTGAGCTCTTTAAAGAATGGTTTCTTTGTAGCTGAACTCTCTACAAGGTAACTTCTTCTAGCTGATGTCTCTACAAAGTCACTAGTTTGTAGCTGAGCTCTCTACATGGTGGTTTCTTTGTAACTGAACTCTCTACAAGGTGACCTCTTCTAGCTGGTCTTTCTACAGGGTGATTTGTTTGTAGCTGAACTCTCTACATGATGGTTTCTTTGTAGCTGAACTCTCTACAAGGTAACTTCTTCTAGCTAATCTCTCTACAGGAAGATTTGTTTGTAGCTGAACTCTTTACATGATGGTTTCTTTGTAGCTGAACTCTCTACAAGGTAACTTCTTCTAGCTAATCTCTCTACAGGAAGATTTGTTTGTAGCTGAACTCTTTACATGATGGTTTCTTTGTAGCTGAACTCTCTGCAAGGTAACTTCTTCTATTGATCTCTCCACAGGGCGATTTGTTTGTAGCTGAACTCTCTACATGGTGGTTTCTTTGTAGCTGAACTCTACAAGGTGATTTTTTCTAGCTGAATTATCTCTTTCCATAGTTGCATGAACTCCCTACAAGGTAACTTCTTCTAGCTGATCTCTCTACAGGGTGACTTATGTGTAGCTGATCTCTATACAGGTTTCTTGTTTCTAGCTGATCTCTTGAATTCTCTTCAGGGTGACTGCTTTATTAGGATGACTGCTCTATTAGAGTATCTCGATCTTTTATTAGGATGACTGCTCTATTAGAGTATCTCGATCTCGCACTTGCTGCACCAAGTTGGATTTCGTGTTATAACTCCGTGGCTTTAAGTCTGATTCTTCTACACCATTGATGAGCCTTTCTAAGATGATTACTCCATCTGTACAACGATTTTCAAAGCATTACCCCAAGCGGTTTATCTGGTAGGCGTGGTAAGCAGTCATTTTTTTATTAGCCAATCTCGATTGCGTAATTGTTACACACTGTTGGTTTTTTCGTTGTATCTTCCTGGTTTTTAGCTCGATTGCTTTCAAACCACAAAAGGTTTGAGGTTCAATAGTTAACCTATTCATCCACCGATTTTCAGCTTCTTCCCATACGCGGTTTACCCTGTAGGCGTGACAACATATTGGTGTTATTTTTCGTGAATAATCGCTCATAACGCTTTGCCTGTTTATCGTATTCCAGCCAAAGTTGGTACCGAGATGCGCCTTTATATCCCCCTTCTGTGTGCCAAATTTCAAGGCAATCGGATATTGCGTTCGCGTTTTATAGCAGTTTTTGTAAGTGCGCGACAAGAAAAAGAAAAATAAGAAGAAAAAAAAAACGAAGAAACTGAGCCAATTGTTGAAGTCGCATATCTCGGGAACGCGCGAAGCGATTTCGCTCAAATTTGGAAAGTGGAGTGCTGCAGTTGGAGGGCATGTCCACAGCAAAAATCGGCTTGTTTCATCAAGGAAGCACAGAGCTACGGAGGTGCGAAAATTGCGTTTACTTTCTTCCTTTCAATATACTCACGGGTGTTACGTGCCGGCTTCTTGGGCCGCACGACACACTACCGTGTGTCCTGATGCGTGCTCCAATCGGACTGAAATTTGGCACACGTAAAGGGCTCATTAAGGCGAATCTCAGTACCAAGTTTGGAAGTAACCCGATGAACATTCACGGAGTTATGACCGATTATTTACGTAAAATTAGGTCGAAGGTCTGTCACGCCCACAGGGTAAACCGCTTGAAGGAATGAGCTGAAAATTGCTATGTAGATGGAGTAACTATCGTAGCAGTGCCTTGTTGTGGTTTGAAAGGAATCCAGTTACAGGCCCAACCTGTGTCAAAATTACGCGATCGATTTTCATGAATAAAAAAACTATTAGTTTTCACGCCTACCAGATAAACCGTTTGGAGCAGTGAGCTGAAAATTGGTGTGAAGCTGGAATAATTATCATAGAAAGTCCTTGCAGTAGTACAGAAGAATCGGAGTACAAACCACTGAGTTATGATTTCAAAGCCAACTATGTGTAGCATATGCGAGATCGAGATACTCTAATAGAACAGTCACCCTAATAGAGCATTCAGCTACGTTTATAATTTACTCCATTATAGAATTATATTACATTGTAGGCTGTAGGGAGTTCAGCTACAAACAAGTCACCCTGTAGTCAGATCAGCTAGAAGAAGGTACCTAATAGAGAGTTCAGCTACAAAGAAACCATCATGCAGAGAGTTCAGCTGCCCACAAATCACCTTGTAGAGAATTCAGCTACAAACAAATGAACAGATCACCCTGTAGAGCGTTCAGTTAGAAACAAGTCATCCTGTGGAAAGGTCAGCTAGAAAAAGTCACCTTGTAGAGAGTTCAGCTACAAAGAAATCACCATGTAAGAATTCAGCTGCAAACAAATCACCTGTAAAGAGTTCAGCTAGAAAGAAGTACCCCTGTAGAGAGATCAGCTAGAAACAAGTCACCCTGTAGGGAGTTCAGCCAGAAGAATTACATTGTAGAGAGTTCAGCTACAAAGAAACTACCATGTAGAGAGTTCAGCTGCAAACAAATCTCCCTGTAGAGAATTCAGCTACAAACAAATCGCCCTGTAGAAAGATCAGCTAGAAGAAGTTACCTTGTAGAGAAGTTACCTTGTAGAGAGTTCAGCTAGAAACAAGTAGGCCTGAGCCTATTATGCTTTTAAAATTGCCTATTATGCTTTTGAGCATTGCTCCAAATTTTCCCCTATTATGCTCCAATTATGCCCAGTTGTGTCCCATTATGCTCCAAATATGCTCACATAAATTGTGTCTTGACTGCTCTATTAGAGTATTTAACACATCCGTGATTGTTCTATTAGGATATTTCAATATGCGGTGACTGTTCTATTAGAGTATATCGATCTTTAACTAATCTTTTCTTCACGGCGTAGCTGTAAATCTGATTTTTACCATGTTTGCAGACTATCTCGTTCTGAATCATGCAAAATAAGCAGAGTTTCAGCCTATCTGATAACCAATTCAAAAAATTGTGCCTATTATGCTGGCATTATGCCAATGCTTTTGGCTACCTATTATGCCCCAAATTATGCTGGCATAATCGGCGCAGGCCTAGAAACAAGTCATCCGGTAGAGAAATCAGCTAGAAGGATCACCTTGTAGAGAGTTCAGCTACAAAAAAATCACCCTGCTTCATCTTTTCTTCTTCCTGTGGTAAGAAAAAAAATGATTGGTTAAAAAGCCCTAAAGCTGGCCATAGGCCGGCTTTGGGGTATATAAATACAAAAAGAAGTGAAATCTAATCCAAAACAGCCAAGCTGTAAAAAAAGAGTGCGGCCCTCAGAAAGGCTATGGTAAAAAAAGATGTGAAATCCAAAGTGGCAGCCAAGAAATGGCTGTGACGGTAGGTTAATGGTAAAACTTTTAATGACAACAATTCAGGTGAATTTGGTGCCGCTTGGTCTCGGCACAAAATTCACCATAATTGTCGTCATTAAAATTTTTACCATTAACCTACCATCACCGCCATTTCTTGGCCGCCATCTTAGATTTCACATCTTTTATCACCATAGCCTTTCTGAGGGCCACACTCTTTTTTTACAGCTTGGTTGTTTTGGATTAGATATTCTTATCTGTAGACATTTAACTTTACAAGATGGTGCAGTAGTGAAATAGATTAAACCACACCTGATATGTATCTGATTTCAACGCAGTTAGCTCACAAAAGAATAATCAGACTATTCATTTGAAATTTAAGAGTATTGAATAACAAAAACGACCATTAGTTTGAGCCATAGTTGTTATAAACCAGGTAAGTGTACATAATTATATGACTGCTCTGTTAGAGTTACTGACTGTTCTATTAGAATGTGATTATTTCAGACAATTTCACAGGTAATATCAAATAAGGTACCTAAAGCATCAAGTATCATGCTTGATACCTTTAGCATTTTATTACAGGTATGCTCAAATTGTGCCGACATAGTAGGTTGGAGTCTAAAATGCAAACATTGTTGAAAAATCTAAAATCCTCTAACAGAACTATTGGGAGAATTGCAAAATTTAGGCTATTGTACCTTCATTGTATTTCCACTGAACCTTGAATCAAAAAATATGAAATACTAGCCACTATATTATTGTTTGTGTAACTTGTTTTATGGTCCATATTAACTCACCTTGTCAATGGCACTAACATCTGCTCCTGATCTTATAAGCAATTCCATTACTTCAACACGACTGTTACTAACAGCAATGTACAGTGGAGTCTTCTGATCCTACAATAATACACAAGAAATGTGATATTGGGCTGCACACATTGTATGGCTATAATTGCTATATTAATGAGTACTACTACTTGTATATTCTCTTTGTCAATATATTTGTCTTGCTCATAATTTGTATAGTACAAGTAAATTTCTTTTCAGCACTACATACATAAATATTCACTGATAATCATCTGTTGTATAGAGCCTTTGTTGTAAAAAAATTATGACTTTAACAAGGAGGTAAAAGTAACAATCTAAACAAGGCTTTAAAATACACTTTTGATTTGTGGGGGACCTATGAACTTGAGATGGCTACTATACAGTGTTTGACCACTTTTCAATTGATATCACAATGTTTTTCATACAAGCTTTTTTATGAAAGACTGCACAATTTTCATAGTTTGGCAGTTTTGGATTAGATGTGTATGTATACATAACATAATATACTACTACTGAATAGAATACTTCCTAAATTTTATTGAAATATAAATAAGCACCTGCCAAATTACCTATTATGCTATATTGCAGTGCTCAAATTTTTAGCCTATTACACTCATAACTATGCCTGCCCAACTCACTTTCTGTCCAAGTAGTGCTAATAATTGTCATTGTCTGATTTGCTAATTTTCTTATTTGTAAGCCACCACTGTTAAGAGTGATAATGATTTTCAACTTTAATCATGGAACAAATATTTATTCAAATATTTGAATTAATATTCATTAAATTTTGGTAATATTCTTATCTGTAGATATTTAACTTTACAAGATGGTGCAGTAGTGAAATAGATTAAACCACACCTGATATGTATCTGATTTCAACACAATTAGCTCACAAAAGAATGATCAGACTATTCATTTGAAATGTAACAAGTATTTGAACAACAAAAATGACCATTAGTTTTGAACCATAATTGTTATAAACCAGCTAAGTGTAGATAGTTATATGACTGCTCTGTTAGAGTTACTGACTGCTCTATTAGAATGTGTTAATTTCAGGCACTTCCGCATGCAATATCACATAAGGTACCTGAAGTATCAAGTATTATATTTGATGCCTTGGGCATTTTATTAAAGATGTGCTCAAATTGTGCAAACATAGTAGGTTGCAGTCTAAAATGTAAATATTATTTAAAAATCTGTAATCCTCTAACGGAACTATTGGGAGAATTACAAAATTTAGGCTATTGTACCTTCATTGTATTTTCACTGAACCTTGAATCAAAAAATATGAAATACTAGCCACTATACTATTGTTTGTGTAACTAGTTTTTGGTCCATATTAACTCACCTTGTTAACGGCATTAACATCTCCTCCTGATTTGATAAGTAACTCCGCTACTCCAACATGACCTTTACCAGCAGCTATGTGCAGTGCAGTCCACTGATTCTACAATAATACAGAAGAAATGTGATACGGATACATATTGGGCTGCACACATTGTATAGCTACTACTACTTGTATATTCTCTTTGTCAATATATTTGTCTTGTTAATAATTTGTGTAGTACAAGTAAATTTCTTTTCAGCACTACATACATAAATATTCACTGATAATCATCTGTTGTATAGAACCTTTGCTGTAAAAAATTATGGTTTGAACAAGGAGGTAGAAAAACAATCTAAACAAGACTTTAAAGCACACTTTTGATGTGTGGGGGACCTACAAGCTTGACATGGCCACCATACAGCGTTTGACCACTGTTCGATTGATATCACAATGTTTATCATACAACCCTTTTATGAAAGGCTGCACAATTTCACAGTTTGGCAGTTTTGGATTAGATGTGTATGTATACATAACATAATATACTATACTACTGAATAGAATACTTCCTAAATTTTATTGAAATATAAATAGGCAACTACCAAATTACCTATTGTACTATATTGCACTGCTCAAATTTATAGCCTATTACACTCATAACTATGCTCAACTTGCCTTTTATCCAAGTATATAATTATGTTGTTTTGCAGTCAATCAAGTTCAGTAGTAATGAAACTCACAGGGATTATTAATATTACAATTAATTTCTTGGGTTATAAAGCTACTATGGTATGTACAACTATAATGAATACAATTCTCTCCATTCAGGGAAAGAAGTATTTTGCAGTGCAAATCTAATGCATAGTGACAGTGTAGTGTGTTTTCTAATGTTGTAAGTGGTACAGTGCATGCTGATGGAGCCATCACCATCAGGTAATTTACTAGTGTGCTTGTGATTTGATGTGGTGTGTTCAATTCTTCCTGGATCAAAACAATTCACAATAAAAGCGTGTTATACTGGTATGACCCTACCAGTGCCATCACCTGATTGCTCAGTTGGCATCTCCATCCTGCTTTAGAGTGCGATGTGATAGTACAAGGGCTCCACCTAGGTGTCTGTCTATAATTTACAAAATATTCATCCTAATTTTACCTCCTACCTTATCTGATATATGGTAGGGTCCGCAATCCGAAAAATCAACTTCTACAAATCAATCCCCCTACCATTGTGGGATGTTCATTGTAGTATCCCATTGCTTGATCTACCATGAAACCGGAGGCATGATTGTTGTCTTCACAGAAATATTGTTTTCAGTATCTTGCAAGATGCAAAGTTTATTTTTAAAATTTTGTGCTCCACACAAAGGACCGGATGAAACTTGCTACTTAGCCATATTGTATCCAGAGTTGTTGTAGTTGGAAAGTACGCACAGAAATAAGTAAATGATTTGCTGGGTGTCCGGCACAGGGTTGCTTTCTTTGAAAAAAAAAACAGACAAAGAGATATGCAGTTTCGAATTCAAACTGCCCTACCACCCAGGGCAAGAGAAGCCAACTCTTCCTCATAGTGTTTCGATATGGTTGGGTGCATAGTCTGTCTATGCTGTTAGTTTGGAAAAGATCTGAGACTTCTCACCATCTGGTGACGAGCGTCAAATTTTTCTGCAGCATCAAAGAATTGTGTTGCGCTTTCTAGCCATTTCCAGCGCTTCTGCAACCACAACAGTCATCAATTATAAACTAAAACTATGGCAACAGATGTCCCTGAACGTTTGGTAGCAGCGGTTGTCAATTATTATTTCATCCACGGCTTCCACGTCTCGCTCTAAGCTATGCATCAAGGGAGGCAGCAAAATCGTCCAAATTTGACTTCATCACTCACGCTCCACAGCAACTTCAAATCTTCACTAGATCACTCTACATTACCATTATGCTGCAAAACATCCAAAAACAAACCGAAAAAAGCACAAAATCTTTCACTTTTGATTCGAGCTGGGTGGAGCTCCTCGTATACTACATCATATGAAATCACAGAAACACCAACTACTACTCATATCAAAACATTTGTCAACTTTTACCATACATTATAAAAAACCGTAACGTAAAAATACGCAAAAATTACACCGACTGCTGAATACGGCACCATAACTTCTGCATAAGTTCATTTACGGAGATCTACTATGGCTCATCAAAATCCTTAATCAATTACGATTCGAGTGATATATAGGAGTTTGTGAAGTAACTAAGAGAAAAGGCAGGATAGAGCCTTGTATCGCTAAATTATGTGTTCAGATACATAATAATTTAGCAGGGAAAAACAGTTTTTTTCGTATGTTTCGCAATGTAACTCCGTACAACAATTAGTTAGGCACTTACTTCGGGCAGATTCTTAATCAGCAAGTGTTGATACATAATGATACTAAGTTTAGCGAATTTGGCTGAGGGTAACACGTTGCTTTTTTGGGGTTTTCACACCCGAGTAATTAAATTTTCTATAGGAAATTGTATGGGGGCACATATTATGTTGTAATCAACAGTAAATAACTTTTACTATGGTAACAACAGAGGGTTACTTCAGGCGGAATCGTGTAGAGCAATTCAAGGGCTTTATTTTGTTGTATAATGTCCTGTAGAGATTATGGGTGCTAATGGTTGCTTTTTTTTGCATTTTTTTTTATTTAGTATAAAATCCATGTATTTTGCATGGGGGAAGAAATAATGGCTGCCAACAAGGTTTTTCAATCAACTGGTTTGACTAAGCTATGAATACCAAAATGACGTGGAGTTGATTTTATTACATAATTCATAAGATGTAATAGTAAAACTTTATGTTATACAATTTTTTTTGGACTGCTTCAGTTTACAATTCCCAATAGAATGTTTTGATATGTACTACCAAATGTTTTGATCCACCATTTATCGTCATTCTAAACAAAATTAAGTGACCAGTGTGGCATCAGAAGTACTGGAAAGCACTTTGGTACCATTGAGAGAATCCCTTGAAATCATGCACGAAAATTTTGACGTTCTTCACCCAGATGGTGAGAAGTCTCAGATCCTTTCCAGACTAACAGCATAGACAGACTATGCATCCAACCTTATCACATCACTATGAGGAACAGTTGGTTTTTCTTGTCTTGGCTGGTAGGGCAGTTTGAATTCGAAAATTTGTGTTTCATTTTCTGCTTTTTGAGAGAAAGCAACCCTGTGCCGGGAACCCATGTGAGTCATTTGCTTATTACTGTGCGTACTTTTTAAATACATTAACTCTAGATAATATCTAGCTAAGCAACAAGTTCTATCCTGTTCTTTGTGTGGAGCACGAAATTTTAAAAATAATTTTTGCATCTCATGAAATACTAAAATCGATATTTTTGTAAAGACAACAATCGTGCCTCCGGTTTCATGGTGGATCTAGCAATGGGATACCACAATGAACATCCCACAATGGTAGGGGATTGATTTGTAAAAGTTGATTTTTTGGATTGCGGACCCTATATATGGTTCTAAGGGTATATCTACGGTTGCTGTTTCGGTGATATAGCACCCAAGCATCTTTGTGTAGTTGCTCTCAAATCATTTGAGCTGTCCTGCATAAACAGGTTAACTATCAAGCTTCATGCTGGTATAGTTAATGATCATCAGAAAAGTTGCCTATTAGGTTAGATGGAGCCGTTGTACACCTTCCAACCCCAACCACAATTGTGGTGAGAAATCTGGCACTCTGTAGTGCTGAAAAATAAACACAATGCTGAAGAAAGAAAAGTGGATGGTTTGTATGTATAAAGGTGCACGTGAGTGAAGTAAATTAATTGCTAATAATTGTCATTGTCTGGTTTGCTAATACTTCTTATTTGTGAGTGACTGTTAAGAGTGATAATGATTTTCAACTTTAACTAAGGATCAAATATTTATTCAAATATTGAATTATTATTTATTATAATTATTTTGGTAATATTCTTGTCTGTGGATATTTAACTTTACAAAATGGTACATAGTTAGCTCACAAAAGAACAATCAAATTATTCATTTGAAATCTAGAGAGTATTTGAATAACAAATATAACCATTAGTTTGAGCTATAGTTCTAATAAACCAGCTAAGTGTATATTGACTGCTCTGTTGGAGTTACTGACTGTTCTTTTAGAATGTGCCAATTTCAGGCATTTTGCAGGCAAGGTACCTAAAGCTTCAGGTATTATGCTTGATGCCTTATGCATTTTATTACAGGTATGCTCAAATTGTGCCAACATAGTAGGTTGGAGTCTAAAATCTAAACATTATTGAAAAATCTGTAATCTTCTAACAGAACTACATATTAGGAGAATTACAAAATTTAGGCTATTGTACCTTCATTGCATTTTCACTGAACCTTGAATCAAAAAATATGAAATACTAGCCACTATATTATAGTTTGTGTAACTAGTTTTATGGTCCATATTAACTAACCTTATCAACAGCACTGACATTTGCTCTTGATCTGATAAGCAGCTCCACTACTTCAACATGACCTTTAGCAGCAGTGAAGTGAAGTGGAGTCCTCTGATCCTACAATTATACACAAATGTTATATGGATACATATTGGACTGCACATATTGTATGGCTATAGTTGCTATATTAATGAGTACTACTACTTGTATATTCTCTTTGTCAATATATTTGTCTTGCTTATAATTTTTTTTGTGTAGTACAGGTAAATTTCTTTTCAGCACTACATACATAATCATCTGTTGTATAGAGCCTTTGCTGTAAAAAAAATTATGGTTTAACAAGGAGGTAAATGTAACAATCTAAACAAGGCTTTAAAACACACTTTTGATGTGCGGGGGGACCTACAAACTTGACATGGCCACTATACAGTGTTTGACCACTTTTCAATTAATATCACAATGTTTTTCATACAACCCTTTTATGAAAGACTGCACAATTTTCACAGTTTGGCAGTTCTGGATTAGATGTGTATGTATACATAACATAATATACTACTACTGAATAGAAAACTTCCTAAATTTTATTGAAATAAAAATAGGCACCTACCAAATTACCTATTATGCTATATTGCACTGCTCAAATTTATAGCTTATTACACTCATAACTATGCTCAACTCGCCTTTTACCCAAGTATATATGTGACTGAATTTGACAAAACCCAGCTTCGATGCACAAAGCTTCATAAGGAGATATGGCGATTTTAAGTAATCATTGTGTAGTAACTTCCCAGTGCCTACAGCTGTGCAGACAAAAGTTGCACCAATTATTCATCTATTTACTAGCTATCACTGTGTGGGCGTATAATTTTCTGATATCCAAAATATGCACTGTTTTGGGCAGCTTTTTTCAAGCGGGTAATAATATCACAGGTGGTAGTAATAGGAGCGGAGGTTGGGGAGTGGTGGGTGGACTTAATATAGGAGTATAAAATGGAGCAAGAAGACAAATGGAATCCAGAGGCCAAGTTTGAGCCCTTTATGGCCCTCCATGGCCCTAAAATCACTCCAAATTGATTGAGAACACCATTGGCGAGCTCTCTGTGAAGTCCCAGCTCACTACACACCATTACAACAAAGCCATATGCATGGTTATTTAATGGCACCAATCTTCCACTCATGGCTTTGACAGGGTCAGAAGAAAGCTGCTGCAGAAACCAGACTTGCCAGTCCTGAAGGAAAATTAATACAGAGTGGAAGATGATAGTGTGTTAGACCAGCAATCCATTTCTGGTAAAAACATAAGTTTGATTTTGTGTATGTGGAAGCCTTGTTATGTGAAATCCGGTCACATAATGTTGTGTTGCAGTCAATCAATGGCTATATACAATAATGTTCATTGTGTTCGGTAGTAATGAAACTTACAGGGATTATTAATATTACTATTAATGTCTTGGGTTATAAAGCTACTATGCTATGTACAACTATAATGAATACAATTCTCTCCATTCAGGGAAAGAAGCATTTTGCAGTGCAAAACTAATGCATAATGACAGTGTAATGTGTTTTCTAATGCTGTAAGTGGTACAGTGCATGCTGATGGAGCAATCACCACCAGTTTATTTACTGGTGTGCTTGTGGTTCAATGTGGTGCGTTCAATTCTTTCTGGATCAAAACAATTAAAAATAAAAGTGTGTTATACTGGTACGAGCCTACCAATGCCATCAACCGATTGCTCAGTTGGCATCTCCATCCTGCATTAGAGTGCGATGTGACAATACAAGGACTCCACCTAGGTGTCTGTCTATAATTTACAATATAGGTCTTAATTTGAGTCCCTATACCTTATCTGATATATGGTTCTAAGGATATAATATGTATGGTTGATGTTTCGGTGATATAGCACCCAAGCATCTTTGTGTAGTTGCTCTCAAATCATTTGAGCTGTCCTGCATAAACAGCTATCAAGCTTCATGCTGGTATGGTTAATGATCAACAGAAAAGTTTCCTATTAGGTTACTCCCAGGCAGATGGAGCCATTGTACACCTTCCAACACAATCGTGGTGGAAAATCAGGCACTCTGTAGTGCTGAAAATAAATAAACACAATGCTGAAGAAAGAAGAGTGGATGGTTTGTATGTATAAAGTGAAGTAAATTAATTGTTAATAATTGTCATTGCTAATACTTCTTATTTGTGAGCGACTGTTAAGAGTGATAATGATTTTCAACTTTAACTATGTATCAAATATTTGAATTAATATTTATAATATTTATTTTGGTAATATTCTTGTCTGTGGATACTTAACTTTACAAAATGGTACAGTAGTGAAATAAATTAAACCACAGTTGATATGTATCTGATTTTAATGTAGTTAGCTCACAAAAGAACAATTAAATTATTCATTTGAAATCTAAAGAGTATTTGTGACTGAATTTGACAAAACCCGGCTTCGACGCACAAAGCTTCTTTAGGAGATATGGCGATTTTAAGTAATCATTGTGTAATAACTTCCCAGTGCCTACAGCTGTGCAAACAAAATTTGCACCAAGTATTCATCTATTTACTAGCTATCACTGAGTGGGTGTATACATTTCTGATACCCAAAATTAGCCCTGTTTTGGGCAGCCTTTCTCGAGCAGGTAATAATATCACAGGTGGTAGTAATAGGGTGGTGGATGGGCTCAATATAGGGGTATAAAATGAAGCAGGAAGACGATTGGAATCCAGAGATCAAGTTTGGGCTCTCCATGGCCCTCCAATCACTCCAAATTGACTGAGAACACTATTGGCGAGCTCTCTGTGAAGTCCCAGCTCACTACACACCATTATCACAAAGCCATGGCCATTCAATGGCACCTATCTCCCACTCGTGGCTTTGACAGGGTCGGAAGAAAGCTGCCACAGAAACCAGACTTGCCAGTCCTGAAGGAAGTACAGTGTGGAATATGATAGTGTATTAGGCTAGCAATCCATTTCTGGTAAAAACGTAAGTTTGATTTTGTGTGTGTGGAAGCCGGGTTATGTGAAATCTGGTCACATTCGAATAACAAAAATAACCATTAGTTTGAACCATAGTTGTTATAAACCAGTTAAGTGTACATAATTATATGACTGCTCTGTTAGAATTACTGACTGTTCTGTTAGAATGTGCTTACTTCAGACAATATCACATAAGGCAAGGGCGTAGGAACGATTTTTAGAGTGGGGGGGGGGGCAAAGGCATCCAAAATCAGCTAACTATAAACTGATCAACACCCATGCAGGCTCGCAGTGATAGGGCTCCTGTAGCTCAGTTCATACGTGCGTTTATACATAGGTGTTGTGAAGTGTTATCACTAGCTAATAAATATAACCCTACAGCTACAATGTATGCACAGCTATCTGCTCACTCCCTATTCTGCTAATGGCTGCTATACCTACTGCACGTGCTCAATACATGTATATATCACGCGAGAAATCATGGTCACGTGAAGGTCTTTCCTTTATGTTTATTGTACAGTACCTCCACTAAAAGGATTATAACAGTGTTATCTGCTAAGCAAAACATCATACCTTGAAGGAACTGGGTTATCTGCTGTAGCAGGTTCCAACTGTGAGGATCACATGAACCCCCACACCACTACTGCGTTCATGGCTGGCTACTCTCATTTACATATCCTTGTATGCCTCTCTTTTAGACTACTTGATAAATTAACTCTTCACCAAATTCAATAGTCAGTACTCAGAAGTCAGCAACTCCTGTACATTCACGCACTACAATTAGTCTCACGTGGCCAGACCACTATTTCAGTGCAGGGGCTTATCGATTGGAGATTTTAAGTGTCCGCACTGAAAAGGGTCTGATCCAGTTCATATAGGCAAGTCGTCCTCAGTACCTTCGTCAACACTTGGAGTGCTGATCAAAGGTACGTCATCAGACATTCACAATTATCCATATGCGGCATTCAAACGGGTAGACCAATGATGTAGTGACCATTGGGATGACGTGGCCCCAATCAACACTCAACAGCACGTTATTGATTCTGTGAACGACTTGCCTATACAAACTGGACCAGACCCTTTTCAGTGCGGGCGCTTATAATCTCTAATCGATAAGCCCCTGTGCTGAAATAGCGGTCTGGCCATGCGAGACTACACTACAATGAGACTGCCCTCTTAGATCTGCTGCTATCCTTCTATTCGAGCGTAACCTTTCCCATCATAATACCACCGATGTGGCATTCTTTCCACTATTTAAGTTTCTCACTGCACAGGCTCCAGGAAAATATTTGAACAACAGATGTCACGTGCAAGGACTAATCATAAATAAAATTATAGGCACTTTTGGGTGTAACAGTGCATGGCTTGACAGTTGTGGAGGACTGGAGGGGGGACTGGTGATGCCAGTACTGGTATGTGTTGTATGGTTTCTCGTATGGATGTATGTATTTCTGTGTATATAGCTTTGGCTGATTGTTTCAACCTGAGCTAGTTGGCCCCAAAAGTGGGGGGGGGGGACAAAACATGCTTTTGAAAATAGTGACGCCCTTGACATAAGGTACCTAAAGCATCAAGTATCATGTTTGATACCGTATGCATTTTATTACAGGTGTGCTCAAATTGTGCCAACATAGTAGGTTGGAGTCTAAAATGCAAAAATTGTTGATAAATCTGTAATCCTCTAACAGAACTATTGGGAGAATTGCAAAATTTAGGCTATTGTACCTTCATTGTATTTTCACTGAACCTTGAATCAAAATCTATGAAATACTAGCCACTATATTATTGTTTGTGTAACTAGTTTTATAGTCCATATTAACTCACCTTGTCAATGGCACTAACATCTGCTCCCAATCTGATAAGCAACTCCACTACTCCAACATGACCATTAACAGCAACATAGTGCAGTGGAGTCCTCTGATCCTACAATAATACACAAGAAATGTGATATGGATACATATTGGGCTACACACATTGTATGGCTATAGTTGCTATAATTCATTCATGAGTACTACTAGTATATTCTCTTTGTCAATATATTTGTCTTGCTTATAATTTTTTTGTGTAGTACAAGTAAATTTCTTTTCAGCACTACATACATAAATATTCACTGATAATCCTCTGTTGTACAGAGCCTTTGCTGTAAAAAAAAATTATGGTTTGAACAAGAAGGTAAAAGTAACAATCTAAATAAGGCTTAAAGCACACTTTTGATGTGTGGGGGATCTACGAACTTGACATGGCCACTATACAGTGTTTGACCACTTTTCAATTGATATCACAATATTTTTCATACAACCCTTTTTAAGAAAGGCTGCACATTTTTCACAGTTTGGCAGTTTTGGATTAGATGTGTATGTATACATAACATAATATACTACTACTGAATAGAATACTTCCTAAATTTTATTGAAATATAAATAGGCACCTGCCAAATTACCTATTGTACTATATTGCAATGCTCAAATTTATAACCTATTATACTCAGAACTATGCTCAACTTGCCTTTACCCAAGTATATACGTTGTGTTGCAGTCAACCAATGGCTATATGTGACCAGACTCGATTTTACAAAACCGATCCAAATCGCACATCAGGCAAAATCAAACTAACACCACCAGTGGATAGCTACACCATCGTACTAGTAGTTTTGACACTCATGATCAGTATCACTCAAACTACTCGAGGCTGGTTTCAACAGATATCTTTTCTGGGGGGTGTGTAGAGCTCGAATGGCAGTTTTATACCTTGTGAAGGACCTGGCTTGGCAAGAATCAGTGGTTTGCTGGTGGACAGCCTGATGATGTAGGCCAGACATTTTTTCTGTGGATTTTGCTACATATCAACCACTAAGGAGCCAGTACAGCCCTGTAATCTCGTCTCTGGACTCTAATCGTGGTCTGCCGCCATTTTGAGGTCTAACCCTTGCCCACCCCGACACCCCCACCCCACCAACTCCCACCCCACCACCCCCCCTGCCATCCTCCACCCCTTTGTGAGCACTCGTGATACTACTTTGCTTGTCCAACAGCTCAGATTTTCTATCTTATTTGGTGGGAAACTCTACAAGCAGCTACAAGTACTAGAAGTGGTCTGAAAGGTAACAGATTGATGCATCTTTAGTGTAAGTTTCATACGCGTGCTTGCTATCCTTGGAGAGTTATGCTGGCTTGAATTCTTTAAAACCGTTTATCTCGAGACTTCTAATGTGCAATTTGGATCGTTTTTCCAAAATCCAGTCACATATACAATAATGTTCATTGTGTTTGGTAGTAATGAAACTCATAGGGATTATTAATATTACCATTAATGTTTTGGGTAATAAAGCTACTATGGTATGTACAACTACAATGAATACAATTCTCTCCATTCAGGGAAAGAAGCATTTTGCAGTGCAAATCTAATGCATAATGACAGTGTAGTGTGTTTTCTATGTTGTAAGTGGTACAGTGCATGCTGATGGAGCCATCACCACCAGGTAATTTACTGGTGTGCTCGCATTTCAATGTGGTGTGCTCAATTCTTCCTGCATCAGAACAATGCAAAATAAAAGTGTGTTATACTGGTACAAGCCTACCAGTGCCATCAACTGATTGCTCAGTTGGCATCTCCATCCTGCTTTAGAGTGCAGTGTGACAGTACAAGGGCTCCACCTAGATGTCTATCTATAATTTACAAAACATAGGTCATAGTTGGCATCTCCATCCTGCTTTAGAGTGTGATGTGACAGTACAAGGGCTCCACCTAGGTGTCTGTCTATAATTTACAAAATATAGATCCTAATTTGACTCCCTACCTTATCTGATACATATATGGTTCTAAAGGTATATGTATGGTTGACGTTTCGGCGATATAGCACTCAAGCATTCTTGTGTAGCTGTTCTCAAATCATTTGAGCTGTCCTGCATAAACAGGTTAACTATCAAGCTTCATGCTGGTATGGTTAATGATCAACAGAAACGTTGCCTATTAGGTTACTCTCAGGCAGACATAGCCCTTGTACACCTTCCAACCACAACTACAATCGTGGTGGAAAATCAGGCACTCTGTATTGCTGAAAAATAAACACAATGCTGAAGAAAGAAAAGTGGATGGTTTGTATGTATAAAGGTGAGTGAAGTAAATTAATTGTTAATAATTGTCATTGTCTGGTTTGCTAAGTGTAGGTTATTGCACAAATCAAGGTATCTTTGCTATGAGGAATGGCACAATAATCACCGAGGGCAAGGCCTGAGGTGATTATGTACCATTCCAAAGGTCTCTAAAATAGCAAAGATACCATGAATTTGGGTGATAACCAATTTAGAGTATGGCTCATACCGCTCTGGTCACTGCTAATAATGGTGGCTTCCTGATCGAATTAGCGTTAAAACAACTCACTGGTAGGCTTCCTAGATGAATACAATCATCTCTATTATCCAGTGTCGCACTCTAGTGATGATTTCTGATGGCTGCTGTGACTGGAATCCAGCTAAACATGTGACACATGTGACAAAAAAATATGTCACAGGTATCTAACCACTTTAGATACCTACCCGCGGGTATCTATTGGATTTTAAATACCTCATTAATGACCAAACTTCAAAGCATACTCTGCGTACTATAGTCTAATACTTCTTATTTGTGAGCGACTGTTAAGAGTGATAATGATTTTCAACTTTAACTATGGATCAAATATATATTCAAATATTGAATTAATATTATAATAATGATATGCATAATTGCTAGATCTTTGCAAGATAATGAGCTACTGGGTAGCAGGGGACCATTGACCACATAAGCAACAATTTAGTGTATATTACAGACATTCATACTTGTCCTTAAAGTATCCTGATAAAATGGTCACCAAAAAAACTGTATCCATTGTTCATCATCTGGTCCCACTGTTAAGTTTATGTATTTTAATTAAATTCCAGAACATGGATGCATGTTTTTGCTTCCCTACCACAATGGTGCCATGTGGTTGACCACATAATAATATCTTTTTACCATCACTGTGCAATATAAGTGTAGATAAGCGTGTGTATGTGTGTGTGTGTGTGTGTGTGTGTGTGCGTGTGTGTATTGTGTGTAGTGGTGGTGTTAATTAAATTAGTGATGCACGTACTTTCAGGCTTGACTGCTTGTGTGTATTGAGCGTGTGTGCGTGTGTCTGTATGTGTGTGTGTGTGTATTGAGTGTAGTGGTGGCATTAATTAAATTAGTAATGCATGTCATTTCAGGCTTGAATCCTTATGTGTGTATTGAGTGTGTGTGTTTGTGTGTGTGTATTGTGTGTAGTGGTGGTGTTAATTATATTCGTGATGCATGTACTTTCAGGTTTGACTCCTTATGTGTGTATTGAATGTGTGTGTGTGTGTGCTTGCGTGCGTGTGTAGTGATGGTGTTAATTAAATTAGTGATGCAAGTAGTTTCAAGCTTGACTGCTTATGTGTGTATTGAGTGTGTGTGTTGTATTGTGTATTGTTTTTGTGTAGTGATGGTGTTAATTAAATTAGTGATAAATTTATTTTCAATTATACCAGTCTTGACTACTTGTGCGGGTGTAGATCTCAATTTTTATAACACAAAGCACATAGGATTTGTGCTACGCTGTATGTGTGAGGGTATTGATAATTGATGTGGTGTTGATTCAATTAGCTGTGTATTTTTGGAATTTTAATTAAACTCTGGTTCAATCTGTTCAGTAGTAGTATGCTCGGATTTAGTTTTTTGTCTTGTAACTCTAGTATGATTATGGAGTTGGTTTTATGTACATTTAATTGAATTAAAATTCCACACTACACCACTCATTGAATTTTAATGCCATTACCCAGTATTCACACACGTAATACCAACACTTGTGCATATGTGCATGCATGTGTGTAGTGTGTGTCATGTGCATGTGTGTGTGCATGCGTTCTTGCCATTTGTTCATAATTGATCAAAGTGATGTTTCTTTCCGTAGATGATCTCAGGACAGATAACATGATAGGGACAATACGGCTGCCATATCTGGAGATAGCATAAAAGCTGAAAATATATATATTTTTAAAGTAATTACTGCTAATCTGTAATGCAATCATGTGTTTCTTTTTTTTTCATGTAAACAATGATTTATTCACTTGCCAGTTTCAAAAAAATTAATAACGAGATCACGTGATCTGGCCTGACTTATAAATTCCATCACACTTTCTATCTACTACGTGTTGGGTAGCACGGCTAATACGAGAGATGATAAGTAAATGCAGCACTGGGCATATACGCATTCCCACCCTATGGTTATAAAACTGCATCACGTGATCTACACGTTTACACATTCCACCAGCTTGCAATTTGCCATTACTCCTCAGTAAGGCATAGTTTGATTGCTTAGTACCTTGCTTATTTATTCTTTCTAACAAACAAAAAAAAAAGAAGAAGTTTTTTGGTGGTAGAATCAGCTAGCTACCCTTTGTATGCCATCATACACTAACATCTACAGTATAAAGGCAATAGGTGAAACACTTGCATATTATTAAAATCCATAAACGTTTAAAATACTTTGTTCTTAGTGAAGACAGGGCTTAATAATAATAACCTGGATACCTTTGTACTTGCCTACTCAACAGGAGCTTGAATATCTTTGTTTTGTTGCACTAACACAAGATACGGATATTTGTTCATGTCACTTGAAATGGTAGTACATGATTGATCTTTCTTCACTGATTTCGCCTTTGCATGTCCAAACAGCTATCATTTGCTAGATTGAGCTTTCATTTCCACGCCAGAAATGTGTAAAATTGTGCACGCGTCGTTATTAATGATAGTCCAGCCGGACCACTAATGTAGTGTTCGACTGTGGTGTTCCATTAGGCATGTGTTTACATCCAACAAGTATGCAGCTGGCCACTACGAGAAGACTTGGAGATATCCTGTTGTTGCTCTAAATGAGTCTACCTAAGTTAAGAAAACGTGAGGTGGATGTGGTACGTTTGTTCGTACCGTGTGACAGTATTTTAGGGCGATTTATCTGCAACAGCCCTATCCTACATGTACTTTAGTAAGATGCTCAGTTGGCGGTACGTGGAAGGATACAATCCTACCACCCAGGGTACCAAAACCTCACTGGTGGTGTGTATTACTCCACCAGCGATGCGCATCCGTACTATCATGGCTGTCTTTTTGTGTGCTCAATTGGGCTCTGTACTTACAAATGATTAGTGCTGCTTAATGCCATGTCGGTTAATAGTTGGGTATGATCACACAAGCCCAGACATGTTTATTCACTTTATACACTTGCCTACATACAGTATAATAAGACTGATTATGAGAAGTACATATAGTCTAACATTACAGTTACGTATTATTACGATGAACAGAAAAGTCATAATAATAAGAGTATAATTCTGAATCTTTAATGAAAACGGAAATTACTGTCTGTATGTATTAAATAATATGTATAGGACAGTTCTCCGTACAATGACCAGCACCCACCAAAATTATGCTGTTAAAACCATCATAGAAATATTATACATAATGAAATTCATATTATTTTATGGAATAGTCTTAGTACATCTAACGTCAAATCCATCATAAAAACAAGAAAACATTTACAGGAAGCTAAATATTAAATATTAAAAAATGCCAAAACCCATTGTTTAGTTTGCCAAAGCGTCTGCCTGACTACAGTCACAAGGATGAAGTAGTGCACAGCCACTATTTCAAGTCACAATAACAAACCCATGTGTAGCATGTGACTTTTCTGGATTTCAGGAGTGTATGCCTTCTGTGCTTTGCCTTTCCTTAATCTTTAAGTTGGCATGGCCATCTTCTTCATCCAAGGAAAACACACCAAGGTGCTATTTTCTGTATCAATACTTTCCTTAGAGGAGCATGTTTAGATGCCACAAAACTTTTTGAAGCACTCACATTAGGGAGTATAGATGCAGAAAATATGTGATCAGATCTGCAAAATTGTGCAAGCCTAAATGAGTGAAGAATAGTGCTACATGAAAACACTTACCAAGTAATTGACTCCTCTATTAATGGCAAACAAAATGGTGCAAAATTTAGCTCCATATAACATTCTGTCCATAAGTTATGATTGTTGTAGTAAGCATTTGTAATTTATTTTAAACCCTATTTTTCCTGTACAAATTGATTTTCTGCTGACGCTACTATGTAGAGCTGTAACCCCTAAAGTTATTGGTATCACCACACCCCCATCACAAAGTTACATACTGCACAAAGTAACCACTCTACAAGCAAGCTTACCTACCTAGGCCCTTAGTAAACTCCTTAATTATTCCATAAAATAATAGTAAACATGCATAATTGTGATATTTCTAGGATTTGTCCATTCATAGTAGCTTAACACAACCAGAACACATAATCAAAAATTTTGGCCATGCATATAATAAAAATGTCCACTGGTTGCACTTGTATTGGTTTGGGTGATTGGTCACCATGTACAAGCTACATGTATCAACCTCATACAGATGGGAAGTGTTACTTATCAATTGTAATGGGGCATTCAGGCTTTTGCCTGATATGTATGTCCTCTATCCTCAGGTCTGCAGTCCTTGGAAAATTGGGCATACATATCCAGCAAAGCCCTCGTGTCTGTGTAACAACTATTATATGAATGATGGTAGCTATTACAACATAGCTGTGTGGGAATATTCCTACTTTGGCATTGAACAGATGGTGGTAACATGCAAATGTAGGGATTTTCACGCATAGCTCAGGGGAGTAGGCAGAATTTTTTAAAGGGGTTCCAACAGCAGTATTGAGTTACTAGCCCCCAGCCGCTGAGAGACTTTCAATATTTTAATGAATCAATATTTTATGCAAATAACAGTAAATTAATTTTAATGTGTATATAAAGTGCCCTTGGGATGAAGCTAGTACTAGATAAAACTACCAAGTGGAAACAGACAGCATAACATAGACATCTGTAACTGATAGTTATCCCACTGTTATAGGAACCATGAATCCACTGATACAAATGGAATGACTTACAATCAAACCATTATAACTACAAAATATGCATAACATGGATTCTTTTTCCATACACAAGTGATACGTTACTGGAGTTCTACCGAAGCTATTGTCTATAGCAGTATAAGGTCATGATCAGTTTTGCATTTTATGTTAGAATGTCTGAAAAACTTCACTAATCAAGTTATGTAACACATGGATATTTACATTTATTTGATACTGGGCAGGCAGCGCTGCTGATTTTGTCCAGGGGACTAGCTTTTCCCAAACAATTACAAAGAAAATATTACATGCATGTTCTATTAGAGTATACGTGAATGCTCTATTAGAGTATATAGCTGACTGCTATATTAGATTATTAACAATTTTTCAAAAGGGCTCATGTCATGTTACCTTTGTAAATCCTTCCCTAAGAGATGAATGCAAGCTTTATAGATTGTTGTGCTGTACTATTACTTACTCATTTTGTCCTGCCACACTAAATGGTGTTTTAGGGTCCTGCTGTAAACTCATAAGTCTAAATTCTACAGGGGGTTCCTGAACCCCTTGGAACCCCCCTCCCTATGCCCTTGTAGCTAAGTATGTAATAACTACAATCATTCATATATCTTGTTTCATTACATTTTGTTGCTGGGACTTTACCCTACTTCATTCATAAATTTTAATTGCTCTACAGTAGTTGCCAAGTGCCTTAGCGTAATGCAAGTAATCTTGCAATTTTGAACTTTCTGTGTATTTATTTATTCGTACTAGCTGTGTTTGTCTAAAACAGAAGTAGATAATGGGTGTAGTTGTATATGTTATGTATTGTGATTGTGGAATCAAATACACAATGGGTCTTTGGAGCCACGAATATTGTGACTGAATACCTTAAAGCAACCTTACAAGCACATTATTATTTATGATTTTTGGTGCCACAAGACTATACTTCAATAGACTCTGAGTTGTCAACACCAGCCTACTTGTGCTTGTCAGCTATGAAAATACAGAATGTGTTTATAACCATGTTTATCAGTGTTACTTTGACTTGTAAGCATCATAATTTTAATAGTGCCTCCCTGGCGCCTCTACCAAATCTTGAAGATCTATGGTACACAGCAATGAAACTATTTTAGGAACTGTGAGATTGTGTGGCTTAATAGAGTGCCCTCCTCAAAGAAGTAATTAGCTATGTGATGACAGCTGGTGTTATTCACTGTGACTTTTACAAGTTAATGATGTTAGAATGTGGATAACGTTAGCAGGGCCGCCCAGAGAAATTAAGGGGCCCAGGGCAAAGAGTTAAAGTGGGGCCCTTGATCCAAGTTGTAAGGTGAAGACCAAAAAAGGTCACAACCTGCTGGCAATGACAATAACTACCCATCACCAACCATATCTCCTTATCTATAAGCTTGCTACACTGCTCCTCTGAAGAATACTGTGACTGTTTTATTAGAGTATTTAGATCTGACTGCTCTATTAGAGTATATCGATCTTTTAAACAGGTATTCAAGGGGCCCCTTTCAGGCTGGGGCCCGGGGCAAAATGCCCCAGTTGCCCCCCCCTGTGGGCAGCCCTGAACGTTACTTGTATCAACAATAGCAGACTTACTTCCTAGTGTTCGTATTACTTTGCTTTGTTCTGTAGTTTTCTGTGGTTTTTCATGTATGAACACAAACATGCTGTTTCATAAGGCTTCCCATAATTTTATCTGTTACTTGACTAAAAACAGGGTGTACATTATGTTATGACATGGATACACTATACTTTTGGCACCTTTCCATGTATTAGTGTAATAAAGCATCTGAGTGCACAATGATGGAGTAACTATACTGACTGGTTCTGTGCCAGCTGCTAAAAGTTGGGTATGAGTATATGTCATAGACGGTACAGTATAGTCAACATGATATTGCGGTATGACTAAATTATTGGCACACCTTAGTATGATGCTATTTTAGACATACAGTTCTAGATTTAGACAGAAATAACCCTACAAATTTTCCGTTAATGACAGAATTGTGTTGAAAACCAATTGCAATATATTTACTGCAGTACATATCCATTCATATGTGCTGTAAGTAGACTTCTTCACATAGGATATGTTATTTTAGCTACTAAAAGACTTATGTTTCAGAATTCACGGTATTTGTGGTAGTTAAAAATTGGACAGTATCAAAACAGATATCTCGGTTTTACTAAAATATTGTCATATTGCTCAGCACTAGTTATGAGTTATCACCAAGTCTCCTGGTGGTTTGGTAAAAAATTTATTATCATCCACATCATTGCAGCTATTTCATGGCCACCTCCTTTGATTTCACAACTTTTTTGACCCATGTTTTTTGAAAGCTACACATTTTTTATACAGCTTGGCTGTTATTGCGTGGATAAATGTATAGCTACAGGAAATTATAGTTGACAATTTCAGCAGCACTATACATAAGCTAAGCTTACCTCATCTGATATTTTCACATTCACATATTTTGTGAGTGTTAACTTCTTCACAACACCAACATATCCAAACCTTGCTGCTGTAAATAGTTGTTGATGTCTCCTACCCTGTATTTCCATAAACATACATTGTTGTAAAAATGTATTAAAATCTATTATTACTCATAGAACTACAGGTTGGCATAAATTTCTATTCAGGTTTCTGTTCAGGTTCATGCATGCATAGAATAATTTGTAATTACACACATTTGAGTGCAATTAGGAAATACTTGCACAAGCAATAGGTAGTATTGCACAAAGTTCGTGTTTGGCTGTTATGAGTACAATTATTCCAAAATTACACAAAACTGTGTATGATTGCCTAGTAATCACATAGTAACCACCCTCCATGCTTTTTAGTACACATCTATCCCATTCTGTGTGACCATTATCTCTAACTGAAGATTGCATCATACTTTCAGCATTTTAAAAGATTAACTGCTTATGCTATCACTGGTTGTTGCACTTAAAGAATAAGTATTTCTGATTAGCTACTTAAAATACGTATCAGGCTTTGATAGTCAGCCTATTTGATTGACTATTTATAATAACACTTTCTTGTTATATTTAAATGTGGTTCTATCATTCGGTTACCATATACAACAGGAATCTTTGGTGGGAGGAAACTTTGATGAATTTACTGCTAAATGATATTGATGAGAAATAGTTTGGTGAATTCGTTAGTAGCTAATACAAATTTGTATTGGACAATTTGATGGATTTTAGTCTTGCAAAACCTTACTCACTCACTCACCAAATTCAGCAAACTTTCCTCCATCAAAATTTTCCTGCTATATGGTGATACTCTAATAGAGTAGTCAAATAGTTTATGTAAAACTAGTGTGTATCTTATACCACTATACAGTGTATCCTATACCACTATACAGTGTATCTTATACCACTATACAGTGTATCTGCTTTAATGCTAGCATATTAATATCTTAGGCAGTAGTTAAATGTGTCCCAATCTAGTACTTAGAGTTAGATTACATAACTATGCATTTCTGCCCAACCAGCCCAAATACTCCTGCCTCACATATCTACAGCCAAACATCAACACCAAAGATGGAATGTATGCCCCACCTATGTCTATAATATATCATGTAGTCTAGTGAAATGTATAAGCTTCTTGAGAACTAACTACAATCTGTGTAGGTATAAAGACTACGAACATTATGGTAATAATAGGTTAGTTGTGAGAATAAAATAAGTAATATTTTGGGAAATGTTGGAAGAAGCAATCATTAAATTTTTAATAGGCTCAGTCTTAATACACGTACAGGTACAAGTCAGCAGTAGTGACCTGGTTTCAACACTGGTACTACAGATACAAGTAGGTTGGATCAGGCAGTTGTAATACTTCACTTAAAAGTAGCCTTTGCAGAAAACTTACATTATCTCTCTTGTCAAAGATCACAGTCATTGCAATTCTCATGTAGACAAAATCATTCTCAAGAAATATGGCACTGTTCCTGGTAGCTGTTTCCACCATGTGTGAGACAGCAGTCACAGGAATGATAAACTCCAGTACAAGGGAAGATTTAGCTGCCTTGTGAAATGGAGGAATGACATATGATTGAACTCCACAATGTTGAGCAATGAACTCTTTTAACTCATCATATTCCATCTTGGTAATACGGCAAAATATTTTATTTTGCACAATGGCAACCATTTTCTCATATCCATCAGGTATTTCTTGTTTATCTTGTATACAGTGATTATAGATTTGTTGTAATTTCATTTCACTATCTAGCTTTTGTTCATATTGGCCTAACATTTCTTCACAGCGATCAGAAGATTCTAATGACTGGATAATTTTTTTAAGAAAAGACAAATCATCCCATCTCCAGCAGTAACGAAAGTACTTGGTAAACATTGTTTTAAGCTTATCACATGCTTCTATGGCTTCCTGTTGTTTTTCATTAAACAAAAAGACATCTGGATCATCTTTAATTGTTAAAAAAGGACATATGTTCTTTATGGTTGCCAAATTGTCGTCTTCGTTTCTCTGTAGTTCTTTAATGATGTTGGCTAAAAGAATGCCGAATTCAGTACCGGCTTGATGTGGTGTGGTAAATTTAAAAGTTGAAATCTCCTTGCTATTACTAGTTGTACTTTCTTTAGTTGGAACCTCTTCATCTAGATGTAAATAAGCAAAACATTTTTTTTCTGTACTACTTGTATGCATATACATACAAGATAAAACATCATAGCGATTATTTGCATGAGACAAGAAATATTCTATACCACCTAAATCCATAAGAGTACACACACCACTATAATTCCTACTTCTACCCATGTATCATGCACGACAACTTATCCATTACACATGTTACAATTACACAGGTATTGATCAAATGTAATATTGTTATGGTCAGTACTTGCATAGTGCAAGCCTTCAGTCATACTATCATTGATTTTCATGCACTTTTTACCCTGCGGTAACTGTTCTAAAGGTCAAGCTATTCTCACAAGTATTTTACCCGGTAGACATGACAAAAAGTAATTACTTTTAATGTCCATAATGCCATGGATATTTATCAGAATCATTGAAAGCTCTTAGCACATGAATTCACCTTAATAATATGTTCTTTATAATGTAAGGTAGCTGAAGTACGCATTTTCTAACAAAGTGTGCAAAAAGAATAATCATTCTAGACCCCCATAGACACTTTAAGAAAAAATGATGAAAAAGTCAAAACTTTGGCAGCCTATATTTCACAAATGGCTGGAGTAAATTCAATCAAATTTGCTGCCTACCCTACCTTGCAGACAACTATAATGCAGAGATGGTGTGCTTTGGAGATTGGACAATAGAGCTATCACTGAAAAAGAACTGAATTATAGTTCTGCAAGGCCTGCAAATGTGCAGGACATACAAGTGAGCAGATTTCCAGCATATTATACTAGACCTACCACATGACTTCCTCCTCCACCTTTTCGTTGCTGTAGGACATTAATACTAGACGTAATCTTAATGGGAATACCATAAAATAAATTCTTGCATTGCAGTTCAAATCAAATAATTTGTTTACCTGCATTAATTTTTATGGGCAACATGTCTATGGAATGAAATTCTCTTGCATTTTTCCTTGATTATAGAATGTCTCTATTAGACAAGAACTAAATCTTAGTGTAGAGAATGTCATAAATACTCGCATTGCACTACACATTAAATTTACCTTTATTTTATGTGTGAATGAAAATGTGATCTACCACATAACTACATCTGTATAATTGAAAATTTCTGATACAGATCTACACTAAACAATAATAACATGTGACCGTATCTGTGAAAAGTGTTCTTATAGTCTTTCCAAGTTTGACAAGTCATAACTCATCATGTGTTTAACCTATTGTCTTAAAATTACATTCAGGAATAGAGCACTCCATTGTGAAAAGTGGTCTTAGTATAAGTCGCCAATTATTGGCAGGTACCAATTATCTCACTTGTACACTATAGAGACTACAGGGTATATGGAGGCTACCCAATACGACAATTGGCTGTTAGGGACCCGCCGATTATGCTCATAATTTTACCTATTATGCTACACTGCACTGCTCAAAAATTTACCTATTATGCTTAAATTTATGCTCAATACTTACCCATTATGCTCAAATTATGCCTAATTATTTATGCCTTAGTTCTCATACTCTGCTAATAATTTCCAATTTATGGATAAATAATAAGTGGCTGCAGCACAAACTTACTTGTCAAAGTGCATATCACAGAAAAGATTGATATACTCTAATAGAACAGTCAGCTATGTGATTGTTCTATTAGAGTTACTGACTGTTCTATTAGAGTATATCGATCTTTCTGTGATAGCTATTTTGATAAGCAAGAATTCATACTATTACACACATATTCTACCTATTATGCTAGCATTATGCTCAATGCTTTCAGACACCTATTATGCTCATAATTATGCCAGCATAATCAGCGGGTCCCTATTGGCTGTTATATCCTCTAAAACATTTTTACAATCGTTTTCATTCAGTGATTATTGTTGTTTAAGCACTACACAAACTATGCTGGTTAACCATGGAAATGCATAAAAATTATTTTATATTGGAAACCAGTATGCTTTTGTGTCTAACCTGAATATCTCTTAAACGGCTGGCCTCATCTTCATAAAACTTTCGTGAAATGGAGTTATCCAAGAACTGCACCTCTCATAAAAATTTCACAAAGAACCAATGAGGCATCATACAGCTACACACAAAATTGCACATTGTGCCAATAATTGGTCAATCATGGAAGTACAGTTGCCGATAATAGGTACCCAATGCCAATAATTAGCACATGATAGGTATTGCGATTTTCCTTATAACAAGATGCTCACTCATATAAGATAATTAAAATTGAGTGTGCTAAGAGACAATGGAGTGGTCTGTTAACTGGCTCAAACTGGAAACTCATACATCACTGAATTAAGGAATTACAGTTGTGTGATGAAATGGCGCTGATATGATTAGTGACTTATGCTATAGCCTTTCCAAATTTCCAAGTTTGACAAGTCATAACTCATCATGTGTTAACCTATTGTCTTAAAATTACATCCAGAAATAGTGTTACAGTACAACTCACAGGTAACATCACGAGTATACACATGCGAGTAATGCTTGTGTCTTCTCACGGGACCAATCCTTTGCAATGTACTGTACAAGACCTGTGGAACATTTTGTGAATGAGCACTAGCCACGCAAGAAACTCACCACGCATGAGAACACCTGACTCTGAGTTTAGTAACTTCATACAACACTTCAATCACATAAATAAACATTGCAACCAAATCTGCAAGAATCTCATATGTTTGTGCAAGCCTAGTTACCTAATTTTACTATAGAATGCAACAAAATGCAGGGCCCTGCAGAATGCAATGGATGAAATAATTACAAAATTGATTTTAAAATCTGTAAATTTTAAAGCACTTGTTTCACAATGAAGGAAAGTGATAACACCAAAAACCTTGGTAGTTTCGTGATCCCTAAAGCAAGAGGAATTCCATGTTTTGTGCCAGTACTCCCAAGGAGAAGGAAGATATAAGCGTTAGTCTACCTTGCATTGAACAAGTGGTTCACTATCACTTTTTTCTCACATTTTTATCTTCGCCTGTTCATGCTGGTTGTAGGAAAGGCCTGGAAGACAAAATTTGCCCAGCAATGAATCTGCAGCGTTAGCTAGTTCATGGAGAAACTGATGGAGAGAGCATAATTTTGAGCATAATAGGCTGGATATTTGAGCACTGCTCAAAGCAAAATAGGCAATTTTCAAAGCATAATTGTGACTGGATCTGCGAAAACCCAACATAATAGTGCAAGCCTAAATTTTCAGTATAGACTATTGATTGCAGTGGGTAAAATATTTGCATAAATAAAAATATTTGTAAAATTTTAAAATGCTTTGTTCTTTGTGAAGAAAGGGTGTAATGATAAAACATGGATATCATCTCATTCGCCTACTCAAGGAGAGTTCGAAAACCTTTGTTTCGTAGCAGTAGCCTAAAGGATATGTGAGTTATGAGCATTTGTTTACGTCACATTGAAGCGATCATACATGATCAATTTTTCTTCACTGATTTCATCCCATTATGTAGTGTTATTATTATTATTATTGTTGTTGTTATTATCTACTTTACCAGTTAGGCACTGGAAGGTGTACACAGAAGGCAGAGCCTGTTCGAGATGTTTACCCATAGTGAAAAAGGTTGTAGGAGAAACCTACCATGTAATGGACTCCCCAATTTATGGCGAACATGTTGGTGTAAGTTGCAACTGTGTACTACATTGCATTTGTAAGTTACAGTTGTTTTTGTAAGCACCTTTAATATATTTTCCCAATACTTGCTGTACAAATCAATCTTTCTGTTGCTGCTAGTTTGTAGGGCTGTAACTCTAAAAGTTGTTGGCTTACAAGGCTGAAACTTGGCCAGAGCATGCACTTGGCTAAGTAGATTATAAATATTCAATAATAAAGAATTTGAAAAATGTGCCATTATGTCAGGTTTTCGCAGTCAGTCAGTAGAAAATTCCATTAAATAAATTTTTTAAAATTCCATAGCAACTTGTTGGTAGCATTTAGGGTCAATCTGAAAGCTTGTTTGGGCTTATTCTTACATAACGATTACTGCCTCATCATTGTTAGGGAAAATTTAGCTGGTTTTTGGGTGATGTTATTTTGTGGGCTATGCCTACTCCTTTGTGGACCCTACTATACAGTATGATACTCTTGACTGTAGTTACAGTATTCATTTAACCTTCTCCAAGTACCCCAGTGAACAGACTATTAATAGATGTATATTTGTAGGCTGTAACAATTAAGTCAACCCACCTAGTGTTACCATGTGTGCCATATTGTGTAAACATGCATTTCCCAAAAGTTCTCTGCCGGTTTAAGGGTATTAACTTGTGGGAGACGTAGGTGTTTATTTAGTCAGAGTGAGTAGTGCAACTGTATAAGTGGAGTTCAGACAAGTGAAAAATATTTAATACATTTTTAGTATCATACAATTAGGGGAGAGTCCATTATGCTTTCAAAATTTCCAATCGTTTTTTTTCTGGAAATTCTTTTTATTAACCTACGTATCCACATGGGTCACTTGAGCTGATTTTACGTATGTCATGTGTGTATGTACGAATTTACCTGTGAGCTGCACTGTATGTTAGGAGTGTAAAGTAACCAAATTTCAGGCTGGTACCATACTCACAAATCAAGTTATGGATTGCCAAGTACATGCATTGGAAAGGCTATAGCTAAGACTCCTTTTGCAGGTTATATCGTGGGAACTTGGTTTGCTGATGGCTTTGATTCCCAACCATTTCAAAGATACGATATGCTTTGACTAATTTTATTAAGCAACACACTGGATTAGTTTCTTAGCCAGGCTGAGTAAAGTTCCACAAGTTGCGCTTTGAAAGAGCTGTGATTGCCAGCCCAATCCATTAATTAACTATTATCTGCTCATTTCATCCACTCCCATATATGCTTGCAAACTAAAATAAACTATCAGAAAAAAACAACAATAGGGGCTCCAGCTATGCCTATGCATTTTCTTGATTGCCACCTTTGATTTCACGACTAACACAAGTTTTTTTAAAGGTGGTCCTCAATGATGTTGACACTATGTGACTGCAAAGACATATATAGCAAGGTATTATTTTCTGATAGTGGGCTCTGTTACTTTCGTCATAACCTGGCAGTTTTCCATAAATTTCATTTATTTTGTAATTATATGGCAGTCCCATTGACTTGGCTTTGAGGTTTTTTTTACCTAAACTTATTACCTACATGCACAATAATGATTGTTGAAGACGAAGTTAAAAATTTGCTAAAAGTGCATGTTTTTCTGACTATTTATTAATATTCTGTAATACTGTAATAGAATGACTTCTTTCTATAGCATACATAGAATGTTCTAGTACAATATAGACATTCCATTAGTAAATCTATGAAATGAAATAAGTATATTTACATTTTTCATTTATAAGCAGAAATTAAGCAAGCTGAACAGCCATGGCAGCAGTGGCTCAGTGGCTAAGGGTTTGGTTCTTCTTGTTATTTACTCCTAGGTGACTGTTCTATTAGAGTTTTCCAGCCCAGCAATACACACTTGTTTGGTTTTTGCATTATATCTCTGTAGATGCTACTTCAATTACTTTTAAACCATAGAAAGATTTGGATGGTTTATCTATGTACAGTACAAAAGTGGTCATCAACTGCTGCAGTATGCTGAATACATCTTGGGAATGGCTATGTGGGATGCTTACTTTAATAATAATCAAAATAGTGGAAGTAAGTGTTTGTTGACATGTTAGTCTGACTATATGATTACATGTTTTTAGTTAGCTGTGCCTTACCATACTGTATCCCTTTCTGCATATGCAGGGTGGTTACTGATGTTGTGACTATTGGCGGGTGAGTTTATGGTCAATGGACAAATCACGCAAATGGTGAAGAAAAATTAATACGGGGTACCAAGACCCCACTACTATATTATGAACTCTTGATGGTAGTTCATAGCCAAACACTAGTGTATCTGGCTTCTTGTGCTATTGTAGTCATTTTTTAAAAATTTTATGGGATCAGCACAATGTAAATGTTTACTATTACAGTATTATTCATGCTGTCATTAAAGAGTTTCTATAATTGTGGGTGGTTGCATGAGGGTCTACGAAGTGCTGTGACTGAACGGTGATGCTGGCATTTTAAGTGAATACTGAAGTTTCACAGGAACTGAAGGGCTGGGGCGGGATTAGAGACTTGCACAGGTAATGTAGCAGTAAATTACTTCAACTGTATCACTACAGCGGGAATGAAACAGCTGGCTATAGCTATGTATGGCCCTGCATGGGCCAGAGTCACGCTATAACGAGTCCCTGAGTGGAGGCATACCGTGGCGAATTTAAAACAAATCAGTGACTGGACTGACCCACAATTAAACCAAGAGTTGACAGCACAGTGTCTATCAAATCAATCAGCTCACTATGGCTAATGACCTTGCCCACTTTGGGTCTGGGGATTGAGGCGGGCGCCTCACACCTCAACGTCATGCAGCAAGTTTGAATCTTCAAAGAGTACGAAAGCGATCTCATAAACTAACAAACAATTTTTAGCAAAATTAAATGTACAGATACATTGTGTAAAAAGCCCTGATAGCCGCAGCCTTTTTACAATACGATTTCATGGTTAAGAAAATCGCTCCAATGGGATGCGATGATGAAGGAAATGAAAAAAAGAACGATGCACATTCGAATGAATAATTTTATTAATGCATTGTAAATGGTTGGGAGACGGAACAAACTACTCCAACAATCTACTTGACTTTTCAGGTGGTAGTTACTCATTATACAAAGGTCACATGCCCCTGGTTTCAAGGTGGAATCTTTTAGTAAGGCTGAGATTTCGCCATGCGGATTTTAAAAGATTGCATAATCGATCCCAGATGTAAATGACTCACACTAGCGGTCGCATGTTTATTATTGTGGGCGTGCGCTTTGTGCTTCTTGGCCTCGTGACTCAGTCTTGATTAGCTAACGAAGTACTAACGCACTACTTAATTAGCTTACTATTACCTAACGAAGTACTTCATATAAATTGTGTAATGTGCAATGTTGCTAGTTACTTTTAAATTGAAGTAATCATACAGTGGGGCGATCCGTGATATAATATAACCCAAAAACTTGACTCGATTTTTCCTCACAATGACTGACAGTATTGGTCGGGTAAAACCAAGCCCAAAAGTGTCTTCAGATTGACCCAAAACGTTTGCGTCAAGTTGTTACAGAATTTAGAAAAAAATTATTCAACAGAATTTTCTACTGCCTGCCTACCTGGCGCCTTCAGTCAAGCGTAGCGGAAAAGTGGCTACAGCTACAGCCCTAATTTTTTCACAGAAACGTTTCTAGTTCACTTAAGGGTGCTCTGTACAGTCTGCCTATATTGTTTCCCATGAAATTTAATCTGTTCTATAACTTACTAATGGTTTTAGCAAATGTTCTGTACTTTTTTACTGGATATAAGCTAACACTAGTACACAGTTTAGCCCAAACCCAACTGCTAAATTTGCTTTAGAACATGAGTTACAGTTTTCCCATTATACTAGAACTAGTCCTATAGTTTATGCACAAGAGCCTTGATACTTTTATGATACACTATGCTAAACAGCAGAAACCATTGTGTTTTTATTTTTGTCCTAGCTTCTCAATCATCACATATTTATCTTTCAGGTTGACACTCCCAGAAACCCTTTTCTTTACTTCCCTGTTATTTATCATCTGGACTTGCTATTTCAAAATGGCAAACACACTTCTTTGGCAAAATTACTAAAATAGCTCGTGTGAAAATTTCATGTCTATTGCATTTAAAATGACGAAGTAGTTCTAATTTAAGTGAGAGGGTGTAGAATAGCAAGATACGTGTGCTTGTTGCTATGGGATACCTAATTTACAGGTACTAAAATGCGTCAACATGTCACAGACTAATTAAGTGATCATAATATTTCTTTTAGTACAAAACAGACTATGTCTTGGGAAGCCTTGTACGAACTGTACAGAGCACCCTTAAGAAAAAAACCTTTGGTATATTGATAAGCATACAATGCTTGCGTTATTGTCTTACCTTTTATCCTTCTTTACCATGGCCATCAGTCAAGGTTCATCGCAAGGTTCTACCGCTGAGTATTAATAGACTACAGTACGGCTTCCATACCAGTGTATGTTGCATCAAACTATTCGAATACACGTGGTCACCGGTTGCACTAGTCTCGTGCCCAGACCCCACCCACTGCGTTTGAGTAGGGTCTGGTGACTTACGCTATGTTTTTGGGCCTGCCGCCATATTGTTTACGCATTTGTATCCATAGCTGTAGTCGGCCATTTTCCTAGTTCCAGCCTATCAAATCGCGTTGTACCTGAAGCAAGACGTCCGATTGGTCAGAAAAGAAAAATGGCGTAGGGCCCAAAACTCCTGCGAATGTCACCAGACCCTACTCAAACGCAGTGGGTGGGGTCTGGGCACGAGACTACGATTGCACCAAAAACACACGCGTACGTGACTCGCTGTTGATATTGATCAGAGAAAACAACTCACGGCGAACTACATAATTATAGCAATGAGTAAGCCAATAAATATAGTTTATTTAGTAACAATGTTAAACCTAGTCGGGTCATCCAGGTCCTGCTTTACAGATTATTCGGGTCTGATCCCACGTGCTAAATTAAATGTGGACGAGTTACTACACGTCATAGCGTAGCTATGCTTCTTTCGTGAGCCACGCCCACTTACGTAAATCACAGTCTAGAGACATGGTAGCCACGTCCAATCATCAGTGTGTAGGTATGCACGGATCCTCGTCCACTTACGTAAATTACTGTCTGTAGACATATGGTAGCCACGCCCATTCATCAGTCCGTAGGTATGCACGGATCCACGTCCATTATTGTTTGCAGGCTTATGTAGAGCCACACCCGCTGATCAGTTGTTATCATTATTATTATTGTTTACTGTTGTATGAGTCAATCCAGTATAATAGTGCTGTAAGTAACTCAGCAGATGTTTAGTGGTCATGAGCTTGCAAAAAAACTTCACAAACATGTATAAGAAAAGGTTTGGAATTTTAAATTGGATTAGGGACAGTGTATAATACTGCAATAAAAAGTACTGAAACAAGCTGGATCATAGTATGTAATGTCCAAATACTGTAAAACAATAAGAAGTGAATATCCCTACTGTGCACTGAGTGTAGCACAGTACAGATATTCACTTTGTATTGTTTTACAGTATTTGGACATTACGTACTACTCCGATCCAGCTTGTTTCAGTACTTTTTATTGCAGCATTATACACTGTCCCTACTCTAATTTAAAATTCCAATTTTTTTCTTATACTTGTATATAACTGTAATGTATTTCATTCCAGTCGTAGTAACGAGCAATAAGTAATCTAAACCAAAACAGCCAAGTTGTAGAAAAAGAGTGCGGCCCCCAGAAAGGCTAGAGTGAAAAAAGATGAAATCCAAGGTGGCGGCTAAGAAATGGCCATGATGGTAGATTAATGGCAAAAATTTTAATTACGACAACTCAGGTGAATTACAATAATTCTGGTGAATTTGCATTGCTTCCTCCACTAGGATTCGGAACCAAATTCACCTAAATTGTTTTAATTAAAATTTTTGCCATTAACCTACCATCACAGCCATTTCTTGGCCGCCACCTTGGATTTTGCATCATTTTTCATCCTGGTCTTTTGGGGGGCACACTCTTCTTTTACAGCTTGGATGTTTTGATAAAGATATCACTTCTTTTTGTATTGCAAGCAAAACACTGACTATTGGGGACTGGAACTAGAGAGATTCTCTACTGCAAGGACACTTAAAGAATTGCCAAGGATAAAAGTGACCATTGGGGACTGAGACTACAGAGGATCTTTACAACAAGGACACTTAAAGAATTCCCAACATGTCCTAGGATAGAAAGGACCATTGGGGACTGTGTCTTTATAACAAGGACACTTAGATAATTCCCAACATGTCCTAGGATAAAAAGGACCATTTGGGACTGTGACTAGAGAGAGTCTTTACAACAAGGACATTTTAAGAATTACCAACACAACTCAACCCAGTAATCAACAGCTTATAGTCCACAGAAAATAATTATTACTAATACGCATGTCATGATGCAAACCTAACTACAGGTATGTATTTTATACATAATCACTCTTGTACGATACCTTGTTTTAAGGAATTTAAATGATTTGTAACACTACGATATCAACGCATAGTGATACTCAAGAAAGTAAAAATAGTCTCTCAATAACAAGCAATATAAAAATGGAGGATTTGCATTGCATTTGCTGAAATTAAGCTTACCAAACTTTACTTGTTTCTTAAGATCTTCTGCTACAGAATTCATACCAATCTTAGTAAGTGCGCTAACTAGTTGACTCCAAGTAGCACTGGGCTCCAATTGCAACCACTTAACAAACATCTCATTACAACAAGTATTGTTATCATTGTGATGGTCAGCTTTTATCAAGTTCAGCACACCAAGGACAACATCATCATCCAACAATTGTATTCCAAGGTCATACCATTTTACAGCTACTCCACTAGTGTGAGGTTTTAAAATGTTATGGATTTGTTTTGGAGTGGGATAATCTGTACCTGTACATAACATATGCGTTAAAAGCAATTGAATTTCCATTTACCTATAAGATTTGATTTATACACATACACAGTTATACTGAAGCACCCATACCAGTACAAAACAAACACAAAGAATTATTATACACAAGGTAACATAATCACACACCATGCAATAACTGATCACATGAATTGATATGGAAAGAGGATGAGTTTTCAAACAGTTCACAACAAAGTACAATAGTATTTTGCTTGACTAGTTACTATATATGATGGAGTGCACATTTATAACAACTTCTACCATACAGTACAGTAGCACTGTATAATAGGGATCATGGAGATTTGGGTATTTCTGACCAAAAATTACCCAAAAACCAGCTTCACAAGACCATCATAACGCCTTGGCATTATTGGTTAGATATAACTAAGGCCAAAAGTGCTTTCAGTACAACCCAAAATGCTTTCAATAGATTGCTACAAAATTAAGAAAATTATTTTCTACTGACTGACTGCCTGTCCACCTGATGCCTTCGGACAAGCGTAACTCAATAATGGCTAAAGCTAAGGGACTTGATTTCAACATCGCCTCATCTTGACAAGTGCCTTTTGACATACCAAAGTACATATAACGCATACATCATGGACTTACATACCTTTGTCCTCCCATTTCTTTTTGCTAACAGTCTAAGGTGTTGATTTAGGGTAGTACAATGGCTTCATGGCACACTTGTAGCAGGAATCATCCGTATTTTCTATGGAGACTAGATTTATTGCATAGGAGTTTTCCTACTTTCTTTGCTTGTAATGCTGTGTAACGAGCTGAACGTAGCTGAAAGCAAAGCATAATGGCCATTTCATTTTCAAAGCAGTAATTGATATTTGGGGTGCAAGAATCATGGGTATTTTTTGGTGACTAGATTGATTGCAGAGGTGCTTCTCTTGCTGTTCTTCATTGTAGCATTGTGTAATTAACTGAGCATATCTCAAAGTGGAACGTAATGGCCATTTCACTTTCCAGTTGGTAATTGATAGTTGGGGCACATGTGCACACTGTTGGGTGTAACACATTACAAAAGTAATGCGTTATGTAGTATTATTACTTAAGTCACTAACAAAGTAATAAAATGCACAACGTTTCTTATGATAATCTAATGGATCATTACTTTAATAAGTAATGCATTACTAAAGTAAAGTAATGCATTACTACTCATTACTGTAGTACTAGTGCGTTACTTTAATATCCTGGGCCAAAAACAGCCCAGCTGTAAAAAAAGGCGAGGCCAAGAATGCACAAGTACATGTTCATGGAGTAACTAAAAAAAATTTACAATTGGTTTCTACTTGGCCATCTTTTTATTTTAATATACAGTGCAAAAAGATGGCCAAGAAGAAACCAATTGTAAATTTTTAGTTAAATTAATTTTGGTAACAAATGCAGTGTAATATCTTTTATCATCTCAGTAGTATTGTTTATATTACAAACACACATGTACAACTAGCTGGATGTGATAATGTGAAGCATATAGAAAATGAATGCACAAAAGTGCCTATACTGTAAATGCTTTCTTGGCCAGATTTTAATATCATGTCTTTTGATTGTAGTTACTCCATGAACATGTACTTGTACATTCTTGGCCTTGCCTTTTTTTACAGCTGGGCTGTTTTTGGTACAGGATATCACTACTTTTTGTTCAATAGAGAACATACAGTTAGGTATTATATTACATAGGAGACACTACATGCATGCATGCATAATAACAGCTTCAGCAATAGATTAACTAGCTAAATTAGTTAAGTACGGGCTTAATCTACTTACCCCTGTAGATGCACCATATTATATATAACGCATGTATCAATGTATTGCCCTACTACCCCCCTCGGGCTATAGTGGGCACAACCGAATGTTAAATGCCCCATGGTAGGGTAAACCTATTGTGTCAAATCTCCACCATTGGCTCCAATTGCAACATGGGGGATTTGACATAGCGTAGAAAAAATACTTGGGTGCTTAATGAATGATTGTCAAATGTCCCAAAGTGTAGCAGCAGTTTCATGTCAATTCCCCTTGTTAAGCCCCACTTACATCCAAGGGGGTGGTGGGGTAACACATTGGTATAGGTGCATAATGAGTTTGCGTCATAAACCTTGTGTTAAAATTTAATCTGTCTTTCTTTTTTCATGCTTATAGCAGCTAATGTGCTTATTCTCAAACAATCAGGACTGGAAAACTACAAATTGTCTTCTATTTTTATCTATCAACTATCCAATCACTACTTATTTATTAAAATTTCCTTTGCTGTTGTAACTTGTTTACAATTATGCTATAACCATTAGTCCCTCCTAGTTTATATGTCTTCTAGCAACAAAAATAATAATGTGACGTCACAAATACGTACATTTCTATTGGAATCCCGTGTATTATGTCACGAACATACTTGTTATGCTTGCTGCTCTTGTATCAAAGAGAAACAAATTGTTGTAACGACAGAATTTTGTAACCAACAACTGTGAAATTTTGCTACAGTGAACTCAAGTAAGTAATCGAGGGAACTAGTATAGTACCAATGATATGGAGTAACCATCATAGGAGTGCCTTTTGGTGGTTTGAAAGGAATCGAGATAAAGACCATGGAGATATGTCACAAAACCTAACCTGTGTCACAATTACGCGATCGATTTTTATGACTAAAAAGTATTAGTTTTTACGCTTGCCTCGCGTGGCCAGACCCACTCTTCGCGCGGCACTTATCGATTGATAATTATAAGTGCCTAGCTACGAGAGGGTCTGGTATAGTTCGAATAAAGTTGTTCTGACACCCTGAGCTTTTTCAGGGTGATAATGAAACACCTGGTTAACTTTCATCACGCACGTCATATTATGGACTTGTCAACAGAGAACCTTGTCCAAATATGCTATACAAAATTCTAACTAGCTTAACTACCAAACTAAGTACTTTAGCTACAAAACTAGCTACCTTAACTACAAAACAACCTTAATTAATAACTTAGTTCAACAAGTCTATGCCATCTTCTGGGCATAAGCCATAATGCCTCAGGATCATTTTGGCATTATATTGCCAGAGAGTAACTGACAAGCGCTTAAGCAATTGTTTCCTTGCTAACTGTCTGGCAATACCACTTTAACAGTGGTACAGTCGGCAATCGTGGATAAGGTTGATAAAGCAAAGGGTGTCCAAACACCAAACGACTCGCAAACTAAGGGAAAAAATTCACCACCATGGTTGTTAACAGTTTCCAAATAATGGTCATCCTTAGCCTTCTCACCGGCAGCAACAGCTACCCCAGCCTTAGATGCAGCAGCAGATATAAAGGAAGGCTGAGTTGTGCACCTGACAGAGAGGTCAAAGTAAGCAGGATGGCCTAGAGTAAAATCAGGATGGTAAATGTCCCCAGGACGAGATTGATCAGAGGCAATGCTTTGCTCACGGAGAACACCAGGGTGATCTTGCAGTAGAGCATGATGTACTATAGAAACAAGAGCATCATGGCGTTGGATACGTAGTGGGCCATGAGAGCAACCAAGGAGATGGTCACCAAACTGATCTATGACAGACAATTATGTACAAAATGGTAACAATGGGAAAAGAGGAACACCCAACCATAAACGGACAGCGATAACAAACTCATGTGGAGAAAAGGCCAAACCCAATGTTGGTTGAGGGATGGCCTTCAGCCAGCCACTGCTGACACCAGAGGAGTGAGCAACAGCACGTAAACGAGCCTGGTCACGGATTGTGGAGGTGTTGAAAATGCTTGCAAATAATTGATCATCAAGGGAAGCCTGTAAGTCATTTTGGGAAGGTAAGTTAGAAGGCAAGATGAATAGACTTTGGAAATAGGAGATAGCACAATTTTCACCTGGAAAAAAGGAAGTCACATCAAAATTTGGTGCTAAACGGGACACCAAAATCCGGACTGAGTTACAGGAACCCAAAAAGGCTGGATGTGAAGAGCGTTGGGACTCACGCAAACCCAAGCCTCCTAACCGGAATGGCAAAGTAGCTTGAGACCAAGCATTATCAGAGATGCTACAGCACAAAATTCTACTAAGACAGTTGCGTAGGTTAGAGTCAAACACAGATGGAAAGCAGCCTAATGATGAAGAAGGGACACAGCGCAATATGTGAGTGATCTTACAAACGCTGAGACAGCTCCTAAGCAAATTCAATTCAATTTGAGGATCTCCAAGTTCTGCAAGCTTCTTCTGAATAGATGTGGTTTTTTCAAGTTTACTAGACAAAAAAGAATCAAAAAAGTAGGTGGTCCCCGCACAGGAGACCCTAAAAGCTCCAAACCACTGCTTTCAGGATTAATTCGTTTTATTGCATGAGGAAATTCAGGGAAAGAGCTATCTCCAGAAGGCCAATACAACTCACATTTAGATAGATTGATATATAAGGCAAAACTTGGCCCAGACTGAGTAAAGCATGATAGTAAAGCAAGGAGAGAAGACCTAGACCCAATAAAAGTGCCATCATCTAAATACCACAAACTTAGGAGACAATTTTCACTAAGAGGATTGGAACCAAGAAACTGAAGCAAAACTGATGAGAATAACAAAGGACCAAGTGGATCACCCTGCTGTACACCAGTGGAAGCAAGAATACGACGGTGGCCAAAACGTAATTCTGCAGGCTGGTTATAACACCAGTACACCCAACGAGATATTTCAGGAAAATCCTTATAAACACGGCTGAGAAAAGCAGTGCGGCTGCATTTATTAAAAGCATTTTTCATATCTATCTTCAGAAGAGCTAGTGATTCATCACCACCCAACTGAGATAGAGCATGACGGACAGCATGAATAGCCCCTTCCAAGCCACCTGCAATGCCAACTCCAACTTGGCCATGAGGAAGGAAGACATCTGGAAGAAACGGACGAACAAAGTGACAGCACAACCGACTGGCAAGGCGACAAAGAACTTCACCAACAGCAATAGGCCGAACACCCCTGTCTTTTTCAGAAGAGCTGTTAAAGGGGCACCACACAGCCAGGGAGCTAGCAGAGGAGATGCTTTACCAGATAACAAGAAGTTCATAAACCTAGTGAGAGCATGAAGACAGTCCTCAGCAGATGAAATAGTATGTCCACTGACTGCATCAAGAATATGCTGAGCACGCAAACCAGAAGCACCAGGACTGGTATCCCTAGGGAACCCTTTCAAGCACATGAGCACAGCTGATTCATCAACAACCAAAGAAGCTGACTCAGGAGCAGAACAGGAAGGAGGATCAGAAGTTGGGTGGCGTTCGAGCGGCTCTTGAAAAGTGCAATCATCATTCTTATCAGCTACACCAGTAGAAGTGAGTGACTGAACAGCATTACTATATCATCCTTCACGTGCCCAAAACAGAGCTTGAGAAACATTGTATGATTTAGACTGAGGACCACTAGTGGATTTGTGGACACAAAGATCATCTTGTAAAGACTTCCATAGAGTGTACAATCCATCAGAGTGAGACCAAACATGTAGGCGTTCCATCAGCATAGAAGCTAAAACAAAACGACGATGGCATTGACGGAATGGTGGCATACGCAACACAACTTTAGCAAACAAGAAAAGACACACAAAGCCCCAAAGTGAGGAAGTTCCATTGCAAAGTTCAGTTGACAAGACTTTTGCAAGCAATGGATGAACACTACGGGGGATGTGCACAATTGTAGAAACTGGGCAAACCATGACAGCTTCCATTAGCACTGTGAGGCCCCCTGATTCTAGATTGGGTGGGCCAATAAATGAGCAAGCTGAAGCAGAAAGAAGGGCTAACTCTAAAGGATCACTGGGTATGTTGGTGGAGGTAACCAAAGGAGGTGATGGAGAACTAGGAGGAAGCTGGATACTAAACACAGCAGGTAGGTCAGAAGCTGAAACCAAAAGAGCATTACAGTGTTGGCCAGGCTTAAGGAGGCATCGACATCCTGTCTTACGATAACGATCATGAGAGGCCCAACAGCAGGAAGGAACTGAGCAAATAAGACGGTTGCATTTGGCAAAGAAAGCAGCAGGTGGAAAAACCGCTCTAGAAATATGCACCGAATTGGTGTGTTGCCACAATAGAGAACAAGAAGAGCAAGACTTAGTACAGATGGGACAGGTTAGAACGGAAGAACACTCAGGCACGGCTGAGGTATCCACAGCCACCGATGAGGAGGGGGCCGGAGTGACAACATCAGGACTTGCTGGAGCGCCAACATCAGGACTAGCTGTGGAAGTAACTATAGGATCAAGACTTGCAGGAGTGGTAACAACATCACCAAAACCTGCTGTGGGAGGAACAATGAGATCAAAACTTGCTGGAGTAGCAACAACAACAGGACTTGCTGAAGTAAAAGCATCAGGACTTGCTGGAACAGTGACAGACACATCAGGACTTGCTGGAACAGAAACAGATACAACAGGACTTGCTGAGACAGAAACAGACACTTCAGGACTTGCTGGAACAGATACATCAAGACTTGCTGGAACAGTAACAAATACATCAGGACTTGCTGGAACAGTGACAGATGGGCTTGCTGGAACAGTGACAGATACATCAGGACTTGCTGGAACAGGAACAAATACATCAGGACTTGCTGGAACAGTGACAGATGGGCTTGCTGGAACAGTGACAGATACATCAGGACTTGCTGGAGCAGGAACAAATACATCAGGACCTGCTGCAGCAGTGACAGATACATCAGGACTTGCTGGAACAGTGACAGATACAACAGGACTTGCTGGAACAGTAACACATTATCTGGAACTGCTGGACAAGGCACAACTTTAACGGGATTTTTCAAAGTGACGATTGAGCCATTGCCAGCCAAAGAAACCGCAGACACCGACAAAGACTGATGATTTGCTGAATCTGCGATACTCGAGCTGCACAATGGCGGATCCGAAGAAACAAAACGAACTTCTTTTTTACCATATTGATTCACCACACCCTGAAGAAACTCACCAATGGGTTTCCCAGCATAACGAATGGTTCTCTTCCAGTTCTTGGACGAAGAATGCCCAGCACGACACTCAAAATCACAAGGAGTCATAAACGAACCGTTCGAAGTAAACGAAATACAACGACTAGAACCATCCTTAAGCTTATCAGGAACAATGTGGATATTTAGCCGGTCAGCGGTCATGGTGCAAATATTTATTTAGCCGGTTGTTGTTGGGAAGTATCACCTATAACTCTAGTATCAAACACACTAGTTGTATGAAGGTAAGTTTTTGGGTGAGTTCGAGGCAAGCTAGGGTTGGCCCGGTTTCGCCGGGATGCTTGCTTCACTCGCTCCAACCCTAGCTCGCCTCGAACTCACCCAAAAACTTACCTTCATACAGACAGTGAAAGCCATCATTACGTTTAACAGGCAAACGTCAGGTTAGCATTAGGGTTAGGGTTGGGTTCAGCTTTGGTTTCTTTTTCACTGGTATGGGTTAGACTATTTAGTATTTTATATTTGTAACATTTAAATAATACTGTAATATATATATATATATATATATATATAGACTGACTCTAAATGCATACACTTTGTGATGTAATTGTTATGATGTAATCTTATACCACATTTCCTGTAATTTACTGTAATACAACACTTCCTGTAATGCAGTATATAAGGGCGTGCAATTGTTTTGTACATTGCTTTTGCTATTATAATTGTAATAAGAGTGCCACACTGTGTTTGTTAATACGTGATAGTTACATTGGTAGCAGAAGATGGCAACGACGACAGCATCCGCGATTAGTCTTCCTAAGCCGTTTGCTGAAGGAAACCCAGTTGAGAAATATGATATTTGTTGCACTGCCAATGGTTGGGAGAACGAGGCCAAAGCTAAACGACTGCCAACACTTTTAGAGGGGGAAGCACTAGCAGTGTGGCTAGAGCTAAGCGAGGCTGAACAGAAAAGCTATAAAGATAATCGAGCGAATGGGGCCAATGCAATTTACATCAATGGACAATTTTCATTACCGCCGCCTGCTCCCAGGAGAATCCCTCTCCGTGTTTGTGCATGAACTGAAACGTCTACTGGATCACGCAATGCCCGAAGCAGATGCTACCACGCGAAAGACACTGTTGACACACCAATTCTTAACGGGCATCCCGGTGGAAGTCAGCAAACAGTTACGTGCCGCTGGAGACATTGATGACCTAGACAAGCTTATTCAAAGAGCTAAGTTACTAATGGCATTAGATTGTGGTGAGAAAACCGCAGCAGTGGGACTGAAGCAACAGACTGACGCTGTTGAAGCCTTGCAACTGAAGATGACCACCCTTACTGAACAGGTGGCTGCACTGACGACACAACGCAGGAATCCTCGTCCGCCAGCTAGTCTCCTCTGCTTCCGGTGTAATCAACCTGGACACGTGCAAAGAAATTGCACCAATAAATTACGACGATGTTATACGTGCGGAAGACCAGGACATATCGCCAGTGAGTGCCGCTCGGGAAACGGAAACGGGGCGTCCCGGTCGGGCTTCAGGCGCCCCTGAGAACTGTAAGCCCTTTGTGTGAACTTAACTATGATAATAGATATTTTAATAGTGATGTATCTGTATTAAGTAGTAGTAGTAGTAGTACTAAGTGTGGTTTACCTAATGTAGTAGTAGCAGCAGTATGGTCACAGGGTGCTGTAATAAAGGGGGTGCTTGGTAATATGTGTGTTGATGTAATGATGGACTCAGGAGGGTCATCTATTTCATTAATCATGGAAAGTTTTGCTAAAAACTATAACCACCAGCCTCCTACAGACCTTAACTTAATATCAGCAGCGGGAGAACCCATACCAGTTATAGGACAAGTTGTGGCACGTATTAGTGTTGGTAATTTGCTAGTTGATCACAATTTTATTGTTGTTCACTCCTTAATTACACCTGTGATATTGGGTTAGACTTTTTACATAAACATCGAATAGTTCTTGACTTTACAACAATACCAGTAACAATACACAATTCATCACAGCAGACTGACTTACCTGAGGAATTCATGCCAATTTTGAACTCTGCAAGAAACACTTTGAAGAAAGTTTGTGCTGTGACATCAATTAATGAGCCCGACGAAGATGTTGTTGATTCCTGTGCAATTCCCCTGTTTCATGCAGTAGATGCATATGAAATTCCCAACTGCCAAGATCCAGACTTCATGAAGTTCCTCGAAAAACAGACAGTTGTTCCGGAACATGCCTGGCAAGACAAATGTGGCAGAACATTTTATTCCAACTGAAGGCAACCCTGTAAAGATCCCTCCACGTAGAATCCCAGCCAATTATCGAGCTGAAGTTGACCATCAGATATCGTCCATGCTACAGCAGGGTATTATACGAGTCATTTCTAGTCCATGGATGGCACCTGCCGTATTCGTGCGTAAGAAGTCTGGTGAAATCCGACTGTGTGTTGACTATAGAGAACTCAACAAGAAGACACTTAAAGATGCCTACCCCCTGCCTCGCCCAGATGAAGTCCAAGATCGTTTGATGGGGTCCACCATATTTTCAACCTTTGACCTCAAGAGTGGATACTGGCAGTTGCCTGTACATCCAGATGACCAACCCAAAACAGCCTTTTGTCCTGGTGCTGGCTTTGGATTATTTGAATTCTGCAGAATGCCATTTGGTCTTGGTGGTGCTCCCACTTCATTCCAGAGACTTATGAATACAGTTTGTGCAGACCTTCCATTTGTCACCACATACCTGGATGATTTACTTGTTCACTCAGCTAGTAAGCAAGAACATGCACAACACCTGGAAATTCTCTTCCACAAGATGTCCGCAGCTGTACTAACATTCCGGGGATCCAAATGTCATGTAGGTCTTTCACAAGTGTCGTACCTTGGCCATGTGTTCTCATCAGAGGGAATACAACCAGACATGCAGAAAGTTAATGCTATCAGAGATTGGGGTACGCCAACTGAACCATCAGCTCTTCGAAGTTTCCTGGGACTTGCATCTTATTATAGACGCTATATTCCATGTTTTGCAGACATTGCAGCTCCCCTCTACTACCTAACCAATAAGATGTACCATTTGAATGGAATCCTTCTTGTCAGTTGGCATTTAACAATCTCAAAGTTGCCCTCACTCAAGCACCAATTTTGAAATACCCTGACTTCACACCTTCCGCTAAACAATTTCACCTCTATACAGATGCTAGTGCTACTGGGATTGGTGCTGTGTTAGAACAATCAGGCCATGTTATTGCATATATGAGTAGAACACTCACCAAGTCAGAACAGAACTATAGTGTAATCCAGAGGGAATGCTTAGCTCTTGTTTATGCCTTAAAGCAGTTTAGGCACTACCTTCTAGGGCGGCCATTTAAGATTTTAACTGACCACGCCCCACTACAGTGGCTCTCTGCTCAGAAAATGGAGGGCCTACTAGCACGATGGGCACTTGCCATTCAAGAGTACGAATTCACTATCCATTATCGTAGGGGACATGAGAATGGTAATGCAGATGCATTATCCAGAAAGGTTTACCCAGATACACAGTTGATTGCTGCTACCTCACAGATTCCTGTACTTACAGAGAGTCTTCATGAACAACAGCTTACTGACCCAGTCATACAAGAACTTCATTCAGCCCTCGCACAAACATCTAGCGATCATGTCTTACCACAGGGCCCCAAGTGGTGCCAATCCCCTCTGTCACGATACAAACAGTTATGGTCACAACTTTGCATTACTGATGGAATTGTTTGCCGTCATTATGCACCAAACCCACAATTACCTGCTATCACAGTTCCACTCATCCCTGCTTCCCAGTGTTTAAACCTGATAAAACAGCACCACAATGCCCCGTCAGCTGGGCATTTGGGATATGATAAAACCGTTTCAAAAGTACGCCAAGTGGGCTATTGGGTTGGAATGCTGCAAGATATTGATAAATATTGTTGAGAGTGTATTATTTGTCAGCGTACCAAGCCTACAGCACCAGTCAAAGCCCCATTAACTAACGTTCCCATTGGAAAACCATGGCAAATGGTTGCAGTTGATATCTTAGAAGTCCCGACATCTAAGCACAATAACCGTTACCTTTTAGTAATACAAGATTATATGACCAAGTGGGCTGATGCTATTCCCATTCCAAACCAAACTGCACGTCGTATAACTGAAGAGTTAATAAAAGTATTCAGTCGTTATGGGATTCCTGATATTTTACACTCAGATCAAGGTAGAAACTTTGAGAGTACTATCTTGTCACAGACATTAGAAGCTTTTGGAATAAGTAAATCCCGAACTACTGCTTATCACCCAGCTAGTGATGGGCTAGTGGAACGTTTTAATCGATCTCTGCTCCAACTACTCGTGCTTATGTCCAGCGTTACAATGATTGGGAGCAATATCTTCCACTGGTATTGTATGCCTATAGAACAGCTGTTCATTTATCCACAGGTGTGTCACCTTTTGAATTGGTGTATGGACGCTGTGCACACAAGCCACCTCTTCCCACAAGAGCAGCACATGATGTGATTACCTACCAAGACCAACTTCGTGCAAAATTGGCACAACTGTATGACTTTGTTGAACTGAGCAATGTTAAGGCTAGTGGCCAACAGAAACACCATTTTGACCATGTCACCCAATCAAGAACATTTATAGTTGGTGACTTAGTGTGGCTATCTATCCCTACTGCAGGCAAGCTAGATCCTAAGTGGGAAGGAGGGTGGGTAATACAATCAGCCCAGAGCCCAATCACGTACACAATAAGTGACGGAAGAAGAACTAAGACTGTTCACATTAACCGACTAAGACCTAGAGTACAACCAATTAATGATAACAGTGCCACTGACAGCAGTAGACATGAACAACCATTACAGCAAACCTGGGAGCCACCAGCAGTCGAACACATTATTGTTCAGGACAGTTATCAGCCACGATACCCATCTCGTGTAAGACAACCACCAGAATTTTATCGACCTTAGCTTAGGGACAAGCTTGTACTAGGAGGAGCGAATGTAATATATATATATAGACTGACTCTAAATGCATACACTTTGTGATGTAATTGTTATGATGTAATCTTATACCACATTTCCTGTAATGTACTGTAATACAACACTTCCTGTAATGCAGTATATAAGGGCGTACAATTGTTTTGTACATTGCTTTTGCTATTATAATTGTAATAAGAGTGCCACACTGTGTTTGGAATACGTGATAGTTACAGTACAAAAATAATAAGAATAGCCAGCAAGCACCGGTAGTACAGTGGTAGAGCATTGGTACTCCAAACCTAGATGTGTGGGTTCGAGTCTAGGTCATGTCACACTTTTTTGTACGTTTCTTAAACCTTTTTGTGTCACAATTTTTTCTAAGTTTTTTTTTATAATTGCAATGACCGGCTTAATATCAACAGCCTATCAGGAAACAGTTTGGCCGGTAAGGAACCACATATAACGTCAATAGGATGGTCGGGAGAGAGAGTAGATTTCTGTACCACAACTGCCATATTGAACCGTATCGAGGCAGGAATTTGTTAACAACCCGAAAAATGACGTGGCATGATGAAAGTTAACCAGGTGTTTCATTATCACCCTGAAAAAGCTCAGGGTATCAGAACAACTTTGCTATTCGAACTATACCAGACCCTCTCACAGCTAGGCGCTTATAATTATCAATCGATAAATGCCGCGCGAAGACTTGATCTGGCCACGCGAGACTATTTTTATGCTACTAGGCAAACCGCTTAGAGCATGAGCTAACAATAGGTGTATAGCTGGAATAATCTTCATAGAAAGTCCTTGAGTAGTACAGAAGAATCAGATTACAAACCACTGAGTTATGATTCAAAAACCAACTCCGTGTAGCAAATGCGAGATCGAGATACTCTAATAGAACAGTCACCCTAATAGAGCATTCAGCTAATTTATTTACTCCATTATAGAATTCTATTACATTACAAGTTATTCTGTAGGGAGTTCAGCTGCAAACAGTCAATATTATAGTCAATTCAGCAAGAAGCAAGTCACCCTATATAGAGTTCAGCTACAAATATATTGCTGTAGTGATACAGAACATTACAAATCACATTGAACAGAGTTCAGCTACAAAAAAGTCATGCACCCTGTAGAGAGTTCAGCTACAAACAATTCACGTAGTAGAAGTTCTGCTACAAACAAGTCTTCATGCAGAGAGTGTAACAACCAAAATCCACCATGTAAAGACTTCAGCTTTACTAGCAAGTTACTCTGTAGAGAGATCAGCTAGAAACAAGAGAGAGCTCAGCTAGAAAATGTCACCTTGTAGAGAGTTCAGCTACAAACAAATCACACTATAGAGATTAGATAAAAGAATCCACCTTATAGAGGGTTCAGCTTTGAAGTGATCACCCTTGAGAGAGTTCAGCTAGAAAAGATTACCCTATAGAGAGTTCAGCTACAAAGAAACCATCCTGTAGAGAGATCAGCTAGAAACAAGACACCTGTAGAGACATCAGCTACAAAGAAACCATCCTGTACAGAGTTCAGCTATAAACAAATCACCCTGTAGGGAGTTTGGCTGCAACAAATCACCCTGTAGAGTATTCAGCTTCAAACAAACCACCTTGTAGAGTGTACAACTAGACACAAGTCGCCCAGTAGAGAGATCAGCTACAAGAAGTTACATTGTAGAGAGATCAGCTAGAAGAAATCACCTTTCAGAGAGCTCAGTTACAAAGAAACCATCCTGGAGAGAGTTCAGCTACAAACAAATCACCCTGTAGATAGTACAGCCACTTCACCCTGCATAGAGTTCAGCTACAAAGAAACCATTATGTAGAGAGTTCAGCTGCAAACAAAGCACCCTGTAGAGAATTCAGCTATAAACAAATCACCCTGTAGAGAGATCAGCTAGAAGAAGTCACCTTGTAGAGAGAAGCTACGGGCTTGACGTCACTTCAGCCAGGTTGGCATACTGTAGTACATACAATGCATTCTTTGTGGACTTACCAGTTTCCTCTTTTGTGTCCTATTCATCTTGGCTGACTGCAAAAGGTGTCGATGTGGTGGTAGTGGGTGATTTCTTCTATTCATAACATTTTCATATTGGCTACTTTATTGCAGAGGTATTTTCGGACAGCTCTTGATTTGTAATGCTGGATAACAGGTTGGACATAGCTGACAATGAAGTAGAATGGATATATCTAGCTACATGCACAACTTACGTATGCTTTACGAGGTGTGGCTCAAAAATAAGAACTTTTGGCCAAAATGTCATGCATAGGCATAATGCTTTGCTAAACACACAGTCCAACAAATCAGAAGTCCTACAAATCATAAATCCTACAAAACGTAGTGTGTTAGATGGTGAAGGTCTAAGCTATCAACGATACAAAATTCAAGCAAAGTTGCTGCGTACAAGCATCTGAAAGTTCTTGGTGTTCAAACATTGGTGGCTTACTCTAGTAAAGAAAGGTGATACAAGTGACCCAGCAATGAATCCCCCAATTCACAGCGAACATGATGGTGTAAGTTGCAACTCTGTATAAATTGTGACCCTATTTTGGAAAACCATACATCTAGGCACATGCAAAATTTGTGGGAATTCTCAATTGAACATTTGACTGATTTTTTTACATATTCTGATAAAGCAACTATTAAGCCTTTTTGCTGTGAAATTTCACACCCATAGCTTCTTTTATCTAGGAGATATACTGAATTATATCAGACCATGTAGTAGTTTCACAATGTGTGGGACAACAATTAACTTACAAATTGGGTGATTTGTTCATTCCCAAAACCAAACATTTTCCTGTCTTTACACAATATTACAAGTGATTTAATTGAGAAAAAGCAGAAAGAACACATGATTAAACTCTCAAGAATCTCTTTTCATTAATTTTAGATTGTAAGAATGGTGATCTTTGTCAACAAAGTGATTTGTCATCAATTTGTCACATCTTATCACTATTCAGTTCTATAAACTGATAATGAAAAGTTAGTTTGTAATGTATTAGACAGTAAATTGGCCATATCTATGGAATGCTTCAATGTATCGTCACAACATTTTCACACAAGGTAGATAACCACTCAGTGCTTCATTGTAGCTATAAAAAACAAAATTGGCCAATGTGTCCAGATGTATGGTTTTCCAAAATAGGGTCACATATTGTAAGTTACTAATACAACTGCTTTTCAGTATTTGATTGTAGAGGCAAACATTCAGATGCAAGATGACATGCCTGGCACCATTCTTTCTTTTGATGCCGTACTAATGATCTGTAGGTATTGACAACCTCTCTTGTTTCACTACTTTTTCTTTGATACTTACTTCATAGATTCTCTATAATCTATGCTTAATTATTTTGTTCTATTTCTATTTGCAGTGTTGGACAAGTTACTTTGTAAAAGTAACTAGTTACATATTACTTGCAACTGAACTATTTAGTTACAGTTACATAATACTCATCGTACAGCAACTGTATAGTAGGGACCACAAAGGAGTAGGCGTGGCCCACGAAATAACATCACCCAAAAATCAGCCTCCATTTTCCCTTACAATGATGAGGCAGTATTGGTGAGGTAAAACTAAGCCAAACAAGTTTTCAGATCGACCCGAATCGCTTTCAACAAGTTGCTACGGAATTTAAATTTTTTTTATTCAATGGAACTTTCTACTGACTGACTGACTGACTGACTGATACCTTCAGACAAGCGTAACTCGATAACGGCTAAGGTTACGGGCTTCATTTTTTCACTGTTCGACGTCGCTTCAGCCCGACAGGTGCCTTTTGGCATACCACAGTACGTACAATGCATTCTTCATGGACTTACCAGTGTCCTCCTTTGTGTCTCATTCATCTTTGCTGACAGGGAAAGGTGTTGATTTGACGCGAGCACGTGATGGCTTCCCTTCGAAATAGAAATCGTCCTATTTTTCATCGTGGCTATTTTGATATGCAGAGGTGCTTTTCAAACAGTTCTTGATTCATACTGCTGTGTAACATGTTGAACATAGCCGACAGCGAAGCGTAATGGATACTTCACTTTTCAGACTATAATTTGTGACCCTATTTTGGAAACCATACATTTGGGCACATTGGCCAATTTTCTTTTTTATAGCTGCAATGAAGCACTGAGTGGTTATCTATCTTGTGTGAAAATTTTGTGATGATATGTTGAAGCATTCCAAAGATATGGCCAATTTACTGTCTAATACGTACATTACAAACTAACATTTTGTTATCAGTTTATAGAACTGTATAGTGATCAGATGTGACAAATTGATGACAAATCACTTTGTTGACAAAGATCACCTTTCCTACAATCTAAAATTAATGAAAAGAGATCCTGAAGAATTTAATCGTGTGTTCTTTGTGCTTTTCCTCAATTATATCACTTGTATTATTTTCTAAAGACAAGAAAATGTTTAGTTTTGGGAATGGACAAATCACCCATTTTGTAAGTTAATTGTTGTCCCACGCATTGTAAACTACTACATGGTCTGATATAACTGAGTATATCTCCTAGATAAAAGGAGCTATGGGTGTGAAATTTTACAGCAAAAAGGCTTAATAGTTGCTTTATCAGAATATGAAAAAAAGTTAATTTTAAAAAATTGCTGAAATTTTCAATTGAGACTTCCCACAAATTTTGCATGTGCCCAAATGTATGGTTTTCCAAAATAGGGTCACAATTAATATGATTGGGGCATGCGGCACAATTTCTTTTTTGGTATGCGTGGATTGTGGAGGTGCTTTTCGAACAGTTCTTAATTCGAAATGCTGTGTAACGGGTTGAACATAGCTGACAACGAAGCATAATGGATACTTCACTTTTCACATGATAATTGATATATATAGCTGGGGCGCGCAGTGCCTTTTCAGATGCGGTATGCGTGGATTCACCAGTCATAATAAAATTATTTACAGAAAAAGTTAACACGAAAAAATTTGGAATTTTCAACTAGAGTAGGGACCATAGCACATCGATAAAAAGTACTGAAACAAGTTGGAGTAGTCCATGACTATTTGTTTGTTTAAATAGCTGGTACATGCAGATGACCCCTCTTACTTTTAGCTATTCCCTTAATTGCTTCACTATTTTTTTCCTTTATATTTGATCCCTAATCCAACTTATAATTTCTAATTCTTCATTCTATTTATTATACTCTGTACATATTCTCACTCTTTATATTTTCTGACAGTTGCTGCTGTAGTTTTTCAGCTATCTTACTATCTGATTCAGTAGTCATGGTTATATCCTTGTGAGTATATCATGTCTATGGATCTAAAAATGAAAGTTGAAGTACAGAATTTAAACAGCATGCATGCAAAAGCATTCACATAAAACTGATGATATCAAACACAAGTACAGGTAGACTGTGTACATACAATTTCACATAATTATTAGAAGTGTATACAATGACTATATCAATGTAATCCAATTATACATAGAACATGCAAAAACAGAGATTTGTGTTATGTTATCTATAGCAAAGCCTATGGCAGCCATGTGAAACACAGCTAGAAAAGCAGCACTGGGATGCCTGTGCACCAATCAGGCATCGGCCTTGTGCAGACAAATCTTTCTGGGGCAGTGCTAGTAACCCACAGTAGGACAGTCCGGATCTCACTGAGAGCGGTCATGGAACCTAAAGTTCCGCAACAACCCCAATACCACTAAATAAGACAAGCGAATTTGCTTTCTTAGTAAACAGCAGGTACCCATTGATGTTACAGCTGGGTGAGCTGCTTCCCCAGTTGACACAAGGCCACCAGGTCCCCAATCCATCCCAATAATTATACAGCTGGGTAGACTGCAACAATATGAGTAAAGTTTCTTGCTCATGGAAACAACAACAACAAATTGGCATAGCCAGGTTCAATATTACCAGGCCGATACTTGGCTATGCTGCCTCACACAGCTACATTAAGTGGCTATAGTTCCAACTTTGCACACAATACTCACAATATAAATTGAAAACATGACCTACCACAGTACTGTTCACAAAATTTAATGTGGTCTTTTTCCAAACTAGTAATGGAGCCAAACTGCACATGTTTGCTCTTGACACCTTTGCTGTCAACATTAATACCAATTTTCTTGGTAAAAATCCACTTTTCTTTTATGTAGCTGTTTTCTCAGGGGTCACACAACTTTTACAAAACGCAACCTTTAGCTCCCTCCTTGTGCATTTGTCTAACCAAAACTTCATTATGGTCAACAGACTACAAGCCACGTGACCACTTTAGGCTGCCAAAAATGGTCAGGAGGTGCCGGGATAATAGAGGTTCGGATAAGGGAGGTTCCACAGTAGTTACGTACATTGTAACTAATGTAATTAGTTACTATTGAGTTATTTTTCCTACATTTACTCTTAGTTACAAGTTACTAGTTACAAAACATGTAACTAGTTATATTACTAGTTACCTTACAAGCAACTAGTTATGCAACCTAGTTACAAAAGTAACTAGTTACCCTCAACTCTGTGTATACACCAGACTGTATAGCTATCTCCTCAGATTGGCTTCCCCTTTTTAATAGTCTGGATCTGAACTTGTTTGTTCCCTCCCCTTGCCAGCTCCTGGATTTTCCCCTGAGTAGTTCTGTGAATTAGATAGTTAATATGACGCAATTTGGCAATTCGGCCAGTGGCATTTTGGCTATCAATAGGTTTACCAGCAATGCTTTGTGTCTGATCATTAGTTCATATTTAGTGGCAGGGGCATCAGAGTAAAAGTGAAAGTGGTAATGCTCAGTCTGGAGGCATGCCCCCTCCACATCCCAAGGAAAAGTTTGAAAATGCACATTTGAGATGCTATTTGGAGGCAACTTTGGGTGGTAGCACTGTGTGCAAGGTGCTAGCTATCCAGCTACCTGACAAATGTTTACTGGACACTGTCAAAAAGCACCTCCATAATATTTTATTTAATTCTCAAAACTCATTATTAAACTGTGAGGAAAATTTCCAAAGTAGCTACAAAGAGAAACAAAGCCAAATCTAAATAATAACAATAATTGTTTTTAGAGATGCTTAACACAATGAAGTCGACATGCTGCTGTCTTGATTATGTCAATACACATGTTGTACTGTATGTGACCTAGTCTCTGAAAATTGGTTTTATAATTTATTGAGAAATGCCAGTTTTATGTATTCAGTATTTTGTAGCTCACCAAAGGTTAAAGCTACACGTACCAAAATTTCTCATGTTTTACATCAATTCCTTACCTTCAAGAGCATCCAGTATACAAGTTGTTAACAGCTAAGTTTCATTTTAGATAGCTATTAACTCAGTGTTGACTGTATCAGGTGAGCTCCAAACAGGGTAAGTGGTGAGAGCTGGAAAAAGGCAAGAAGCTGTTTACAAAATTAAAGAGAAAGGCGTAGGGATGGACTAGGCCACATTGGGTGTTTGTACTTGCTATAGCTGAGGAGCACTGCAGGAATGTATTGCATTAGCTAAGATAATGTGGTGTGGGATATTACACTGCGTCTATACCCTATATCAGTGTGGTCAGCTTTTCTTGGTCATCTGGGTCTGACCCGCTTTACAAGATATCTGGGTCTGATCTTGATTGGATCATGTGTGAAAAGAAGCAATTAGTTTTGAAAATATGACACACCATTGTGTAGTCCCTTCATGAGCCACACCCACTTAGTAGAATTATGTATTACTGTCTGTAGGCATACATGAAGCCACATCTATTTATCAGTAGGTGTATAAGTATGCATGAATCCATTTTCATTTCTATCCGCATAATTACATGTTATTAAGAGTTGTTGAAGTTTGTATGTTTGCACAAAGCCACACCCATTTATAGAGTTTGTCATAATTTAAACTATTTTGAACCAAGCCTAATAAATGATTGTTAGTTATCTGTATAGATATCGTTAAGCTAATCATTATAGTAGTAGAGCATCTGAAATGGACCACACCTTACATTGTATTAATCGGGTCACATCTGGGTAAAATTTGGATCTGACTCGGATTGTTATCCAGGTCAGTGGACCGTATAGGTCAACAGTTAGTAACCCAGTTTCAGCGCTGCCCTACATTATTCGTACAGGAACTTTGCTAAGTATGGTGTGTGCTGTGCGATACTGTATTGCATCTGTAACCTCGTGCTCTTTTTCCACAGGCTTAGTCATGTATTGTGTCCAGATTATGTGTTTATAGCCTAGGAGGTAGACAGAAATGTATGCACTTTCAATACACAAATGAGTATTAACCAGCACTAACTGTCTAGGGAAATAATGCCCATTGGGCAGGTACCAGTACTTTTCTCTTGCTGTGTACCTTTTGTAAAACACCTATATACGTACATTTTCTCTTGGGGTGTTGTACTTGCTATAGACGGGGTATAAAAGTATAATATAGGGAGTACTATACAATGGCGGATCCAGGATGGGGCATTTGGGGCAAATGCCCCCTCCCATCCCTCACCTTGTGGAGGAGCCAGACACACTTCTGATTACAATAGCTATTAACTTTATGTCAGGCTGAGAAACTCATGAAAATATGCACATTTTACTACAAATTCACACGAAACCAAAGTGAACCAAAGTCACACTATACTAGCTGTAAAATTGTCACCCAGCACCTTCGTGCATACTAAGCGACTCTAAAAATATTTATCATTTTGCAGTTGTTTAAGACATTCAGAGCCTTTTAAACAGCTTTTAAGACTTCACAACCATCTGAAAAGGACAAAATGGCAAAAATAAACAGTGAGACACTGATTATTTGCTGCTTCAAAAATGCAGCATTGAACTAGAGAATCTGGTTCTACCCAACCACTTACAACTTAGTCTGTTTGTGCTCCTCCCCTTGCCAACTCCTGGATCCGCCCCTGCTATAAAAAGTGTAGGCATTGTATTCATATAGGCTAAGATATATGTTATGGGATATTAACATGGGAACAAGGACTGTGCCTGATATCATTATTGTATATGCCTGACAGATGCCATACCTATCAGGCAAAAGCCCAGTCGCCCTGGGGTTACAGCACTTCCAATGCGTAGCAGGCTAATAGCCTATGCCAGGTGACCGATATCAATCACCCAAACCAATACGAGTGCAACTATGTATTATGTATAATAATGCATGCCTGAAAACATTAATTATGGGTCAGCAGCTACTACATTTGGCTATGATGAATGGACATCTAGAGATATCATGGAGAATTTTGGTTACATGATTTAATCAGTTGTTTATGGCATAATTACAGAGTTTACCAATGGCCTAGATGCAGAAGCTTGCTTGCAGAGTGGTTCTTTCATGTTATCAGTAATGTGGATGTGGTCCATATTCAAAAATGTGTAAATGCTTATGAACAAGCTGGAGCTACTGTAGTTGTCACGTCACCTTAAGCCCAACATTTTTCAAATTATAGGATAGCAAGGATAACAGAATGCTTCTGTCTGAGTAGTTTTCATGGCTAAATCCAAGTCATGCGTACTAATTGCATACATTTTAATCAATCCCCACATAATCAATTTTGGCCTTATATAATTGATGGGCTAGTTGTAGCCGGGACACGTCACCAACCAGGCTACATTGCAAATGTACTTTGGGAGGCTCCTTTTATCCATGGTGTGAAAGTGATACACTATATATATTTCGTAATTATAACACAATATGTGATCCAATTTTAGAAAACCGTCTTTTTTGCATGTGCAAAAGTTGTGGGAATATAGTACTCAATTAAACATTTCAGAAAATTTTGTTTAAATTGCAACTTTGGATAAAGCAACTATTAAGCCTTCTTGCTATGAAGTTTCACACCCATGGCTTCTTTTTGCTAGGAGATATGGAAACCATGGATACTAATTAACTTACAAATTAGGTGATTTGTTTAGGTGATGAAATGGCTAAAATTAGGTCTTTAGACAATAATACATCAAATTGGTCATCACTTAATCACTCACAGTACTCAATGTATCAATCTATGTAAAAAGTTATGTATTAGACAGTAAATTGGTCATATCTTTGAAGTGCTAATAGATATCAAGACACAAGATGGATAAACACACAGTGACACATTTTAGCTTACAAAGAGAAGTTTACCAATGTGCAGAAAAGGATGATTTTCCAAAATTGGGTCACATATACGTAGTTTGAAAGTACATGTACTGAAGTCTGGCCAACATTGATGATAACCATTGTTACAGTATCAGAATATACTGTAAATGCAATTCAGTACAAAGTTTAATGTGTAACTTTTTGTCACTCTAAGGCTGGTACACTGAAATACTTACTAGGGAAGCACAGACCTACGTGTAGGAGAGGTACCAATGCTATAGTAAAGAATGATTACTCACAACTAGTTTTATCAAGCTGATAACATTCATTACATTAATCATAGAACCAAACACTTCAATCATTATTATTTTGCCATGATATGGTGCAGACACATAACTCTATTAAAGGTAATGGGAATATGAACATTACAGGCATTCTCAACTGTAAGCAATTGCAAGAAACATGCACATTACTTCCCTATTGCTGATAGACATTCAACAACAGTCACATAGTTACATACATACATTTCTTGAATTGCCTGGCCAGCAGTATGAGAGTTGTGCTACAAAGTTTTACTAAAACGTCCTATGCTTTGTAATACCAAGAGTTAATACTTTCAACCAGTCAATCTTAATTTCCAGAGAATCGTACAAGCCAATCCATAACATAGTTTGTAAACCAGTTTACAACTGGTCATAGACAAGTTATCTCCCAGTACATGCCACAAAATTCTGACCATTAATTAGCACACAAATTATAATATACCACATCGCTCAGTAGTACCTATATCACTTTGTGAATGTGTATCTCAAAAAATGGTGAGTGAAAAACATGGACAATGGGTACTAAACAAATATAGCTCAATAGTGTTTAATACGTACATGCACCTAGACAAATGCAAACTATGGAGTGTACTCATGCATGCATTAACTGGACAAGATAATTAAAGATCACTTGGTGTATAGTGATGTCTGATAATAGTGTGTGCAACTCACAATTAATCAGTAGCTACAGTCCATTTTCATACATATAGCTAAGTTGGCATTGATACTTCACAGGAGCAATAAACACAGATAGTGTTTATCAAAGACTTGTAGTGTACTAAAATGATTAAAGCCAGTGCTTTGTATCTCCCCAGTGTTATAGATATGTAGACACCTTTAATTCACACACGCATACACTATCACAAAACAGCTTGCTTTCGGGCCTGCAGCTCTTGGTTACCATGTTTCAAAACTTCATGAGTACTGGTATGTCATAACTGTTATTTATTTTTGAATATAGTCTCACAGCTATATTCAACTCATTACACAGCATTATGAATCAAGAACAATGCCACTGTAATGGGGTGGCTTTGTTGCTGCCTGTCATTCTCATTGTTACATTCTGCCATCAGATGTGTAAGAGGCTCCCGCTCTTCTGCTGGAAGCTTTTGTCGACCAGTCTTGACAAACTCAGTTGGGTTGGTTCAGGCAGAAACTGGACTGACTTCCTTAGTTTTATAACTGTTTGTGTAAATTTTGTAGTGTAAAAAAACTGTTCAAAAAGCACCACTGCAATCGAAGTAGCCACTACAAAAAATACGGACAATTTTGCTATGAAGGGAAGCCATCTCGTGCTGCCTCCAAATTGATACCTTTGGCTGTCAGCCAAGATGAATGGGACACAAAGGAGGACACTGGTAAGTCGATGAAGGATACAGCGTACATATTGCGGTAAGCCAAAAGGCACTTCTTGGGCCAAAGCGACGTCAACCAGTAAAAAATCAAGTCCGTAGCCTTTACCATTATCGAGTTACACTTGCCTTCAGCATCATTCAGTCAAGCAGTCAGTAGAAAATTCCGTTTAACAAATACACAGAAAAATTTGGAATTTTCAACTAGAGTAGGAACCATAGCACATCGATGAAAAGTACTGAAACAAGCTGAGTAGTGCACGATATTTATAAATAACAGTAAAACTTTCAATAAGAAGCACGTGGCGCCATTTTTTGATGTGGTATGTGTGGGTTCACCAGTGATAATAATTCTCAAAAGTTAACAAACAAGTAGATGACCACAGTAAGCATATAACACTTTTTATTGTTTTACTGTCATTTAATATTGTGCATGCACTACTCCAGCTTGTTTAGTACTTTTTATTGATGTGCTGTGGTCCCTACTACTCTAGTTAAAAATTCCAAGTTTTTGTGTACTCATTTTATTATGAAAGGAACTCGTCACTAAAATACTTAGTTACCTTTACAAAAGTAACTGCAACAGATAAAATAATTACTTGTTACTTTTATTCATTGTAGTTACTTTTGTAAAGGTAACTAAGTACTTTAGTGACCAGTTCCTTTCATAATATAAACAAGTGAACAAAAAAAATTAGAATTTTGAAACAGAGTAGGGACCACAGCACGTCGATAAAACAAGCTGGAATAGTGCACAATATTAAATCACAGTACCAAGCAGCTAGTAACTAGTCATTTTCTGAAGCAACTACCTACCCCAACTCTGTGGGTGAGTTACAAGGGCATAGGCAGGGGGTTCAGATGGTTCGAACAAACCCCCCTTTTCAGAGGTAGAAATTTTTTAAATGAAAAAATCACACCAAACTCACAGCCTTGGAGCTCTCCAGCAGCCACTTATACACTGGCAAGGCTCTGCACTAGTCTTATTGGGCAAATCCTGTATTCATCAGGTAATGCATCACATGATCAACCTTGCACATGATGGAGACGTATAATGGAAATGGCGGAAGACTACCGTGTGTTACAAGGGAAGCAGTACTGTTGTAATATAATTTGATAGATCATGTTACCAATGTGTCAGGTATGCACTAACTGTGAATGGTTGATGTATATTTACATGATAAACGTATGTTTGTTACATATTGTGGGCACGTGATGTCTCTTGAATATATTGGAGTACAAGACTACAAGTCAAGTCTGAAGTTGCTGACCATCAACAGTAGGACCAAGAATAATGTTGATTTTTAAAGCCACAGATTCAAGTGTGGAAAGAGCCTGGAAATGAAAGTTGGCTGTCAGTATCTAGGCACCAGCCTATTATGCTGGCATAATTTTGAGCATAATAGGTGCCTGAAAGCATCAAGCATAATGTTAGCATAATAGTCAGAATAACTGTCATACTGTAAGCAAAAATGGATGCCACAGAAAAAGGTTGCCTTGCAATAATAGAACAGTTGATGCCACTGATGATACCACTGTTATTATAGTTTACAATGCAGCCAAATTCTCAATGCACAATAAGTACTTTTTACATTTAACCAGTTGTTCATAAGTCAGTTTATCATTATCCATAGAAAGTAACAAAACATGGGAATTGTGGAAAAATTTTGAGCATAATTATGAGCATAATAGGCAAACGTTTTGAGCACTGCAGCATAGCATAATAGGCAAAATTAAAAGCATAATAGGCTGGTGTCTATCAGTATGCTGATTTGATTTCAGGCGATGCCACAGAATACTAGTCTTTGAAGTTACTGGCCATCAAAAGGACATGCAGGATGACCAGTAATGTTTATCTTTGGACTAACGTTCTGCTAAATCAGGTGTGGAGGTCCAGGTGTGTCAGTTGGTGCCAGTATGCTATTTGAAAGTAAAGATTAATTAGAAATACAGTAGTTTTATAGTATCTATAAGAGCTGCATAAACAGCAGTGTGTACTAATTAGATGCACAAACCTTTTAATGTTACTGCCTAAGGGCACAATTTATGTATGCATTATTTATGGTCTAGGGGAAAACCCAGGTATTCCCCAAGACATCTTCGAATCTGAACTCCCTTCGAGATGATCCTGGCTAAGCCCCTGAGTTATGATACCATGTCACCATGGCAGCAGTGGCCATTAACAATATATAGAGACATGCACAAGTTGAATAGCACAGGTGTTTTGTCCATGGAATTTTCAGAAATATTTCAGGTCTACTCTATGTACTATAAACAATGAATGGCAGCAGCTAAAAGTGTGGTGCTCGCTGTTGAAGGAGTGTGGTTGTAGTTGATTGGATAAGCACAGCTTCAGCCAACTGATAGTAATACAAGGGTACAACATATTTATACATAAATGGTTACAAAATAAAAGGATGTGTGCACTGAATTCATGTATGAGGTGACATCTAGTGTGGCTTCTGTTGGTATAGCAATGGTTATTGTTGTTATGTTATTGGTGTCAGTGTTACACTGAACCAACATTACAGCATGGTCAGCTTGCATCTTATCATTAACACCAAGTATTAAATAATAAAGCCTTACAAATCTATATGCCATCACATATTAAAGCATGAGACGGTGACCTCGCTATTTGTTGATGATAGAGCACTGCATGGTGCCATGGTAAAGTAGCGTAGATAGACAGTGACTAGTAAGGATGCAGCAACAAAATACAGGTTATTTTAGGGGACTGTCTAATATCAAAGATCTGAAGCCTTTTGTGACTAATAGACCCTGGCCAATTATACTGGTATAATTTAAAGCATAATAGGTACCAAAAGCATCAAGCATAATCCAACAACTGAATGTGTTACTATATAATACTCTCAATAGCAACTTGACGTATTATATTGAAATATATCTAGCGATTAGCCAATAGAATTAGTATTACCAAGATCCCTTGACAAAAATCTATAAAACTAATTTGATTGGCTAAAATAGTGTGGTGTGTTTATATTAGAAGTAAATGTCCAGCTTGACAACTATTGTTACCATAGTGATATATGCCCCAAGGCATAACAACAATATGGTTGCTTAGTAACGGTTGCTAGGTATGGTTGCTAGATAACTGTTGCTAATGTATAAGTCATTTTGAGACCATAACAACAGTTACTAGGCGATGGTTGCTAAGTGTGATTAATCTTTTGCAGCAGTTATTTTTGAATTTTTGTTTCCTAGCAACAGTTGCTATGGTTGTCGGACTAATTTTCAATAGGACGGATGGCTGTGGTATTCAGGATTAATAGTTCTCACATTGTAAACAGGAAGGAAATAGTGCTCGGCTTTGCCTTGCACTATTTTACTCCTTACTGTTTACAATGCTCACACTATTAATCCCAAATGCCACAGCCATCCATCCTATTACATATACTAATAGGGACGATATTTGAAAATTTAATTAAATTGTACAATGAAGAAAGCAAAGATCACCACTAATACACATTATTACTGCATTTCCTATAAAGAAGCACGTATAATAACTTAATTAACCATTTCTTGGCTGTTTATTACACATTATAAAAATTAGATCAAGATACTCTAATAGAGCAGTCACTTATTCTAATGCAGCAGTCAGGAAACACTAATGTGCTTAATAAAATAGTCATTTCTAGCATAATCTTGATTTTGAAAATATAATCTTGAGCATAACAGGTTTGATTCTTGAATACTGCTCAAAAGCATAAGTAAAATTTTGATGATAATAGCCCGGGGCTTTAAACTTGTAAAAACAGAACGGAAAAAATTGTAGAGATTCTAACACATTCATAATACATCAAAGTTCTAACCAAATACCACAGCTGCTGTCTCCCAGAACCCTGATAGTTAAATGTAAGATAATAATATTGTGGTGATATAAACTACAGGTGTTGAAGAATTTGTTTATGTTATTTACTGGACACACACACAGACAGACAGTGTCGGATGCATTCTTGGGACCAGCCCGATAGAATAAAAATCATAATACATACATCAACAGTGTTATTTGCTATAAAAATTGTCAATCAAGAGTTGGGTAGTAATAGCAACTTGGATGTTACTGAACAGAATATGGCTGAACCCAAGTTGCCTAACCCTAAACTGGATTTCCAAACCTTAATTCTAACTGAACCAAAACTAACTTCAAGAATACTAGTAGCTATAGTGTTGTGAAAATTAGTTCCCTAGATATTAAGGGGCACTAATATTCCCTCTACTATGTATATATGTAACAATAATATTGACATCTAGTCTATGCAACTATGATGACATCAGATTTCTGACAATATTAGTAGCGAATCCCGATCTTTCTGGTTCAGTAGTCTCAGACCTTAACATGATTGAGCGTGGGAGGCTGGGGACAAAACTACCATAGCACGAGCACCTATCAATGTCAATTAACCCCCACCCAGAGATCCCCATACATCTACTGGGGATTTGACATCTACATCTTTACCCACCCTTGGGGCTTTTCACACTAGTAGTTTGCTAAACCAAAAATTATTTTAATAGATAAATCAAATCCCCTGTAGAAGCCCCTGCTTTGAGGTGGGGACACACAGTAAAAACTAACTAGTGAAGATCACTACTAATGTCTACCACAATACTCACTATTTTTGTGTAGTGACGTCTACTACTAATTTTGTAGTGACAAAAAGGGTAGTGAGGGTCACTACAAAAAGTAGTGAAGGTCACTACACAAAAAAAAGTGAGTATTGTGCCAGAAATTAGTAGCGAAATTCACTACTAATTTTGTACAGTGCATAATGGAGTTTAGACAAGCTTTTTAGCTCCAGTACTGGAGAATTTAACCCTATACTTTTTCAAATCCCACGTATTGTCCAGGGTGGATGACATTGATAGCAGACCTTTCAACTTAGAATTAGAGTTAATACCTCAAGCATATGGCCTCATGCAACACACCAATTATTAAGTGGGCTAATGCACAAAACAGTTTTCATTCATAAAGAATGTCAACTAGCTATACTGCAGTTATTTCTCTACTCTATGGCATTTGACAATGTAAGTTGAATAACTAGCTAACGCCATGAGAATCCCATCTAATCCATGAGAAATTCTGACTTCACAGTGAGATCATGAGACAGCTGTGAGTCTCACGGTGGGACGGTTAGAGTTGAGAGGTCTAGATCTGTGATAGGTGCATTATGTGTGTGAGGTCCAATTTTTCTTGCAACTATCTGCATTCTTAAGCTTCCATAGTATGCAGAGATGTATACAATTATGGAGAAGTCATTCGTTTCACAATCGCAGAAACCGCCCGGCAGAAACTTATTCTTAGAACTGACAGCCTCAGACCTCACGACAAACCAATACCTACAAATGATTTTATGCCTAATCATCGTCCATCAAGGGAAGGATATTATAAACAGCTTGACATTATGATTGACTCTTATAAATTTTCCTTTTTCCCTTCTACAATCAGTCTCTGGAACACATCCCCTCCCTTTGTAATTCACTCCTCTACCTTACCAACCTGAACATGCATTATGATCACACCTGTGCACAACAATCTTATTGATATCTGCACAGTAACAAATATAATAATAATAAACCCGACCCGCTGCAAAGTATAATTGTAGTCGCGCGAAAGTGTAAGAGTATATAACTCTCATGGATGCCAGAGGCGTTCTCGAATCTGATTGGTGATCCTTGTGGTTTGGGGGCGAAACTACGTTACGCCCAGGTAGATAGCTGGGAATCCACTAATGTTGACTTGTATGCAAAATACATCATGGAGGACGGATAATTTTTTTTAGAGTAGCCTAATCGTACTGTACATAATCGTTTCAGATGACGTGGAATAGACTCCGTATGATCTAATTAGTTACAACACTTATCTTCGTTTTAGCTACAACTGATACAATACGAATAACAAATAGTTAACAATATGTAAAGTTACGCGAAATAAAGGTCACAAACTTACATACTTCAGATTGAGTCCGCCCTACCAGTGACGCAAGATTTTTAATTACAAGAGGTATGCACGGCTGCCTACAGCCACGCCTCTAAATAAACTAACACAACACCTGGATGTAGCACAGACATTATAATCACAACATCTGTGCACGTGCTACTTTAAGCTGCAAAAAAAATCCAACAAGAATTGCAGTAAATCTAGCAACAGCATAGCTACATGCTCAATAAAAACATTTGATCACAGTTGAAGGGAAAAATTATTATGTCGATATATTATTAAGTTGTGATAGCAGTAAAAATTAAAAACACAATAATTGTAGCTACACTAAAGCCGGTCAATATCCCAGACCAGTAACTGAATGGGTCTTCTCAGTACTGAACTATCCTCTCCACCAGTAGCAGTCTTGAAATATGATCTAAAGCCACTGCCACAACTCATCAGATGATATTTGGTTTTGTGTTGCCAACTCCCACTGGTCACCTAAGGAAACAGAAAAACACAACAATAATATATGCTATGGCAGTATTAAATATATATTGAATACATCCAGCAGGTAGACAGGCATACAAATATTATCTGAGCAGATGCACACAGCTATCACTAGTGACTGCACTTTGCATGAAAATATGTCAACAAGACATCAAGTGTGGAAATTGTACAAAAATGGATCAATTTGATTGGTCGAAATCTTGTGCACGTTATTTTGCTTGTTTCCGACCAGATCCTTACTTTTTGCATAATGGTAGGCGGTGCCAGACTACCGTATAGAGGGAAAAATTGACGCCGGTTTAAATTTGACGAATTTGGCGAATGCAAAAATTCGCCAAATTTTTCCTCAGCCAAAATTTGTAAAGTCCTGCACGTGATATTTTAAGAAAGCCGCGTGGTGATGTCGATATGGAAGTATTTTAAGCGTGTCTCTTCTGAACCGGTGAAACGCGATGAGGGACTTTCTGAACCAACAGGTCCGTTGAGCAAGTCTGTGCCAGTGAAGGCTATTGAACTCGCTAACGCTGAAGTTAAGAAAGTACAGGCGCGTGACAGCGGAGGCTTGGCCAGCAAGTGGAGGTAAAAGAGGACCGTATCAAATCCTGACACCTGCCCAGAGATATGAAATTGGAAAGAGGGCAGCGGAACGCAACACAACGGTTTCCTTACGTTACTATGCCCATAGATACTCTATGCCGCTATGCCGAAACTGCGAATAGTATCCGAAGCTAAAATTAACACACCTAGTGTGCGGAAGTTTAAGAACTTGTACAAAGAGTTATCAGGCAATCCGGACCAGCAATGGGCTTCCAATTACTTATTTCTGTGCGTAGTTTTCAACTACAACAACTCTGGATACGATTTAGCTAAGTAACAAGTTTCATCCATTCCTTTGTGCATGTGGAGCACGAAATTTTAAAAATAAATCTTGCATCTTGTGAGATACTGAAAATGATATTTCTGTGAAGACAATAATCGTGCCTCCGGTTTCATGGTGGATCAAGCAATGGGATACTACAATGAACATCCCACAATGGTAGGGGGATTGATTTGTAGAAGTTGATTTTTCGGATTGCGGACCCTAACTGTAGGAAGGGCGCGCGAAACCCGGATAATTCGTCAAATTTTATTCCGCCAAAGATCATCAGGAAAGCAATTCGTCAAATTTTCCCTCCGTCAAAATTTCCCTCTATACGGTACTGCACTTTATAAAACTTCAAAGCCTTACAGCTGCTCTAAGAGATCTTGCATGACTACAGTCCCATATCATTTCAAGGAATTCAATCAAACAGAGTATGTAACTGTTGGTTTTGTGAGATGATTGCCCTCCAATTCAAACCAAAACATTACATTACCAAAACAATTTGTGTGTGAACATCATTGGCATGCATTTAATGGACTAGTGCGAAATGGCACTGGGATTTCACCAGACTGTTACTTTTAGTGAAGGGACGGGTGGCACAGACCAAAAGTATAGTTGGTTGGACTAGTACTGTTAACACATGTTAACACATGTGAGTATACATACAACGAAGTAAAATAATTTAAGAATTACTACTGTACAGTAAGAGGTGTGTGGCCTTCACCTGGAGTTTTATTACATTGAGGCCAAGCAGGTGACACACTAAAGTGTGCACCATCATTGAAACAGGATCACTACTGCTGACTTGGATGATCCCACTGACCCAGATGTGACTCAGATTAATAAAACGTGAGGTATGTGCCAAGGGCTACATCGAACTCCACTAGCATAATACGTAAACATGGGTACTGATACAATAACCAAATACGATAGTTAATCAACTAGATTAATGAAAGGGCAAGCCCAATAGTATTGTATACCAATCTAAGTTGCCAAACTAAAAGAGCAGGTAAAACCCAGGTATTCTGGATTCCCAAACATAATGTGACCCGCATGACCCAACCTGGTTTCAATGCTGACACACACTACACACAAAGAGACTTGATCTCATGCCTGTCTATTGAACCAGCACTAGGACACTTGTGTGCTACTCATGTGCTAGGAGTTGGTGTAGTCAAATCCTCCTGCAGCTAGACTAGTAAGCCACAGGAGGCTATACCATGTCTCACAGGTGAAGATTTAGGCACCCGCAGTCCCCTCACCCTGGATTTCACCCATTATGTGAGACACAGACAGCACCTGCAGACTAGCTTGACCTACCTACGTATACCTTGACCTATCAGCAGTGTTGGGCAAGTTACTTTGTAAAAGTAATTAGTTACATATTACATATTACTTGCAACAGAACTATTTAGTTACAGTTACATATTACCCATAAAATAAAGTAACTGTAATAATATTACATATTATATTACTTTGTGACCACAGCCTTAAGCTGTCACGTGTGAAACTACCACCTTATCACGTGACATGATTGCGTTGTTGGACAATGTGCAAACCTTGGTTATAAGTAAGAAGCTAGTGAATAAGCTTCATTCAGTAGGCCTCGTTACTTCGTTGTGGTTAGGCGTTACTCAGAGGATTACTAACAAGATTAGTAACTTCGTTACTTTTAATAATAATATTACATCATATTAGACTCGTTACAGTAATTATATTACTTAGGTAACGCGTTACGTTTGTAAGTAAAGTATCTTGCATTATATTACCTGTTTTCATAGCGTATTTCGTTATATTACTTTGTTACCACAAAAGTAATAATATTACGTAACGCGTTACATAAGTAGCGCGTTACTCCCAACACTGCCTATCAGTGCACGCACGCACGCACGCACACGCCACATATACACACACTGAGTATTACCTTTAAACTAAAGATTGGCTTTACTCAATCCTCATGACAGTGAAACACAGCAGTTGGTGACATTGTTATAAGGTCCACCATCAACAGTTTACCATTGAGAAGACCAACAAACAAGTCCATATCAACAATGTGTAGTGATGAGATGTGTGGGACATCACCTGATAACAGATACACACAACAAAACATTGTGGTGTAATCATCAAGATCACAGAACGCTCTATTGTGTACAGAGTAGTTACAACATTACCACATAATTCTGAGTAATACATCCTATTATGTACCTACTTGATGAACAGTGAAACATCATGGAAACATAACCAAACTCCCTAATCATAATGTATGTCAATAAACTTTAAAAACTTCATAAATGGCCAACAATATTTAATATCTTTAATAATTCCTCCATATGTTTCAGGGAATAATATGTGACCCGCTGAGTGAGAACTGGCCACTTTCGCAAAATTCTAATTTATATTGAAATACGCATGCTACTTTTTAAAAAATTACTCACATTTTAATCACTTCGGAATGCACTGAAACAAGGCTCAAATCAATAAGCCTACATATACTCCATCAGATTTGCCTTTTCATGGAGAGTAAGTACTGCAAATCTTAGTGTTCATACAGTGTAAGGCATGTGTGTGTTACGGGAACTTATTTACGATGCAGTACAAATAAAGTTTACCATCGTTATTTCATTGTTGGAATGGCCTACTTTGTCCACATGGAGTATAGGAAACACTATAACTGAATTGATTTGCCAGTTCATGAGAAATAGACTGAGCTGCTGGGCTGAATGGTATTGATACATTACACCTTCATTAATGCTATAATGTATTACCTACGCATCTGTAAACAGTTCTGTGGCATTGCCAAAGCTTTTTCTGTGTTACAAATGGTGCCTTTGATCCATGCATGTACTATACCACAACAAATTGATAACACTGTTTTAGTTGGTAAACATTCCATCCTCCGTGCTGTGCCTGTGCTGCTAAGACATCAAGCTTACAAATTAGACACAAACCTCACAGCTGCACTATATGCCACTACAGTATACAAGTAACTAGGTCAAGTCTTTCTGTACTTCACTATCACTAGATGTACACAAACACTTACCTGGGTTATCCTTCACATAATCACTACAATTCAAAATGTCAATGTTCTCTCTTGTGTTGGCATCCCACTGAGTTATAAACTGACCATGGTATAGAGCTGCAAACACTGACACTGACTCCCTCCCTCCCCAAAAATCACCTCCATTTCTGGTCACATCACTATCACCCATAGCAACAGTGGGGGCTGGCATCATTGTACTATGACACACCAGGTTAGCTACTGTGAGGTGGGCTACATAATGGGGAACCTTGGATGTATCATTAGTCACTTGTAAACTGGCTACAGTGTCTAGATCTTCTGCATTTAATACAGATATGTGTCTGTCTTTCTGTCCAACCCATACTTCAAATGTTGACTCACTAGTAGGCACTGCAGTTAGACAAGCAGATATGGTGTTAAACTTCTTGTGCTTGGCTACAACAGTGAACATCACTACTAGACACCCACACTTCATGTTTATGTACAACATCCACCTTCCTCTCTAGTGTTGATGAGCTAAAGGACACATCATCTGATGTAGTTTGGTCAGGAGGGTGTAACATTGATCCATAAAATGACTCAAAGTCATGATGATCATCACTATGACCTGTATTGATATCTCTTTCACTCAGTGGTACTGACGTTGACCTATCACGTTTGTTATACGATGTAGACAAGTCTATAAAACCAGATGAAGCATTTCGTTTCCTAAGGTCTCTAGTTTTTTTGACGCAATGTAATAGGAATTTCACGATGGCACACACACAAAACTCGACCATCATTATCAATGCGAATACCATCAACCAGACGACAGAATTGTTGACTTCTTGCAACTTCAACAACCTGAGTTGCTGTTGGTCTCATCTCAGGATCCTGTTGCCAACACCATATCATCAATTCTCTCTGGAGAATAAGACTGTTGAGATCCTACAGGAATACAATACAAGTCAATCACAAAACTCATACAAGAAATAAATGTTTTGCAGCAAGAAAACATCAAAAACCAGTTCAAGTGAATTCTCTAGCCACCAAGGTTTAGTACCTGATATGCAATGACTTCTACTACTTATGTTGTGCAGTCACATCTCACCTTTTTAGACAAAGATGGACGTACTCCACTCTCGATTGCCTGATTGGCTTGTTGTTGATTGAACTTATCATAAGGAGGATGTAGAGTGATCAGTTCATATATTACCATCCCCAGTGAGAATATATCCACCTAGAACAGTAACAATCTAACTATACAATAAGGTTATTATCACACTGTACCTTGTTAGAGTACACTTCCTTCCCGTGATATTTTATGATTTCAGGAGCAATAAACCCCGGTGTTCCTGCAAAGCCACGTAATCCATTGATACTGGCAAACTGACCAATCCCATAATCTGATAATTTGATTAGTACTTCATTGTTGGTAGCTACCAATGGTGGGTTGTTAGGTGTAGGGAACCTCCACACCAACACATTGTCACCCTTCAAGTCACGATACACTATTGACCTCTTGTGTAAGAACTCTATCCCTGATGCAATCTAGAAGATGAAACAATATCGAGATACAAGTAGCTTGTTGTGTGCCAAGCAATTCATCAATGATACATGTGATAAAATGTGTTTAAATAAGTTGTTATCTTTAATGTATTTGTATTTTCTTGTAGGTTTCAGTATATATGAAGGCACAAATGCTCTTTAACAGAGTGAATAAAGTAAGTACACAAAGAAGCCCCAAAATCAGCTGCAGGCCAACTTTGCCGCTTGCACATAACAATTGTATGCAAATACTGTATTATATTAAGCTGATCTGTGAAAATAATACAGCCTTCAAAAACCTAATTGTAATAAAGATGTTGTATCAAAGGTATGGACGTATCAATCAAAAAGCTGCAATGAAATGACTTTGATATCATTGTCATCATTTCTAGGCAGACATCTTTGACATCACAATTAGCGTTGAAACCGGGCCGGGTCATCCACGTCACATTTTCTCCGGGTTATCCGGATTGGATCACGTGAGAAACGAAATTGTTAGTTTGACAACGTGGAAGCTTATTAACACTAATCACGCAGCTCTACGCCCACTTATCACATTACAAACATATGCTCAGCCATGCCCATTTATTAGTAAGTGCAGTCTGTAACACAAAACTGCATCAGTTGCTGTCTGCAAGCTTACATGAAGCCATGCCCACTAATCGCACAAGTTGTACATATATATTGGGAAATTGTAATACTAGGTATGCACGAAGCCACACCCAATTGCTGTCTGTAAACTCACAGTAGCTATGTGGAACCAAACCCACTGACTGATTTTTGAATTATAAACTTACCGGCTTAGTTATCACATAACTACTCGTTCACTCAACACGAATCGAACGCTCAAAACGTAGTCTCGCTCGCTTGAGACTACCCAAAACATAGCTCTTATCGCACGCTTAAGCTTTAAGTAATCCGGGTCACATCCGGGTCTGACCCGGATTGCTAGTGGGTCATCCAGGTCAGCAATAGTGACCTGGTTTTAACGCTGATTACAATGATAGCTGTATTTTAATTAAAGGTTGCACTTTATGTTATAGTAGTTACCTTACCTGTACAATAGTGATCTGGCTGACACAAGGTGATAGTCTTTGAGAACTCTGATGGTAAGTCTCATACATCAGCTTCATGGTACCCATTGGAGCATACTCTATTAGAATAGATGGTGGAGTCACCACCACACTCAAAAGACTTATAATATTCTCATGTTGTAATTGTGAGAGTACAGACAATTCATTGAGCGTATTCTGGTGTGCTTCAGCCATTCTCCCCATTGATATCTGAGGTCTCTTAGGGAAGACAACAGATACTGATGAGCTGTCATTTGACTTATCCACTTGTGTACTGGACTCTGTCAGTGCTTCAGAAACTGCTGATTCAGCTATCAACTCATCAGCACTAGTCCATTCCTTCTTTGTGAATGACTTCATTGCGGCTGTTTTCATATCAACCTGTGTGAATATGTGACATGTGTCAAGATACAAACGTATGAATCAGTAAAGAATTCAAAAATGTCAGGATTTACGGATTTAGTTACACAATAATGATGATGAAGGTTCCACATACTAACTAGAATCCTTGTTACACAAAGTATGTAATGACAGATGACTTACAGAGATGTCTTGTGTTAAGGTGACCTTGAGCACTTTAGCATAAGTCCCTTCCCCTAGTAACTCCAGCACTGTTATCTGATTATGTTATCTGATCACGTTTCATGATCATGTTGTCACCCAAACTAGAAAACGCAGAAATTAGGAACACATGAACATATAACAAAAAAAATTCATAACATAAAAATACATATGACACACATAAAGGAACATTATAGATGTAGTACTACCTACCACATCAGGAACAAAATACTTCAGTGGAATATCTCCATGTGCAGGACAGTATACAACAGAAGATGTTTGTGAGATCCACACACAGTCATCAGTTATACACAAATTCATTAGTCACATCTGGATCAGTCCCTCCTTTCTGTACAGGTAAAGTCAGTCCCATCATTACAGCAGGGCTGGCATATGATCGCTGAATATATGGATGGGTTGATTTCTGTAGTGTGGGGCTTGGACTCCATACAGTATGGACAAGGGATCAGTAGTTGTGGTTTGATACCAGAGAACCACTCATGAACAAGTATTGTTATGTGTTCTATCACTTTTGTGACTAGTCCAGCCCTCATCCTATCATGTGCCACTTCATCAATTCCTATTGACTTCAGAGGTTTAGGAGTCATGGCAACCTCCTGTGAGAATTAAAAAATACAGGGATTTTTCTAGAAAATAAATTCAGGGGGGGCAATCCGAGTTTTTCAGAAATTGAGGGGGGGGGAGCAGAACTTAAATTTGTTTTATAGTAGCTAGCTAGCCATCGACTAAATTTTATGATTTCAAATCAATTTATCATTGTTTCATCATTGGGCTGGTTGGGGCAGAGTTCAGGGGGGGGCAAAATCATTTTCAGGGGGGCAAGGGGCCCCCTTTGCCCCCCCCCCCCCCCCCCCCCCTAGAAAAATCCCTGCAATATTTTATATCAAGACATATGGTAGTATGTCATGTAGCAAAATGAACTGGCATGCCCCACCAGTATAACATGTGTGACCTGCCGAGAGAAAACCCAGCTAATTTGCATAATTCTGTTTTGAAATAAACTGCATAGAAATACATATTATTATATTAGGCAAAATGTGTGCTGCAAAAATAGCTTTACATACAGTGTAACTGCTGCAGCATTTTATACTGAGTGGGTCACATATTACAATTATCAGGATATGTTTGTGTATAGCTCTGTGTCTACTTCATAATTTCATAGTGTAATTCCTGGCATAGTACATTGCCCAGGCATACAAACCCTCCAATTTCTCTCCAATTACATCATTTTCACTCTTTCTTCTTCTCATTCACTTCACCAACTCAACAAAACACAAAGACATTAACAATTCAACTTAGTTTGGTATGCTTAAAGAAGGTACACCCAATGACATACAATATTTTAATAACAAAGTTAATTTGATTTTAATAAACATTTGCAGACATAGAACAATTAGCAATATAATATATTGTCATGACTAACAGGTAAACTGTTTATGATATGTAAGTTAAAGTTAAAATCAGTCTGCAGATTGATGTACATTAACCATCATAACTGTACGTAAAATAAGCCATAGAATTAACATGAAAACAAAACAGGCACTATTGAGGTAATTTAACTGCCCCTTATTAAACAGTCTGTGAATCAGATGTAGTTGTAACACATCAACATCATAACTACACTCGCCTGGCTTAAAGATAGACAAAAGCTCTCATATAGAAATATGATATACAAATCTAATCCAAAATAGCCAAGCTGTGAGAAAGGGTGCGGCCTTTCAATAATAGGTTAGCATAAAGAAGATGTGATATCAAAGGTGGTGGCCAATGATATTACATTAATTAATGTAATGTCACAAATTAAATGGTGGTATTATCATTGTAGCCATTTGTCAACCGCCACCTTTGATATCAAATCATTTTGGAAGGCTGCACCTTTTCACAGCTTAGCTGTTTTGGAATAGATAAAATTATCTGTGATCACTAACACAAATGCTTGAGAACATTTGATCCATGTTTAGCAGCACCATACCTTCATTACTCTTTGTAACACCACAACCTTCTTTAGCCAGTAATGTGATGGAGGTGTCAGCAAACAATCGTGACATCAGTCGTGACCAGAACCCAACAGGAACAAATGTTGTCATTAAGAAATAACAAATTGGAGGAAGACACACCTACACAAGAGTCAACAAGTAAACTGTAACATAATGTACAATAACAATATTATATAGAAAAACACTTTGTAGTAGACTTTTAATTCATACATATACTAACTACTCTTACAGTAAGCAATTGTAGAAAAATATTAGGAACTCTTGATTGTGTCCACATTTGAATGCCTCAATCCTCACATGTTTGCAAGCAAAAGGTTCAAATAATTATACAGTAAAGGAAGAGAAGCCATGTGGAAATGGATTGTTTTGCATTGGACCATTTCATCATACAATACAGTGTAGTACTGTATATGTAGTAGGGATCAGGAAGAACTGGGCTTTTCCAGCCAAAATTATTATCCTAAAACCAGCCTCAATTTCCCTTTATCTTGGCAGCATTGATTAGGGACAGCCAAGCCCAAAAATGACCTCAGGCCAACCCCAAACCCTTACAAAAAGCTTTTATGAAATTTTAAAAACTTACTATGATGCCTCCAGCCAAGCATAACTCAACAATGGATATGGATAAGGCTACAAGCTAACCGCAGTACATACAATACACACATCATGGATTTGCCTTTGTCCTCCTTTGTGTTCCAGTTCTTTTAGCTGACAATGCAAGCTGTCGATTCGTGGTGATAGCGCGATGCAGCTTCCCTGTAGCTGTGTTGGCTATTAAGTTAATGTTTATCACCCGTACGTATTTCTGTAGTGACTGGATTGATTGCAGAGACGCTTCTCCTACAGTTCTTCATTTGTAACACTGTGTAATGTGCTGAAATAGGTGAAAGCGAAGCATAACGGCCACTTCAATTTTGAGTAGTTGGAGCTTGCAAAGCGTCTGTAATTTTTTTTGACTTGAAAATGTAGATTAAACACACAAAAACACATTCTGCAATTTTGCTGGTAACTGGATTGATTGCAGAAGCACTTTTCTTCTTGATCAAACTTTAAAATTCCTAGCTTTTCCTTACGCTTAAAATTGAGTCTCCAAAGCGTCCACATTAGTTATTTCCAAAGAATCCGCACACATTTCACCTAATCAAATAATGGTATAATGTTTTAATTTTTGCACAGCTACAAATTGATTGTAAAATTAGAGTGTTTGACTACTCTAGGTTCTGTGTGTATGCAACTTGTGAGATGTGGTGAAGTCTCCCCTCTTCCCCTGACCTTACCATACATTCCAACTGAATTGCCACTTCAAATCTTGTCAACAAGTGGAGATATTCTTTCTGCCATCTAATCGGAAACTCTTTACTATGAAATATCTGGCTGAGATCCTTCAGCATCATTATGCCTAGGAGACACAGAAAGATACACTGTAGACCACACACAAAGAAGTAGCTTAATGTATGCCATCACAAAGAACAGCAAGTTTCCAACTTCAAATGGCAACAATAATGAGCTTGCCTTATCAACAAGTCAGTAAGTAAGGTCACACACTAATGTTCAGTGGTGTAACTATCAACACTGCACTTACCATTTATTACAAACGGGTTGATCTGTCGGACAGTCACAATATGAGCTAACAGATCACAAAACCACTGAAGGACCAACAAAGAAGTCATTCAGTACAGTATCCTCATAGTGCAGCATGGTACCTAGAGTGGGAGGGGCTAGTAGCAAACCAGCCACACCCACCACATCACCTGACCATTGTCATGAAGGAACCTAATGGCTTGTTCCAACTCCTTATCATTGATGTCCTTACTGATACGAACATTAGGATCCTTGAACACCTCCCTCCTACCACATATGAGATAATTTTCAGATACAGCAACAATAGCGCATAAACAGTAAAAATAATATTTAAAATGTAACAAGTGATGTAATAAATACAGTTATAATATGCAGAAAAGTTTAGTGAAGTAAATGTTAACATAGGCACATAGCTGTAGTATTCCATCATGCCACAGGTTCAAGTCACTACATAAATTTCATTAAATTAAACTACACTGTATGTACACATATTTCAAAACAGTCGTGTATGTACATACATTACATACCTGAACTCCTGGGCTGATAGTACTGGAGGTTTCTGGTTGATGTGATACTGGTGAGCTATCTTATGTATGGTGTCCTCTAATTGGAGATAACTATGTGGTACCAATTGGTCCATTAGTAATCGACCTGTTGTGGTCGGTCTGTAGTGAATGTTATGACGATGATCTGAGAATAGTACATGGATCAATGTGCATTTCAATGAAGTTGAGGCATTATTGACATTTAATCATTATACAAAATGTGGTCTTCTCAATAAGGTCATATTAATAGTAGTTGGCACTCATTTGTCATGACCAATATAATAAGATAGCCTAACTAATGTGGTCATCAAAGACACCTTAATATGTTTGTAACCTACTTGACAAATGGTTAGTATGTAAGAGTATTATATTTACATGTTATCAGCAGACAGTAACTGCAGCCATTTCTTAGGCTCTTGTACCAAGAATCAATTACGGAATTAGTTCTGAGGGACGATACAATTTACGTAACAGTAGTACCATACAATAACTAGGTTAATGGAATAAACTCATACATACACACAACAGTTTACAAAGCAGACAGGTAAATTCATTTCTGTGTTAAGATTAACTGCTTGTATTATGCCTGAGTCAGAGTGTCTACAGTAGCCAGCAACTTGCTGCAGTCGGCCTGTAACCATAGCACAGTTCACTACACATGTATAATTTTCCACATTTTATAAGTTTAGCAAACTTTGGAAATAGCCCTGGCGGCAAAGGTATGCTATAATTTGTTACAACACAGCACGTTTCAGGTGTTTTAGTGACACTGTACAAAGCGTGGTATACTTGCAGGCATCATTTGTGTTGAAAATTGTTGGCGTTTGCCTGCGGGTGTTGGTTTCCATCAAATAGTCATGCCTGTGATGCCAGAAGAGCTGGGAAGGTTGAACCTCTCTCAGTTTTAAGGTGGATGCGGCACAGTTGTTGTGATATTCTTTTACCCTATTTTACCAATAATTAGCCAATACCTGATTGTGGGTCTCTACAAGTTACACTTGTGCATGCGCCACTAATTCCCACACTAGTATGCATTGCACAAAGATAACTCCTCCCTCCCTCCTCCCATACTAGTCCAATACTGCCACAATGCTTACTTTTATACTTTGTACTTAAGTTCACACCTCTGAGTAAATCAGAAGCAGTGTTGGGAGTAACGCGCTACTTATGTAACGCGTTACGTAATATTATTACTTTTGTAGTAACAAAGTAATATAACGAAATACGCTATAAAAACAGGTAATATAACTCAAGTTACTTTACTTACAAATGTAACGCGTTACCTAAGTAATATAGTTACTGTAACGAGTCTAATATTATGTAATATTATTACTACAAGTAACGAAGTTACTCATCTCGTTAGTTATCCTCTGAGTAACGCCTAGCCACAACGAAGTAACGAGGCCTACTGAATGAAGCTTATTCACCAGCTTCTTACTTATAACCAAGATTTGCATATTGTCCAACAACGCAATCATGTCACGTGATAAGGTGGTAGTTTCACACGTGACAGCTTAAGGCTGTGGACACAAAGTAATATAATATGTAATATTATTACAGTTACTTTATTTTATGGGTAATATGTAACTGTAACTAAATAGTTCAGTTGCAAGTAATATGTAATATGTAACTAGTTACTTTTACAAAGTAACTTGCCCAACACTGATCAGAAGTAACTCAAGATACTATGGACAACTTGAGTTATCCATAGTATGGGCTACTCTGGGGTACCTCCAATATTAAGTATTAAGTTACTTAGCAACTAAAGATACTATGTTTAAGGAATTAACAATTACTGTACAATGTATATCACACACGACCAAATATCAACTTACAATCTGTGACTAGCCATTCCTTCCTCAACCTCTCCATCACTTTGAACTTCTAGCGTCGCATACTTACAATAACGTCTGGATAACATGGCAACATCATAATTGCATCCCACCATCCACCAGTACTTGATCTTAATCAATCTTTTTCACTACAGTTGGTTACTCAAGATCTTCTGGCACAGGCATTTCCCTGCAGTGCCTGCTCCAAGTCTCGCCCACAATGATCACGTGATATCATTAAAATTGAAGGCTTCTCAAGGACTTGTTTTTACCACTCCAGAAACACCTCACTCAAATGAATTAAGAGTACTCTCTGTAGTCAACACCTTTCCCCTATCCATTAAGGCTACATTTCGTACGGAGGGAGCGCGCATCCTGTCGAATCACGTGACAAAGAAGAAAGCCTTATCACGTGAACTCTTTTAGGAGCAGTCACAGCACAGTGCTGAACTATGGCAGTGAACGGCATGTTAGCACCGGGAGCCAGTAGTGACGCTACCCCAAGAGGTTACGGGTGTCGATTTATACCCTAGGAGTGCCATTAAGGTCTTCAACCAACAGATCGATCCGAGGCCTCAGATTGATAACAAGTGAGGAGTCTTCATGTGTAATGCACTAACAAGGAGAGAGGTTGTGAGTAGCAGGGTGAACTGAATAATGTTAAGAGTCACCTTGGAGGTAGTAACAGTTGCCATTATGGGGAAGTTAAGTGTCCCAATGAATGTGGGAAGATGCTAAGCTCAAAGAGTTTTACCAGTCACATTGAGACCAAATATCTGCGTTGTATGGTTGACTGTCAATAGACCCATTGCAGGTGAACTGCTGCCATAGCAACCTCCAGCATCTAGGGAGTACAACCCATTGTGCAACCAGAGAGCGTAGGTTTAAATTAGTCAATCTTTGCCGTAGAATGCAGAAGGGGCTTACGATGGAATACACTTAATGACTCACTAGGGTTTATAGCTAAACCATTTTCTTCCTTAACATCTTGACCATTAACAACCAAGAGAGAGATACTGCATGACTCGGCTCAGATCTATGACCCACTGGGTCTGCTGACTCCGATTACAGTCAAGGCCAAGCTATTGCTACAAGCTTTATGGAAGCAGAAGGTAGACTGGGATGAACCGATTGCCCAGGAGACTCAAGAAGAATGGCAACGCATAGCCTCTGACATTCAAAGCGCAACAACCCACGCCACCAATCACATATGTGGCGTGGGTTGTTGCGCTTTGAATGTCAGAGGCTATGCGTTGCCATTCTTCTTGAGTCTCCTGGGCAATCGGTTCATCCCAGTCTACCTTCTGCTTCCATAAAGCTTGTAGCAATAGCTTGGCCTTGACTGTAATCGGAGTCAGCAGACCCAGTGGGTCATAGATCTGAGCCGAGTCACGCAGTATCTCTCTCTTGGTTGTTAATGGTCAAGATGTTAAGGAAGAAAATGGTTTAGCTATAAACCCTAGTGAGTCATTAAGTGTATTCCATCGTAAGCCCAATAAATTGACAGATGTGCTGGAGTCATTCGTTTGGTCACGTTCAGTGGTGGCTCGGAGTTTGCTGTTGTTCGATGCCCATGAGCGCAAGTTGAAACTTGCCTGATTCATAATAGATCTGGATTGGATATAATAATCCATAAGTTGCTGCTCCGAGTCACAACCAGAAATAAGATTGTCAACATAGAGGTTAGACTCCATATCCCTAGCCACTGATAAGGGGAACTTCTTGAGATGCAGGTCAAGCGTGGCGTTCAACATAAATGGTGAACTGGACGTTCCAAAGGGTACCACCTTGAAGCGATAGGTTGTTAGAGTACCAGACGGGTTACTAACATCCGAAACCCATAAAAAGCGAGTTGAGTCCCGGTCTGATTCGTGAAGCTTGACATGTAGAAATGCCTTCTCAATATCAGTGGCAAAGGCAAAGGTGTGGGTCCTAAATCGTAGCACAACTGAGCAAAGATCATTCAAGAAAGGTGGGCCTACCAAAAGACAGTCGTTTAAACTTGCATGTTCCTTACTTTGACGAGAGCTGCAGTCATAAACGATTCTTATCGGTGTAGTTGCAGACTCCTTCTTGACTGGGTGGTGTGGCAAGTAATGAACATTAGCTGGATGGTCAGTAGGCTCAACCTTCTCTATGAAGCCACGTGCTTCCTGATCAGTGATGATACTATGATACAACTGTAAAAGAGATGGTGTTTCTGATAGACGAGATACTAGCTGCCGTGTTCGTCTCATGCGGGTTGTGAAATTGGATGGCAGTGGGAGATGATCGGGTTTCCATGGAAACCGCGCTGTGTAAGTGCCATCGGCAGCTTGACTAATGCTGGTGGCCTGATAGTGATGCATGAAAGTGTCTCCCTGTCCAGAGATAGATGGGGAAGTGCCAGCTTCTTCTATAGACCAAAATCTGTCAAGGTCAGGTTCCTCACTGGTGGCTATGGCCATAGAGGCAACATTCAGCTGTACATGTGTCATTGGGAAGGATATGGGTCCTGACAGAAGGAACCCCAGTTTGGACTGCTGGGTAGTTGGCCCGTCACCTCGCACAATCTTGTCCTCCACAAAGGTCCAGTAGTAATCGGCCCCTATCAAAATAGATATGTGGAAACTGTGTTCACTTGTGATAGGGTGTGCTAGCCTCAATCCACGCAAGTGAGGAAAGCTCTCAATGGATGCCCGTACTGACATCTTCAAAGGCGCAGCAATAAACGGTACTATAAGTACGGATATGGGTATTCTGTCCCCAGCCTGAGTCTCAACACTGACTTGGCCCACTGCTATGGGTTGGGGTGAGGAATATTCAGCTCCAAACGGTGCTATGGCAATATTTTCAGTGCCAACTGGTGTTAGTCTAAGCTTGGTGGCTGTCTCCTCGGTGATGAAGGAGCGTTGAGAACCTTCATCGAATAAGATGTTACCCTGTATGCGTATACCCTCACCAACAACAGGGGCAATGGCTGTCTTCAACAGGCTGACAGTTGGGGGAGAAGCTTCCTTGTTATTGTGTGCACTACGTAAAACGGGAGCTGTGATGGTATTAACCTGTTGGCTGGGTGGCTGTGCCTGTTTATCTGTGTTCTGTGCAGTAGTAGTAGGCTTGGGGACATCACCATCAGAGGGTTTACATAAACTAGTGTGGTGCTTGTGTTTGCACTGCTTGCACCGAAACTTCGAGTTACACTGTGAGATCTTGTGGTTCCCCAAGCAGTTAAAGCAAAGATTAGCCTTGCGAACTATTTCTAGCCGCTGTTGATAGTCTGTAACGTGTGTGCATGTAGTAGGAGAATGTTCGCCCTTGCAATAGGCACATAGTGTCTTCTTCTTACCACCACCACCACTTGGGTGTCGTCCTCCCTTAATGCCAGCATAGAAGGATGCAGTGGAACGTGTTCCGGGTTCACTTGACAAGTCTGTGGTGTACAACCCACGTTTATCCAAGACGCTACTTCACGCAGTACTTCCCTGTTGCCACCAAACAAGTTCATGTTTTTTCAGATGCGAGTTTATGTGCTTATGGTGCAGTGGCTTACCTCCTACAGAACGACCAAGCTACTTTGGTCATGTCAAGGTCCAGGGTTGCACCAGTGAAGTCTATCACCCTTCCCAAATTGGAACTAATGGCAGCTGTCATCGCCACTCGTCTTGCTAAGTTTGTCATACAGTCGCTACACTTGACAGCTGATGATGCCACTGTACATCTGTGGAGCGACAGTCAGATTGCACTACACTGGATCTATGACATCAAACAGACAGCCACAAGAAAGCCATTCATTGCAAACCGGGTAATGGAAATTACAGAATCATTCCATGCTTCTGTCTGGACATATGTGCCAACTAGCGACAATCCAGCCGATCTCTTGACAAGGGGTATTTCTGCAGAACAATTGAAGTCCTCTCAACTGTGGGTTCGTGGCCCTTCCTGGCTGACGTCTACTGACCAGTGGCCTACATGGTCACCAGCTAATGTGCTCCACATACAGAGTACTGATGCTCCTGAAGAAGAGACCATTCAGGAAGCCACCATTAACCCTACTGAGACCTGTGGTATCCACCTTGTCATTAATGCCTCCCGTTATAGCAGACTCACCAGACTATTATCAGTCTCTGTGTATGTTCGTCGTTTCTGCCACAATTTGAAGCACCCCGAAGATAAGATTACTGGCCCCATCACTGCTAAGGAAACGTCAGATGCCACTATGCTCTGGATTAAGACCTCCCAACAATTAGACTACTTTGAAGAGATTGTGAACACACAATCGAAGTCACTCAAACGTACTAGACTTGTGCATCAACTGAGGTTATTTCTGGACAACAAAGGATTTTTGCGCTGCGGGGGGAGGATCCACAATGCGCCCATTAGTGAATTGGCGAAGTTTCCGTATTTGTTGTCTCCAAAACACCAGATTACTAAGCTTCTTGTATATGCCATTCATGAGAAGATTCACCATGCCGGAGTGAGTTGTACAGTAACAGCGATACGCCAATTGTACTGGATTCCAGCAATTAGAATGTATGTTAAGAAATTATTGAGGAGGTGCGTCACATGTCTAAGAGTGACAGGTAAACCCTACAGACTGCCTGATCCTCCACCTCTGCCGAAGTCTCGGATTGAAGATCCAACCCCATTTTCAGTCTGCGGTGTTGACTTTACGGGAGCTATGTACATTCGTGAAGGAGAGAGGGAGAGAAAGGTGTATGTCTGCCTCTTCACATGTGCAACAACGAGAGCAGTACACCTAGAAGTGGTGTTGGACCTAACTGTGGATAGTTTCATGTTGGCATTTCGGAGGTTTGTGAGCAGAAGGTCGTTACCAAGGACAATGATGTCCGACAATGCCTCAACGTACTTGGCGGCAGCAGATGAATTAGAGCAACTTCTCAACTCCACCTCCCTCAAGCAGGCTCTGGAAGGCCACAGCGTCACCTGGAAATTTATTCCTAAGAGGGCGCCCTGGTTCGGTGGATTTTGGGAGCGGCTAATAGGCTTAACTAAGCAGGCACTCAAGAAGACCTTGGGCAGAAGCTTCGTTACCTTGCCAGTTCTTGAAACAATTGTTGTGGAGGTCGAGGCGACCCTTAACAATCGTCCTTTGACCTATGTATCCTCCGATGTGAACGATGTTGGTCCTCTAACCCCGGCACACCTGCTGTATGGCAGACAGATGACATCTCTACCCCATTCCCATAATGAGGATCCGAAGGATCCAGAATACGTGATATCAGACACCCAGATGAGGAAACGTCTCACCAACCATGCCAGACTACAGCAACATTTTCAAACTAGGTGGAAGAAGGAGTATCTGACTAGTTTGAGGGAATTTCACAAGGCGTCAGGTACAAATGTTCAGAATGTTAAGGTGGGAGACGTTGTTTTAATTCATGACGATGGTCCAAGACTGCACTGGAGACTCGGTGTCATAGAAGGCCTCATTGAGGGGAACGATGGTTTAGTTCGTGCAGTAAATATCAGAAACAACAACCGTGTTACGTCCAGGCCAACCAGCCGATTGTATCCTCTGGAAGTCTCACTTCCACCCGATGACCGGGCAGAACTGAATGATGTGACTGAGACCACAACTAGCAGCATGGAAGGTGATGTAAGGGATCGACCACAGCGAGCAGCAGCCAAAAGGGCAAGAACCCGTCTATTGGAGTGGACAACTACATTAAGCTGCCCCCCGGAGGATGTCGAGAACTAGACATTATAAGTAATTGTATGTAGTTAATACTCAGGCCATTTTGTTGTATTAGGTTTTTTGGGTTCGCGCATGCGTGTAATTGGCGTTATGAATAATTAAGATGGCGTATGTGTAATACCGCGTGGCCAGCAGTTAGTCCGATTCTCGATCGTCGTGGACCCTTCGAACCCCTCTACAACAAGCAGTTATACTTCCTCTGTATTACTTTGTTATGCTATCAGGGTTGCAAACAGGTTGTACTCTAAGGCGTATGTTGCTATGGCAGCAACTCACCTGCAAAAGGTATATATTGTCATGATTTTGGTGAACACCAGTTTTTTACTAGTTCTCAACACAAGGATTGGTGCCCCAGATCTCCATTACCTTGTCCTAACAAGTGTAAAGTTAGAGGTGTCCCTCGTGAAGACATGGAAGCACATAGGGAGGAGTGTCTTGAGATGGTCCAGTGTGATTATCACTATGTGGGATATGAGGAGTGTTACATAGAAAACACAAGAAACATGATGAAGACTGCCTAGAAGATTGGTGAAAACTGAAGATGAACTTACAACTACCAAAGATAGCTATAAGTTACAGAGAACAGGGTCACATCTTTTTTGGACACGATGGTATAACCTTTAATGACTAGTAGTGCAGGGTCTGGTGATCAGCTTACCTTATCAGTAAAGTGGGTGGTACAGATCACTTCAAAAACATCACTGCTTGTGTCAGGCACACAATCTTGTCCACTTTTTTTAATTTATATACACAGACTTGAGCATGAGTCAATTGGACAGAGAGAGCTTTCCCTCACAAGAAGTCAGTGAGATTTCTCTGGGGCTGACCAGCAGTGGAACGGCTGCCATGAAGACACATAATAGCTGAGCATAGCAGGGAGAATGACACTCTGCAGCGAATAAAAGTGATCACAACGTTACATTTCTGGTCCTGCTTTGTGGCAAGAAGTGAGGTATGTATAGTTTTCTCATTTTCACCTAATGCTGAAAATACAATAGGTATGAAAGATGCTCTCTTCTATTTCACAAACATGCTCATAAGTCCTTCACTTTTCTCGGTCATGGGATCAGAAACAGCTGGCAGAAGAAGTACAGTGATTTGTAGCTGCCAAAAGATTAAAGATACAAACATCAAAGTAAGCTTGTTGATGGTGAACATCCCAGAAATCAATGGCAGATCCAGGATGGGGCATTTGGGGCAAATGCCCCCCCCCCCCCCAACACACACACACACACATATACACACACCTTGTGGAGGAACCATACTTTTGATTAAAATACTAAACTTCATGCCAGGCCAAGATCAGCTTATAAAACTCACGAAAATATGCACATTTTACTAGCATTTATTATGAATTTACCTGAAACTAAAGCAAACCAAAGTCAAACTAACTATGAAATTGTCACCCAGCACCTTCATGTGTACTAAGAGCCTCTAAAATAAATTATCGGGTTGCTGTTGTTTAAGACATTCGGAGCCTTTTTAACAGCTTTAAAGATGTCATAGCCATCTGCAAAGGCCAAAATGGTAAAAATCAACAGTGAGATACTACTAAGAGGTGTATTATTTGTTGTTTCAAAAATGCAGCTACTAACAAGAGGATCTGGCTCTCCCTAACCACCTACAACTTGCCTCTTTGTGCCCCTCCCCTTGCCAGGTCCTGGATCCGCCCCTGGAAACCTTAAGCTCTTACGTCCAAGTGAGCACCACTGATATATTGACAAGCTTATATTCACAATATGATTAAATATTGAGTATAATTAAATTTGTCAAGCAGTGAGACTAGTAACATTACAAAACACATTATTGCATCGTATTATATCATAGAATGTGAAATGGTGACAGACAACAGCTGGAATTAGCCCATAACTGAATTGCCTTTCCTTGTAGGTATATAGCAAGTGCAAGAAACATAACCACTAGCCAGATGTAATAGGTGATATTGGTGATTATGTTGTCTGGACGATATTATTGTGGTTCTATAATTTACCTTGATACGATATATTGTGTTGTTCAATATCGTGATATTGCCAATATATTGAAATATTGCCCTGCTCTAATGCTAGATTTGATTAATTGAGGGTGTATACTGCAGTACTGGCTCCTACACTTTGCTACAGCTTTAGTACAATCATTGTGTAACTTTTAACTACATAAAATACATGAATGGCAGCTGCCACAACTAGGATACTTGAGCAACTGGTTTAGCATGTTGGTCTCCATGGTAATGAAACTTTGGAAGGGTAAAACTGCTTTCGTATGTAGTGAAACCAAACGAAGCTTCGAACTGTCTGTGTCAGCCCTTGTTGATGCATACAGAGGGACAATGAGGCATGGTGTAGTCCTTCTGGGCATAGTATTTCAGTCCACGGTCTGATGCTTGAAGTGACTTGCATACAGTAACTTCTATAGTGCACGAGTTGCTCAGTTTTACTATGTAAAAGGTTGCCACCATATGTGTATGTGACTGGGCCTGCAAATGCATGGCATGTAGGCACATAAAATTTTGCTTACTTTTTCAAACATAGCATTAATGCCATCATGCTACAGGTGTTTGGTGATGAAATTTTCAACACTTGTTACAAAATTGCAGAGTGGCTGTATAGTACAAGTTACAGAATTCAAATGTTCTATTCCAGTACTGAAATATGACGAATTGTCTGATGGAATGTAGTTTGTGCACACATGCCTTGAGCTCATTCACATGTTGTAAAGTCGATTTCAGATTGTTTTTGAATGCAGTTGAACAATTCGCACACGTGATTGCTTGAACACGTGAGCTGTTTCCTTTCAACCAAGTTCCTTTCACTGGCGCAACTACATTATTCGCCTACTAAGTTCGTTAGACAATGCCAGGGGCATACTGAGGTGGTTATCACACAGTATGATAGTACTGTAAAGTAGGGTGTAGGCATGGAACACAAAAAAACATCACCCAAAAACCAGCCTTATCTTTCCCTGACAACAATGAGGCAGTATTGGTTAGGTAAAACTAAGCCCAAACAAGCTTTTAGATCGACCCAAAATGCTTTCAACAAGTTGCTACGGATTTTTTTAAAAAAATAATTAACTGAATTTTCTACTGACTGATTGCCTGACTGCAGACAAGTGAAACTTAATGGATTTTTTCGCTGTCCGACGTCAAGAGGTGCCTTTTGGCATACCGCAGTAAGTACAATGCATTCTTCATGGACTCACCAGTGTCCTCCTTTGTGTCCCGTTCATCTTTGCTGACAGCAAAAGGTGTTGATTTGGCTTTAGCATGTGATGGTTTCCCTTCGTAACAGAAATCGTCTGCATTTTTCATAGTGGCTACTTTGATTGCAGAAGTGCTTCTTGATTCGCACTGTACTGCTGTGTGACGAGTTGAACATAACTGACAAAGAAGCATAATGGATACTTCACGATATACCTGGGGCGTGTGGTGCCATTTCTTTCTTTTGATGCAGTATGTGTGGGTTCTTCACCAGTCACAATTATTTTTATTTAACCATACAAGCACACAAAAAAGTTTGGAATTTTCAGCTAGAGTAGGGACCATAGCACATCGATAAAAAGTAGTGCACGATATTAAATCACACAGATACCATTGTTTGTTTTATGGTACTGCTAACCCAGCTTTGTAAACAAATCGAACCGATCTTACTTTGGTGAAGCATAGCAAAGCATGAGCTTCAATAGTGTGAAGCACACAGGCTAAGCTGCTACAGGCAAATACAGAACAATTCTGCTATTGTTTTCTAGTAGAATCTTGGAACACTATGAAGTTGAAAAGGAGAGCTTGGTATTGCCACCCGCACGTTAGACTTTCACAGTTTAGTAAACAGTGAAAGTCTAACGTGTTTGCCTACATGTACCTTTCCCATTGCAATGTGTGTAATAACAGTACTTCCGGTTCTTTGTCTTGCATCACAACGTGACGTAACTAGACTTTGTGGCTTAATATCTTGGTATAACAACATAATTGAATTATTAAAAAGGTGTTTTTGTGCATTGCATGATACATACAACCTATTTATTCAATAAAATGGCAAGTGAATTTTCCATTTCAGTGGACCTTTAAATAATTAATAAGGTTATTATACACATCTAAGGTAGTAACCTATTATGGGGTTACTAACTAGCCTGTCGTGTTTGAAAAGCCCATGATGAAATGTGTGAGCTTACTGCTAGCTTACTTTGTGGTACAGGATAGGTGTCAATATGGATGGAGCTCTACGTATAGCTCATTCCTCTTGTCCTTTCTTCATCCTTTTTTCTCGTAAATCGTTTAAACCATGTTGACAATGTTCTAAGAGACCTTTTTAATGCAAATTTATAAAGTATAAAAAATGAGGTCCTTCTGAGATTTGAACTCGGATCTTTGGATTCAAAGTCCAATGTGCTAACCATTACACCACAGGACCATTGTTGCATGGTTATAGAAATTTTACTGTATAAATACCTTGTGGTTAACTCTGCAGTGTTTTGTTTGAACAAAATCATGCAGACATTGGTCTCTGAAAGTACAGGAGTTTTGGTGATTGGTCTACTTAAAATGTAATAGTGATTTTGTAGCAAGATGATAAAATGTATACAGACAGTTTAGTTTTACTATTAAAGACAAAGAAGTACAGGTCATAATAAGAACAAAGAATTTGTCAAGTTTGTACCATATGTAGCAGTGAAAGGGAAATTTCTCTATGCTGGGGGAAATTTGTAGCATATGTATGTGTAGTGAAAGATCATTCATCTTGAACTCTGTTTTTAGTAGAACTGGGACAAATATTGAAATTTACCTTCGAATGTTCGCTAATAAAATGTTTGAACATTCGAAGCTTCGGTGTTAGCTTTCAAGTTACAGGTTTTTTTGTATTTACGTATGCACATTAAAAGTACGCTTCCATGCATTATCTATCACCTTATAAGGTGTTTAAAGGCTGCAACTATGTAGCAAGCTGAACTGTGATGGTCTAAAAGTGGGCGTGGTACACGAAGATCAATCATGAAGAGGTGAACATTGATCACGCAAGAGGAATAAGCAGCCGCAATAAAGATAATGACATTTATATGTAATTCTTTTATAGATTATGAGTGCATTACGAGGCTTTGAAGGATAATTTTATAATTCGAAGTTTACTTAACCTTCGAACCCATGAAGCATTCGAAGCTTCGTCCCAGCCCTAGGTTTTAGGTCTTAAACTTGTCTTTATAGTTCAGTGTTTTAGTTCATGCATAAATTGTTCTTGTTCGAAATTGTATAGACTATGTTATGGAGGAGTCCCACCATGTACATATACATGTGTACATTACACAATACATGTGTACTTCACATTCATGTTGTATGTTTGTACTCACAGCAAAAGTTAGACCTAGAAGATTAGCTGGCAGAGAAGGAGTTACATGTACACAATAACACAAGGAGACATAGAGACTGGCTGAAATGTTACGACGAAACGATGAAGCTTGGGCTGATGAGAAAGAAGCCTTAAATCAAGTGAGAACCACAACTGTAATGGAAGTAGATAACTACAGTAGTAGCGTTATTTTAGCTAACCACTAAATGGGTTGTAGACCCGGTATAGCATTGTTTGGCTTGGTTAGAGATAGAGTGGATGTGGTATACAGATGTGGTTCCTTATCCATTATAATAGCATTATGTGCATAAGACATCAAAACACTAACTCTTGTCTCACTTTGTTTCTAAAAATTCTCTTATTGTACTACTTTGTAACAGAATGTTCAAGGTACAGAAATTTGATTTTAGGAGACAAAAGTCACTACTGAAGTGGTTAATGCACACTGAAGTTGTATGCAATAACAATCTATACACTTATTGTCTGCATTTCACTAAACACTATATCAGTAGCAAATCTTATAATGTAGTGGTAGGTAATTTGGCAAAGAATGCTTGTCAATTTGTGGTCAGCCCTAGTATGTTTGTATATTACATGGAGGCTGTAGTCTCGTACCCAGCTGGGCTCGCGCTAATGTGCAAACCCTGTTTCTTGGGCCTGCATGGAAGTGCAATCCAGCCAAAATATTGGCTGGCCAATCAGAATTGGTGAGTTGCACAATCGCGTGAATGTATTGGAAGTTAATGAAAAAGCAGACAATTCAAAGCCATTTATTGAAAGTTGTTCACCTAGTTTGTTCAAGAGGTTTGTTGTCATGTTGTGTTTTCCGTTCTCACCTTATAAGACCGAAGAATCATGGCTCAACATTCACCAGAAATGAAATGATATTCTTTACCAATACGATAAATGAAGAGATCACATCTAGTAAATGCCCTATTTTACTTTGTTCCTGGCCATTTTCGAATGGTTTATAAACAACTATGTAACTCCTCGATTCTGATTGACCAGCCAATATTTTAGTTGGGTTTCACTTCCGGGTCCAAGAAATTGGAACATTGTCACCAGACGGTGTTTGTGCATTAGCACGAGCCAGGCTGGGCACGAGACAAGGAGGACTGCTAGTTTTACATGCTGTATAACATAGTATACTGTAACTCCCTGACATGCTGTCCAGTATACAGTGTGAATGTAATTTACCATAACTACTATACTATAGAAATTATCAGAACAACTTAATAAGGTACAACTACTACAGTTTGAGTGTGATGAAGCACAGTGCAAACGTGCCTCCATGGCAACATTGGACATTGGTGGGGAAATCACCTCACTAAATAAGGTAGCAATTCAGACAAGGGAGTTTATGTGGTTTACATCTCATGAACTTCACCATTTTAGGAGATGGATTGGTTGAAGGAAGATAATGCTGACTGAGGGTTCAGTTTCTTCAACATGGCAAGAGCCTCATCACACAGGGACCTGTGAGTCAATGTGGTGCTTTATTTGGGTTTTTTTTTTTTTACAATGGAACTTGTTAATAAATTATGGACACTTGAGGACACCTACATAATCCAGACACTCAGTTAACCTTTAAACCCGCACACACCGATATATCGGTGTTTTTTTATAAAGCTCGAAATATACACAATTATTATTATTACTAATGGATAAATGCGTGATGGGTTCTAAACTGGCAGTGTATGAACTAGTGCTGAAACGAATAGCAATTTTTACTATTCGAATTAGTTGTGAACAAAATGACCGAATATTCGATTACTCTTTAAGCATGAATTTCTGTTCAATAAGCACTGAAACCTTTGCTAGGGAGCAAGGTAAAGCCTGAGAGCTATTTCTATTTCGTCTAAAACAGAACCTTTATGCCACTTTTTCAGAATCTAAAGTTTCAAGACTGGCTTTATCCATCTGATCACAGTGTACAAAGTGCTAACGAATATTCAAATGGTGTCTTAAGGTGGCTGGGAACAGTTTCCGTATGGCTTCACCATGAAATTTACAGGGCCTAAAACAAGCAAGCTATCTTCATGAAGTGCATTGTACTAACAGAAATCTATGAAGCAATTTGTTCTCTACTGTTTACAACAAACAGGAGCTCTCTGGGATGCGTGTAGCGCAAGTTACAAATTTAGCCCTTCAGAGTGAACTCTTCCTCAGCGCTTGGCGTTATGGGGCTGGATTCGCTGTTAGACGCTATTTACCTGATTATCTATCATTGTGCGGAGCTACTTTTCCTACCAGGTCTTTAGTTCATGCGTTAATTCTACCCATGTCACACAAAGATTTGAAACAGGTTTTTTTTTAATTCGCCACTGCCAGGCAGAAGCTAATATTAAAAATCGGCTTCCCACAATTGCAGCTTATTTACTACTGCGTGCCCATCCAAAATTCAACAGTCGTATCTTGAAAAACTGGCAACTAGTTCACTTTTGTATGGAGGCTTGTAGTAATAGCGCGCGGCGATCTTGTTAAATGCTGTGATGATGTGAGCTTACACAACATACATGTAATTATAGTCATTTGCAAATGACAGGAACTGGTGGTCAACCACAGTAATGATTATATTTAAGCCTCATAGCTAAATGTGATTGCTTGCATAACACTGTTGAAACCTTATGAAAACTGTTCCGAGCCACCTTAACGAATCGAATAGTGTCATGCCGACCGATTAGTCAAATAACTGAATAATCGTTTCAGCACTAGTATGAACAAGGGGGTGTCACGTAGGTACGCATTGTAGGTAGATCTGCGACCGCGGTCAAAGTCTTGACCGGTCGAAATTTCGCTTTGACCTGTGACTAGGAGCCTTTTTCGACCTTTGACCGGTGACTTAGCGACGATATTTCAGCACTTTTCGATTGTGAGTTAGAAGCTTTTACCCTTGACCGTTGAATTGGCACGATTTTGGTGGCCTTGACCTTTGACTTAGACTTTGACTGCGGTCGCAGATCTACCTACAGTGAGTGCCTGTGTGTCACCCCCTTGATGAAGCTTGTCTAACTACATTAATTTAGTCCCAAAACCACTTAGCACTGGAAAATATGTTTATTGGGCTACTTAGACAACGATGAATAGTCATTGTAACAACTTTCACTCACTTGTTATGATGTGCTGGAGATTGACGTCTGGTTTCCCCTACCTCGTAAACGCATGGTCTGGTAGCCATTTTTAAAATGTGTGACTTTTGTGAGCTTTATAAGCCATGATTCTCCAATGAATGACGAAGCTACTAGTGTTTATTTCAGCTTGATACAGTGAACTGGGACAAGAGTTATGGTCCTTTTTCTGAAGGTATGCAATGGCATGTATGTTTTAATTGTGTACACGTTGTTTCTCGGCAAGTTTTGGCCTCATGCTTTTATCGAAGGGTAAATCCCTAGGTACCGTTTTACTCCTTGTTACATCATGAATATAATGGCACAAATTGCGTAGCGGTACCTTTCTTGGTTCGATAGCTGCAGGATTTTGTTTGAAGCTTTGCGTAAAAGCCAATTTATCGGCGTATGCGTTTTCAGTACATTGTTCCTAAAAATTACGTGCAGGTTTAAGGGTTAAGGTCCAAAGTATCCCTTATTACCTGGAAAATTAGGTAATCAGACTCTATTCTAAGTAGTGCTGGGAAATAGTGCAATGGACGATATCCACAGTCACGTTTTCAACGAATTGTTTATATCACTAAACAGAATGACCATGCTAGTGTGGCGACTTTGTATAGGAAAATATTGGGTGAGGTACTCTGTGATAGCATTTATAAATGTGAAAAAGGGCGAGGGTGAGGCATATAGAATATAAACACACAAATGTGAATATTTATGTGTACAATTAATAAATTTGTCCTGCTTTCCTTGTGTTTTGTATTGTCACAATACGTTACTTCTTACTTTTATATCTCCTGGTTCCATGTGTAAAAACTACACTTCCATTCCAAAGTCTCTGCACTAGTATGGCCATTTTGTTGACTATGACATCACATTTTGTCATTGTATATATCATCCACACACTTCAAGGTCTCCATTGTTTTGTAGGGTGTTGCCAAAAAATTATTTTCATTTTACAAGATGGATCATGGAGTAAAGTTTGGGTCATTCCTTTGTATATATAGACCAGGTGATTGTGGGTTTTGGGTTCTCAATTTTATTTTTAATACGATGTTTAATAGTCAATAACTCAAGTATACAATGTAAGGGTGAGGTGGTGTTCTTTAAAACCAGCACATTATCTTGAGAGATTAATCTGACTTTGCCACAGCTAGGATCACATGCACAGCTAAAATTGTGTGTTGATGCATGCATAGGCTTTCAGGTTTATTGCATTCACTTTTTTTTTTTTTAATTCAGTCAATTGCATCAGAACTAGAAACTGCTTCTAAAGATAAGGTGAGGAACATACTTACTGTGTCTTTGTGTATTTAATTGAATTGTGCCAATATGATGAAGGGGTAGTTAGGCACAATAACCCTATAGAGCATGGTCAATAAGGTAGATGTGCTAATTTCTACAGGTAATGGCAGTACTCAGAAATTGTGAAGACACCAATCAAAGACTAAAGTTATACATTGAGGGGTTGCTAGTTACTATTCTGGATAGACATCCTGAGCTGTTGAAGAGGAAGTGATGTCATGATCAGCCCCACCCACTTCCTGTTTTGCAACAAATCCTCGCTTATCTTTTTATATTTAATTGCCATACAGGTAGCCTAATGGAATTTTTAAATAAAATAAGGTGTTTATGGTAGCATACATAAATTATTGTTTATTTTTTATTGCAATAATTGTAATTACATTGTTGTTATTATAATTACCTGTATTTGTTATTTGTACCTGTAACCATGGTAACTGTTGTACTGTGTCATTCAAGTTCAGTATTGTATGTGGAAAATGTTATTAAAATCTTATTTGCAATGAAGTGGGCAAAACGTAGTATACCATGCATCATGAAAAATTTCACATTTTACCATAAACAGTATTTGTAGCAATAATTGTTTAGACACAGACAAGAAGGTGAGACCTGTTTAATACAGCCACTTGTCTGACTTGAAACTCTTTACTCTGGTAGTTGAAAGTTCATCCCTGTGTGTTATTTGTGTACAGAGTGTCCTGCCCACACCTTGTCAGATTGAGTACCTACTGTATAGCAGGGATTTTTTTGAGGGAGAAAAGTTGTGCGGATTGGCAGTTATCCACCCCCTTCAGGTTGATCAAAATGGCATTTTTGAGTATTATAAATGCCCTGAAAAAGCCTAAAACTCCCCTTTTGAAATTTGGATGGTGGCAATATGCAAAAAAATAAAATTCCCCTCAGAAAATACCTGACTAGTTTCACTTTATATCATGTATTATAAGGTACAATTCATTACTGTATAGCCTAAAATATTTTGTGGGACAAAATTTTCAAGGTTGAGCAATGTAGCTAAAAATATAATTTTCAAAAATAAATGATGTATTAGGCTATATGGAGGTCTAAATATTTCAAGGATAATTTTTTTGCTGGTAAGCCCCAAACCACAAAATCAGTGAAAGTCTTCTCCCTCAAAATATTTGGTAATACAATTATTTTGTACTGATAATTTCAAGTTATGATATTAATATTGGTGTTCCTTCTCTGACCTTTTTGCAATCTTTAATTATGGAACTGCCCTCCTGTTACCATATGAGTAAAAAAAAAAGTTTGGATCTAACGGTCTGATCAGAGAGTCTAAGCGTCATTTATCAACAAAATCAATTAATGTTGCATATTAATTTTTGTTCCCTTGTATCTGTTATCAATGTACCACAATTAAACTGGATCTCGAACTGCAAATAATGGCACAAGTTCAACAAGATATAACTATACTGCTTTAAATGCACAGCTGTCAACTTGGAGCCAAGTATCACTACTAGTACAGCGCCTTAACTTAGAGAAGTTGTCACAGAACTTTACTACATTTGTAACAGTCTAATAATAGCAAAGAAGAAAAACATGAAACTAGAGCTGGAGTGATATAATATTAATACAAGAACATGTGACTGGGCCTGCAACAATAGGACATGTGGGTACAAACTACATGCACCCTATCACATAATAGGTCATACATATTTTCAGTACCAGGATGGAAGGTCTATACATTCTATATACCCTTCATCATAAAGCCAATTAAAAGTTTAGTAAATGCTGAAAATTACATGGCAATACTACACTGCAGTAGGCAAATTTTATCTGCCCACACGTCCCATTTTTGTAGGCCCAGTCATATAGAATACAGGAATATGTTTACTGGGGATTACTGCTCTTGTAAAAGGGGCTCGTAACATCTTATATGACAGCACAGATGTTGTTGTGCATGTGATTAGTGACCACTTATTGTACTTTCAGCTTCATAATATGATTGCAAAGTAGGCATGGGTGGAATTTGGAACTGGTAACCATTTTAGACATTCTGCAATTAACCTGACCTGTCAGTTGGTTAACAAACAAATCAAACCCTACCTTTCTTTCATGCTTTATGGGATGTGTTACCGCCTCTTACCACCTCACAGTTCCTTGGTGATGGGAAAAATCAGCTTGGGAATCCCGGAAATAGGCTTCAGGAACAATAATGATGGGATAGGCATAAGCCATAATCACGTAATACTGTAATAGAGCAACATTATTATTGCTCCAAAATCTTGCTAAACATTGGTGTGAAACTAGTTGAGTACTTTTGTATATTATTAGATATTTTGAAAAGTTTATTAATAATTTTGAGAATAATGAGTGCATTTTGGGAATAATGAGAGCATACTAAAAAGCACTTTTGAATAATCTAAGGAAAGAATTGTTTTACAAAAGAGCCAAGTCATTCTTCCAACTCGGGTAAAAAAAATGCTTTACTTATCCTTATTAATTTTGTTTTTCTCTTTCAAATGATATTCCCTTCTACAACACACAAACAGAGTATTATACCAGGCAAGCATGTGGACAACATGCTTGCAATCCAGTGGAACAGTACAGTCCTCAGACAGACGTATATATCACTTGGGTACCAGTGTGGAGACTACTTCCAGAAGTTGCAAAACTAGCCGAAATTTGATCAAGTGTGGATGCAAAGTTGAGCTTTTGTGCTCTAGGAATTGCAAATGCCATGAAGCCTCTCTTAGTCTCTTCGTCAATGTACTTTTTGTAGTTTTAACAACTCTAATAGAACAGTCACTATACTCCAGTTTTTTTGTATTTCAGTTAACCGAGAATCCCGATAAGTGGGGTTCGAGGTTCCACTGCATATGCTCTTAATTACCAATTCCTTAAAATATTTAAAAAGTATTTTCTGCTATTAATTTTAATAGCACAATGCTAGTTTCAAAAATTCTAATTGTTTCAGGTGTGACCATAAGGGTGATTATTCAAAATTCAGTCACATCTGTAAAGAATCACTGGCAGCAGGGAATCTGGGGAGATGCAGCTGTAACTTTTATGATGTCTTAAGAGTTCATCAATTTCAAGTAAAACACGAACTTATGTATTAGTCATAACACTGCTTGAAGGTTCTTAGTTTACTAATTCGTTAAGTTGTTTTACTGTAGTTACACTGATAGTAAAATGTCAGTAACTTTAAGTATATGGAACATAATTGTTTTACTAAGTTTTAAACTCTCAGTAAAACATCAGTGTACTGAAAAACTACTAAAATAACAAACAATTAACTGTTCCATATACTGGGGATATACCACTCTAGTAAACTAAGAAACTTCAAGCAGTGTAAGTATTTGAAACAGGTTATTTGCAGTTAATAAATGAATAAAAAACTGCTTTGAAAAGTTTATAGTGATATTCTAACCATACAGAGGTAATGAGGTGTATATGTGGCATTAAGAATTAGAGACACACCTTGTGTGGTGGTAAGATACCAACTCCTATACATGCACAGTAAGAGGTCAGTAGTTTGATTTCTGCTATAGGCAAACTGTGTTGATTTTAGACTATATTTATGAAACATGACTGCTTTATTAGGGTGTTTGAGCATTCTATTAGCATATATCAATCTTTTTCACAGTTTTCAGCCCCACTCCAAGTATCCATAAGGATAATTTTAGTGAGTTATCCATACAAAGCTGCTGAAGCCCCCTAATTCCACCTAGGATTGTATACCAAAGTTGATAAAGAGCTACACAAGGCTGGTGAAAGTATCATTCCATGTGTGGATAAAAAATTAATAGTGAATGAATGCATAAGATGTTGAGAATAAAGGGAATGTGGTGTGCCAGCACTGTTAAATCATAAGTATTTATGATTGCTATATAGCACATAATAGTCTAAATATCTTACAGTTAAACATCTTGTACATTAAAAAATTTACAAAACTAGAGTGTATTGTACTTATATGTATATATTTAACCATTGAATACTCTGCAGGCTTCTAATTAATTAAGGTGCAGTCCAAAGAAAGGTATCTAGCAACAGCTCCACAAATGTACAGTATTAATTAACCACAACAAGGAATTAGCTCTTAACAAATAAATTGCTAGTTTGTGTGTCAATTTGAAGAATATTTGCTTGAAATTAAATTTGAATTTTAGAAAGAACATAACAGCAAGTGTAGAAGTAACTAATGAGGCTTTAACTGTGACACTGAATAAAAAGTAGTTGTATAATATTATCTAATCAAAAACAGCCAAGCTGTAAAAAAAGGTGCGGCCCCCAAAAAGGCCATGGTGAAAAAGATGTGAAATCCAAGGTGGCGGCCAAGAAATGGCTGTGATGGTAGGTTAATGGTTACATTTTAATAACAACAATTCAGGTGAATTTGGTGCCAAGACCAAGCGGCACAAAATTCACCTAAATTCTTGTTATTAAAATGTAACCATTAACCTACCATCACAGCCATTTCTTGGCCGCCACCTTGGATTTCACATCTTTTTCACCATGGCCTTTTTGGGGGCCGCACCTTTTTTTACAGCTTGGCTGTTTTTGATTAGATATCACTTCTTTTTGTATTTGTATACTGCAAAACCGGCCTATGGCTGGCTTTGGGGCTTTTTTAACCCATGTGTTTTTTTCTTTACTACAGGAAGAAGAAAAGAACTTAAAGAATTTTAGTACTTCAGTTATTTTTGATTTTATTAGTAATTATACAAATTATATACATATATTTATTACATGCCCATTATGCCCCACAGGATATTTTTTTGCAGCTGATCTCTCTACTGGGTGACTTGAAATGTAGCTGAACTATATACAGGATGGTTTCTTTGTAGCTGAACTCTCTACAAAGTAACCTCTTCTAGCTGGTCTCTCTACAGGGTATTTTGTTTCTAGCTGAACTCTCTACAGATGATTTGTTTGCAGCTAAACTCTCTACATGGTGGTGTCTTTGTAGCCGAACTCTCTACATGATGGTTTCTTTGTAGCTGAACTCTCTATAAGGTGACTTCGTCTAGCTGAACTCTCTACAGGGTGATTTTTTTGTAGCTGAACTCTCTGCAGAGTGATTTGTTTGCAGTTGAACTATCTACATGATGGTTTCTTTGTAGCTGAACTCTCTACAAGGTGACTTAGTCCAGCTGATCTCTCTACGGGGTGATTTGTTTCTAGCTGAACTCTCTACAGGTGATTTGTTTGCAGCTAAACTCTCTACATGGTGGTTTCTTTGTAGCTGAACTCCCTACATGATGGTTTCTTTGTAGCTGAACTCTCTACAAGGTAACTTCTTCTCTACAGGGTGATTTGTTGTAGTTGAATTCTCTACAAGGTGGTTTGTATGAGGCTGAACTCTCTACATGGCGGTTTCTTCGTAGCTGAACTCTCTACAGAGTGATTTGTTTGCAGCTGAACCCTCTACATGATGGTTTCTTTGTAACTGAACACTCTACAAGGTGACTTCTTCTAGCTGATCTTTCTACAGGGTGAATTGTTGTAGCTGAACTATCTACAAGGTAACTTCTTCTAGCTGATCTCTATACAGGGTGATTTGTTTGTAGTTGAATTCTGTACAGGTGGTTTCTTTGTAGCTGAACTCTGTACATGATGGTTTCTTTGTAGCTGAACTCTTTACAAGGTGACTTCTTCTAGCTGAACTCTCTATGGGGTAATTTCTTTGTAGCTGAACTCTCTATATGATGGTTTCTTTGTAACTGAACTCTCTACAAGGTAACTTCTTCTAGCTGATCATTCTACTGGGTGATTTGTTTGCAGCTGAACTCTCTACATGGTGGTTTCTTTGTTGCTGAACTCTCTACAAGGTGAATTCTTCTACTTGATCTCTCTACAGGGTAATTTGTTTGGAACTGAACTCTGTACAAGTGCGTTTTTGTGGGTGATCTCACTGCAGGTTGATTTGTTTGTAGCTGAACTCACTAAAGGGTGATTTTGCTTGTAGCTGAACTCCTTGCATTGTATCTATTTTCTAGCTGATCTCTCTACAGGGTGATTTATTTGTAGCTGATCTCTCTGCAGATTGATTTGTTTTAGCTGAACTCTCTACAGGGTGATTTACTTGTAGCTGAACTCCTTACATTGTGTGTAGTTTCTAACTGATCTCTCTACAGGGTGATTTGTTTGTAGCTGATCTCTCTACAAGTTGATTTGTGTGTAGCTGATCTTTTTACAGGTTGATTTGTTTGTAGCCGATCTCTCTACAGGGTAATTTGTTTGTAGCTGAACTCTGTACAAGGTGCTTTTTTGTAGGTGATCTCACTGCAGGTTGATTTGTTTGTAGCTGAACTCACTAAAGGGTGATTTGCTTGTAGCTGAACTCCTTACATTGTGTCTAGTTTCTAGCTGATCTCTCTACAGGGTGATTTGTTTGTAGCTGAACTCTCTATAAGGTGATTTGTTTGCAGCTGAACTCTCTACATGGTGGTTTCTTTGTTGCTGAACTCTCTACAGGATGTTTTGCTTGTAGCTGAACTCTCTACAGGGTGATTTGTTTCTAGCTTATCTCTCTACAGGTTGATTTGTGTGTAACTGATCTCTCTACAAGCTGATTTGTTTGTAGCTGAATTCTCTGCAAAGTGTTTTGTTTGTAGCTAACCTCTCTTCAGGGTGATTTGTTTGTAGCTGATCTCTCTACAGGGTGATTTTTTTGTAGCTGACCTCTCTTCAGGGTGATTTGTTTCTAGCTGATCTCTCTACAGGGTGATTTTTTGTAGCTGACCTCTCTTCAGGGTGATTTGTTTCTAGCTGATTGCTCTGCAGGTTGATTTGCTTGTAGATGAACTACTTTGTGTATAGTTTGTAGCTGATCTCTCTACAGGGTGATTTGTTTGTAGCTGATCTCTATACAAGTTTATTTGTGTGTAGCTGATCTCTCTGCAGGGTGATTTGTTTGTAGCCGATCTCTCTACAAGGTAATTTGTTTGTAGCTGAACTATCTATAAGGTGATTTGTATGTAGCTAATCTCTCTGCAGATTGATTTGTTTTAGCTGAACTCTGATTCGTTTTTAGCTTATCTCTGTACAAGGTGATTTGTGTGTAACTGATCTCTCTACAAGCTGATTTGTTTGTAGCTGATCACTCTGCAGGTTGATTTGTTTCTAGATGATCTCTCTACAGGTTGATTTGTTTGTTGCTGATCGCTCTAAAGGTTGATTTGTTTGTAGCTGAACTCTCTGCAAAATGTTTTGTTTGTAGTTGATCTCTCTACAAGGTGATTTTTTGTAGCTGACCTCTCTTCAGGGTGATTTGTTTCTAGCTGATCGCTCTACAGGTTGGTTTGTTTGTAGCTGAACTCTCTACACAGTGATTTGCTTGTAGCTGAACTCCTTACATTGTGTCTAGTTTCTAGCTGATCTCTCTACAGGGTGATTTGTTTGTAGCTGATCTCTCTACAAGTTGAATTGTGTGTAGCTGATCTCTCTGCAGGTTGATTTGTTTGTAGCCAATCTCTCTACAAGGTAATTTGTTTGTAGCTGAACTGTCTAAAAGGTGATTTGTTTGTAGCTGAACTCTCTACAGGCTGATTTGTTTGTAGCCGATCTCTCTACAGGGTAATTTGTTTGTAGCTGAACTCTCTACAAGTTGATTTGTGTGTAGCTGATCTCTCTGCAGGTTGATTTGTTTGTAGCCGATCTCTCTACAGGGCAATTTGTTTGTAGCTGATCTCTCTACAGGGTGATTTTTTTTGTAGCTGACCTCTCTTCAGGGTGATTTGTTTCTAACTGAACTCTCTACAGGGTGGTTTTTTGTAGCTGACCTCTCTTCAGGGTGATTTGTTTCTAGCTGATTGCTCTACAAGTTGATTTGTTTGTAGATGAACTCTCTACAGGGTGATTTGCTTGTAGCTGAACTCCTTACTTTGTGTCTAGTTTGCAGCTGATCTCTCTACAGGGTGATTTGTTTGTAGCTGATCTCTATACAAGTTGATATGTGTGTAGCTGTTCTCTCTGCAGGGTGATTTGTTTGTAGCTGAACTCCTTACATTGTGTGTAGTTTCTAGCTGATCTCTCTACAGGGTGATTTGTTTGTAGCTGATCTCTCTACAAGTTGATTTGTGTGTAGCTGATCTCTCTGCAGGTTGATTAGTTTGTAGCCGATCTCTCTACAGGTAATCTGTTTGTAGCTGAACTCTCTATAAGGTGATTTGTTTGTAGCTGATCTCTCTGCAGGTTGATTTGTTTTAGCTGAACTCTCTACAGGGTGATTGCTTGTAGCTGAACTCCTTACATTGTGTCTAGTTTCTAGCTGATGTCTCTACAGGGTGATTTTTTGTAGCTGAACTCTCTACAGGGTGATTTGTTTCTAGCTTATCTCTCTACAGGTAGATTTGTGTTGATTTGTTCATTGCTGATCGCTCTAAAGGTTGATTTGTTGCAGCTGAACACCCTGTAAAGTGTTTTGTTTGTAGCTGATCACTCTAAAGGGTAATTTGTTTGTAGCTGAACTCTCTCCACAGTGACTTGTGTGTAGCTGTATTCTGTGTAACTGAATTCTCTAGAGAGTGACTTAATTGTAGCTGAATTCTCTACACAGTGCATGACTTGTTTGTGATGTAATAAAATTCTATAATGGAATAAATAAATTAGCCGAATGCTCTATTAGGGTGACTGTTCTATTAGAGTATCTCGATCTCGCATTTGCTACACGGAGTTGGCTTTCGAATCATAACTCAGTGGTTTGTAATCCGATTCTTCTGTACTACTGCAAGGACTTTCTATAAAGATTATTCCAGCTATACACCGATTTTCAGCTCATTGCTCTAAGCGGTTTGCCTAGTACACTGTGCAAAACGTGGGATATAATATGGTATTTCCAGTGGCTTATTGAATACAAATAAGCCTTAATATAAATCCTGTATTATACTCATTTTATACTTTAGTATAATCCATACTATACTATTGCATCTATGGTTTCAGTTTATTAACCACATTACCTTAAATAGCTTATATCTAGTATAATGCCCACACTATACCATCACATATATGGTTTCAGTATATTTAACACATTAACTGAAGTCTTACATGAGATTGTTAGTATAATACAGGTTATACCAAGCTTTTTTGTATTCAATAAGCCACTGGAAATACCATCTTATATCCCTCTTTTTTCACAGTGGTAGGCGTGAAAACTAATACTTTTTTATTCATAAAAATCGATCGCGTAATTGTGACACAGGTTGGATTTTGTGTCATATCTCCATGGTCTTTATCTCGATTCGTTTTAAACCACCAAAAGGCACTCCTACGATGGTTACTCCATCTACATAGCAATTTTCAACTCATTCCATGAAGCGGTTTACCCTGTAGGCGTGACAACAAATCGATCTTGTTTTACGCGAATAATCGGTCATAACTCCTGAACCATTCATTGGATTTGTACCAAATTTGATGCTAGGATTCGTCGTTGGACTCCCTTTCTGTGTGCCAAATTTCAAGGCGATCGGAGTACGCGTTTGCTTGTTATAGCAATTTTTGCAAGTGTGCGAAAAGACGAAGAAGAAAAAAAAAAAACGAAGAAAAAAAACGAAACTTTGGCAGCTCGTATCTCGGACATGGCTGGAGCGATTTCCTTCAAATTTGGAATGTAGACTCCCTTGGCTGGCGGGCAACTGTGTAGCAAATTTGGTTCCAATCAGATAAGTGATCACCGAGATACAAAGGTGTGAAAATGAGGTTTTCGTTCTTCCTGTCAATATACTCACGGGTGTGGCGCGACGGCTTCTTGGGCCGCACGACACACTACCGTGTGTCTTGATATGCATTGCAATAATATTGAACTTGTGTTATGTTCATTCAAATCATTTGAAAACATTCCACATAAAATTACCCAAACCACAAGCTCATAAAAATAATTATTATATGTAACTGGGTCTGCGAAAACAGGGCATGTGGGTACATACGTATAGTTCTTTACTTATAACAGCTGTTGCACTATAACCATACAACTTGTATATTTAACATTTAATGCAAGTTACTGAATTAAAATTCCATTCCAATATTAAGATTTAACTTTCTATGTGATGAGGTGTAACTTGTGCTCACATGCCCAATTTTTACAGACTCAGCTGCACTGTCATAATACAATATACTCAATACACTGGGAATTCCTAAGAAATGCACAATGGCTATTTCTACAATTATACTAGCTGACTAACGCTTAGTCTATCTAGAACTTCACTACTAGCTAGTGTCATAGCATAATAGAATGATTGTGGCTGGTACATGTACACTTGCACGTACTGTGTGCACAGAATGTTTTGTTGCCTTATAGATACACTTTCAGTTTACATTCTCAGTCAACTTTTTCTCACTTTCTTAGGTTTTTTAGTCTAAGTTTTTTTGCAAGTGGCTGCCAGCACTGTATAACTTTCCTAGGTCTATAAGCTGCAAAAACAGCAGTCTGTAGATTTAGTTAGTTAGATGCACAAACTGCATCTTTCAATGTTACTGCCCAAGGGCACATTTTTGTATATGCATCATTTTCGTTTAAACGTGGTTCCCAAGCCTTCCCCCAAAGACATTCACGCACTTTAAATCTGAACCCCCTTCCACAAAATATTGGTTACTCCCCATGTAAAGCATGAACATATCGGAATATCAGGATAGTATCGCTATTGGTATTGCCTATCATTTGAAAAATTACTATTGGACAGTAATACATGTAATAATATGCAAATATTACTGCAAAATGCTATTTAAAATAATAATTATTAAATAGCCTAAAAAGACGGTTCAGTCTCTTAGCGAAAACATATATCCATAAGTAACAACCCTACTTATGTATCTCTTTGAAGGTAATAAGTACACTATCATTGTGCTTTCGTCCATTGTGAACAGTGTCTTACTATCGTTCAGACATTGAAAAATCCACTATTTCCCAGCCCTATTCTGTAGCCACTAACATAAGCATCACATGAAGATTTTCAATGTAAGTAAAACCTACTAGCCTGCGTGAGTTAAAAGGCTTAGGGGTTTACTTGTGCTTCACCATGTGGTTTATATAAAGAATTTCAGCAAGCTTTGTGAACTTTAATTTGCTGCTTTCATTGCATAGTAGATGGAAAACAATAGCAGTTAGAAACATCTTTTAAATTTGGTGAAGCCAGATGATGAGCACTTTATTTGAAGCAAAAAATGCTTTGATACATGCACTGGTTGGCAAGATAGCTGTCTGACATCACAAAATGGATACAGTCAGGCAGCTTTTCAACTTGATATATTAAATAGGTTACAAAGATTATACTATTTATATTGTTTTGTGTCATGGTAAATACTGTTAGAGCAGGTAGGGAATTGGGTGGTACAATATGGTAAATACTTATACTACTTAATACTACTAAATTAATTTCTTAGTTACATACTTAATTTGCAAATACTTATACTACTACATAATATCAATAATATGTAATGTTGTGCAGTCAACCAACGTATGTAGTGATGCAGTCAACCAACATATGTAATAATGCAGTCAACCAACGTATGTAGTAATGCAAAAGGTTTTGACAAGAATACTATAATAATAGCTAGACTAGCTAACAACACTATGGTGTCCAATGCATGAGTAAATTCCTAGTTCTTTCACTCTTCTACAACAACAACAACACATTACAATGAGAACACAGTATACATTTACTAACCATCTGATGCACCAGATTCGTGGCCTGAACTTTTGTCAGAGTGAGCATCTGGATCAGATTCTACAATGTGATTGATAATAAGTTTGGGTATGAATTGTATTTGAATTATTTTTAAAAGTAAAACAATTATTTCCTTTAACTACATGTCAGTACTAATACATGGCTTACCATAGTCAGGGATTGATTTTCCAGGACTCCTTGGTTCATTTTTGTATTCCTCCAACTGTCGTTCCATCCACTGCTTTATGTACTACAACAATACACACAGTATCAGTGATGTGTACAGGAACATGAAGATGATGTAATCATGTATCACTAAGTGATCACCTTAGTCATATTAGTAGTGTCCACTTTGACCTCCTCTACAAAATAGTGTATAACACTTTTTCGACGGTGCCATACTGCCTCTAGTAGTGGTGTCCTGTTTGCCTGTAGTACAGTAGTAGAGAATATCATTGTATTATACTGTGATGATGTGTGCTCACTTTGTTGACGATGTTCAGGTCAGCATTTGCACTTGTCAACATTTTAACCACTTCAAGGAGACCTTCTTGTGAAACAAGATGAAGAGCTGTCTCTCCTTTCTAAAATAAATGGTAGATTATAATTATTTAGTACAATGGTCCATTATGCTAGCAATTCAAATTATTGCAATATGTACGTATACTCTTAGAATCTGCATGTGCTTAAAATTTCAACATCATTGTAAAATTCCTATGCTGTGTGTACTGTTGTTTGCAGGACACAATACTTATTTCTGTAGGGTTCTATGGTTGTTTATTCATAAATGGCATCCTTATGCAGACTCCAGACTAATTGGTAAGTTTATGATCAGACTTTACTATAAATTATGTGTACATGGCATGGGGTTAGCCTACAATACAGCTGAAACAACACTCTCTATCCAACAGTTATGATACAATAATTATGTGTATCACATCATGGTTTTACAAGTGTAAGGAAAAATTTGACATTTTAGGGATATAAAAGCAAAGAAACAAGGGAGGTCATCCACAACTACAGCTATACTAGTGGACAATTATTTGTACTTCATCCTGTCAGTAGTATAGCTATGATCAGTACTTACATAAGCCTATTGCATACTTCTATAATAATGTTGCATTTTACGGTTGAATGTTCATGAGAGGGTGTTATAGCAACTTTTACTTTACTTACAATAGCTTCTTTACATTTTCTTTAGTACTTATTTTGTAGCTGCAGTACTGACACACACACACACACACACACACACACACACACACACACACACTGTATAACTGAATGACATCTATTGTACACTCTTTATATAGAACTACCAAATGACAATATCAAGTATCCATGAGTGATAAAACATATTCAGGTGTTTAAAACACTTATAGAGGTGAGTAACTTTACATTTGATACTATCATATGTGAGCTATCATATTAGCTAACACAATATGTACGCACAAAGCACAAAACTTCCCAAATTTATAACCTAACCATATTGATAGCATTCACATCTGCATGTGATCTGATGAGTAATTCAACCAGTTGAGTACTGCCATTCTGAGCAGCAAAATGAAGGGGAGTCCATTGGATCTATATGGATAAGAAGTGGAGTTGTACATGTCTACTGTTAGTGATTGATGCACTCACTTTATTAATAGAGTTCACATATATTCCATGTTTGAGTAAAATATCTGCTATCTGGGTATGGCCATATTGAACTGCAACATGTAGAAGAGTTGACGAACTCTGTGGTTGTTGAAGGCTAATCATATAACTCTTCATGTTAATATTTACCTTGTCTGTGACATTGACATTTGCACCAGATTTGATCAATAGTTCCACTTGTCGAACATGACCATTTTGAACAGCAATAAACAGAGGAGTTTGCCCACTCTAAATGGTGAGGTAAGCAGTTCTATGTACTGCAATATTTTCTTGACTTACGTTATTGACAGCGTTGACATTTGCTCCCAATTCAATCAGTTTCTCTAGCACCAAAATGTGACCAGTTTGAGCAGCAAGATGTATAGAAGTTGATTCATTATTCTATACACAGTAAAATATGCATTGTATCAGTGTGGAATATGCTGGCTCACTTTGACAGTGGTATTCACATCTATTCCAAGTCTAACCAGAATTTCTAATACAGCAACATGACCATTTAGAGTAGCAATGTGCAAAGGAGCTAGCATGTTCTAAAATGTACAACAAGTGTAGCCTGGGATTGCCAAATTCTTAGTTAGTTTACTTTATCCAGAGCATTTACAATTGCTCCCAATCTAATCAAAGTTTCCACTATCATACTTTGACCAGTTTGAGCTGCAATATGTAGAGGTGTCCAATCGTTCTGTATTAAACCAGTACAACATGTTTGTGATAGACTGGTAAGCACTACTTACTAAAATTACATCAGCATCTATCACAACTAACCTGTCCGGTACTGTTGACATAAGCTCCTAATCTGATCAATGTTTCCACTACTGCAAGGTGGCCATTGTGTACAGCAAGGTGTAGAGGAGTGTATTTGTCCTTAAAATGAAATGGTATACTCTATTAAGTTATACATTTAAAGCTGTCTGTCTGTCTGTCTGTCTGTTTGACCATCTTGCTTTCCTTAGGCATTCAATGATTATCTCACCTACCACTGCATGTATCAGTGTGAATTTTGCATCAAAAAAGTGCTCATTCTTTAAAAATTGTTCTAATGAAGCTTTTAACTGTCGTTGTTCGTCAGTGTGCTAAATGCAAGGGAGTAGCTAGAGCAAAACTCACTTAAATTCTTTCTATAAACCACTAATAAACTGCAAGTAAACACCTATTTCATTCTTAAGAATGCCTTTATAAACAACTTTTAAAGACACTCTAAACACAAGCTACATTAATTTTAGTCATATGGTGGTAAAGCATCTACCTTAAAACTGTGAGAGTGTAAGACAGAATCCCAGTAGTATTGCTGTTTTTTAAATATATATTTTCTTTCTAGCCAAACAATTTTCCTTGTAAAACTTTTTTTTTCATTTTGACAGCCTTTTTCATAACAGCTTTTCAGTTATGTGCTTTTCATGCTATTTTTCATGCTATTATTTGCACAATATTACAATTGTCTTTGCTTATGATTGCTGCTCTGATGTTTAAAATTACCTCAGTGTACTTGCAGGATGGCATCATGTTCTTTAAAAACAATGTCCATATACATGCACATATGTACATGAAATTTAATGCTTGGTTTCCATTACATTTTATGGAAGTGGTCCTGAATATAGTGCTTAGTGCATAACACAATATGGCAAGTTTTGCATTGTAGGGCAGGTACCAATACTATGGAAATAAAGTACAAATTAATTTATTTTGTTGTCAATATAAGTTAAATGTCATCAAATGATTCTACATGTATTGCCTGCACAATAGGACAAGTACTACCAGAACCATGCATATCATTTACACCTGTGTGGTAAACATCCTGTATAAGCATATAAATTACTAAAGTTGTCTTAGCTTAGCTACTGCAACTCCTTAGGCTCAGGAGTACCTGCATGCTTCGGTATACTTGATAGGATATGGTTGTATAAGGCTCATGCACTTTAACGAGATAAACTATGATTTATGCTTCTTAAATATCATTTTATGCATGGCTTAAGCATATGGCTTAAGCATATGGCTTGCTGGGTATTGTAGTGATCTATGAACATACAATGATACAAATTCTCAATACATAATATATGCATTTAAGGTTTAACTGGGCTAAATCATTCTTTAAAAACCTTACATTTATGGTGGGTTATGAATTTCTATTAGAGTAGTTTTGACTGCTCTATTAGAATATACATTTGACTGCTCTATTAGAATATATATCTGACTGCTCTATTAGAGTATCTTAATACAAGTATAAGAAAAAATTAAAAATTTTAAGTTTGATTAGGAATCATACAAACAGTAGGGAAACAAGGGAGGTTGTCTACACCTGCAGATATACTAGTAAACATTTAATCCCTAATTCAGTCATGGTAGGTAGACTGAATTAGAGATTAAATGTCCACTAGTATATCTGCAGGTGTAGGCGACCTCCCTTGTTTCCCTACATTATTTTTATACGATTCCTAATTGAACTTAAAATTCTTATATACTTGTTTCTTTACTTTTTTGTAACATTATTATGGCTGGTGAGCCCACACATACCGCATCAAAAGAAAGGATGGCGCCAGAGGTAATGATTTCAACTGAACGCGTGCCCCAACTAACTCGAAAGTGATTCGAAGTATCCATTACACTTTACTTTCAGCTATGTTCAGCCCATTACACAGCACTGTACAGTATATAAAGAACAGATAGGAGAAGTGTCTCTGCAATCAATCCAGTCAAAACAAAAACTACAGACTATTCCTGTGCCCCAATTACTGAAAGCTTGAAAGTGAAAGTGGCTATTACGCTTCACTTTCAGCTATGTTCATCCCTTTTCACAGTGCTACAAATGAAGAACACTAGGAGAAGTGCTTCTGCAATCAATCCAGCATCACAGGAAATACGGATGATTCAGCCATCACACTACTGCAAATTAATGCCTTTTGCTGTCAGCAAAAAGAAATGGGACACAAAGGAGGACAAAGGTAAGTCCATGATGCATGCATTGTACGTACTGCGGTATGCAAAAAAGACACATCTCAGGATGAAGCAATGTCGAACAATGAAAAAACCAAGCCCACAGCCTTAGCCATTACTGAGTTATATATGCTTGTCTGAAGGCAGGTAGGCAGGCCGGCAGGCCGGCAGGGAGGCAGGCCGGCAGGCAGGCAGGCAGGCAGGCAGGCAGGCAGGCAGGCAGGCAGGCAGGCAGGCAGGCAGGCAGGCAGGCAGGCAGGCAGGCAGGCAGGCAGGCAGGCAGGCAGGCAGGCAGGCAGGCAGGCAGGCAGGCAGTAAAAAATTCCATTGAATTAATTTTTTTAATTGTAGCAATCTATTGGAAGCATTTAGGGTCGTGCAGAAAGCACTTTTGGGCTTGGTTATACCTAACCAATGCTGCCAAGGCACAAGGATGGTATAGTGCAGTTGGCTTTTTGGGTGATATCTTTGGTCAGAAAAACCCAAACCTCCATGATCCCTAATATACAGTATTATCTTACTGCATGATATTTCATTGTATAGCTACTCTTGTTTTCTCTTCATCCACTTTAGAGAAATCAATGTTAGTTTGTTATTACACTGAAACTATACTGCCCTGCCCTGTTTTAAATTATTTTTGCTGTCAACTACAATAGGTAGGAGTTTTGGCTGCAAGCCCCACAAGTTGAAAGTTCAAAGGGGGTTTCTGGAACTCCAGGAAACCCCCTTAAATATGCCTCTGCAAGTAGTATATGTAATAAAGTACTTTCATCAAATGACATAATTGACTATCAATCACACTAACCTTTCCAATGCTGTTGACTCTTGCTCCTGATTTGATCAAAGTTTCAATAACTGTAAGGTGTCCTTTTTTAACAGCAAGGTGTAAAGGAGTGTTCATGTCCTGAGAAATGACATGGTACACCATTGCATGTGTATAATATGTATACACAAAAAAAAAGTAGCCAAGCTGTGAAAATAGGTGCAGCCTTAGGTTGATTTCAAAGGTGGCAGCCAAGAAATGGCTGCAATGATGTTAATACAAATAAATTTTAATAATGGCTGTGTGTATTGCTAACATTTATTAGCATTGCAGCCATTTCTTGGCCACCACCTTTTGATTTCACAACTTTTCACCCAGGCTTTTTAAGGCCGCACCATTTTTTCACAGCTTATATGTGTGTAGATATCATTTCTTTTTTTACTTTATAAGGCAGCCTATGGCTGACTAGGGTTTGTTATCACAGACATTTCTTTTCTTTTTACACACACACTCACACACACAATGATGATTATTGAAGACAGACTTATAAATGTATTGTGCTGAATGCTTTATTTAAAAAAATATTTTTACAGATTAGGTGTGTCGTGCGGCCCAAGAAGCCGGCGCGCCACACCGTGAGTATATTGACAGGAAGAAAGAAAACGTCATTTTCACACATTTGTATCTCGGTGATACCTCATCCGATTGGAACCAAATTTGTTGCAGAGTTGCCCGCCAGCTAGGGGAGTCTACATTCCAAATTTGAAGGAAATCACTCAAGCCATTTCCGAGATACGAGTGGCCAAAGTTTCGTTTTTTCTTCTTCGTTTTTTTTCTTCTTCTTCGTCTTTTCGCACACTTGCAAAAATTGTTATAACAAGCAAACGCGTACTCCGATCGCCTTGAAATTTGGCACACAGAAAGGGAGTCCAACGGCGAATCCTAGCATCAACTTTGGTACAAATCCGATGAATGGTTCAGGAGTTATGACCGATTATTCGCGTAAAACAAGATCAATTTGTTGTCACGCCTACAGGGTAAACCGCTTCATGGAATGAGTTGAAAATTGCTATGTAGATGGAGTAACCATCGTAGGAGTGCCTTTTGGTGGTTTGAAAGGAATCGAGATAAAGACCACGGAGATATGACACAAAACCCAACCTGTGTCACAATTACGCGATCGATTTTTAGGAATAAAAAAGTATTAGTTTTCACGCCTACTAGGCAAACCGCTTAGAGCAATAAGCTGAAAATCGGTGTATAGCTGGAATAATCTTCATAGAAAGTACTTGCAGTAGTACAGAACAATCGGGTTACAAACCACTGAGTTACGATTCGAAAGCCAACTCCGTGTAGCAAAATGCGAGATCGAGATACTCTAATAGAACAGTCACCCTAATAGAGCATTCGGCTAATTTATTTACTCCATTATAGAATTTTATTACATCACAAGTTATTCTGTAGGGAGTTCAGCTGCAAACAGTTAATCTTATAGACAGTTCAGCAAGAAGACAGTCACCATGTGGAGAATTAAGCAAATATATCACTATAGAGATTCAGAACAATACAAGTCACACTGAAGAAAGTTCAGCTATAAACAAGTCATGCACCCTGTAGAGAATTCAGCTACAATTAAGTCACTCTCTAGAGAATTCAGCTACACAGAATTCAGCTACACACAAGTCACTGTGGAGAGAGTTCAGCTACAAACAAATTACCCTTTAGAGTGATCATTTTTTTTCTTCCTTACTTTGGCCCCTTTTCTGTTACACCTTATTCAGTCAGTAAGTCAAGTCACTAAGTCAAGTCACTATGTCTAAGTCTTTGTAGGTTAGGTAATCCTAAGGCTGCAGCACATGTTGCTGTTAGACCTTCAGTGCTGGTCACTGTAAAGCACTAATAATGATCAGCAATGAACAAATCAACACAAATCTACCTGTAGAGAGATAAGCTAGAAACAAATCACCTTGTAGAGAGTTCAGCTACAAAAAATCACCCTGTAGAGACATCAGCTAGAAACTAGACACAATGTAAAGAGTTCAGCTACAAGCAATCACCCTGTAGAGAGTTCAGCTAAAACAAATCAACCTGCAGAGAGATCAGCTACAAACAAATCACCTTATAGAGAGTTCAGCTACAAACAAATTACCCTGTAGAGAGATCGGCTACAAAAAAATCAACCTGCAGAGAGATCAGCTACACACAAATCAACTTGTAGAGAGATCAGCTACAAACAAATCACCCTGAAGAGAGATCAGCTACAAACTAGACACAGTGTAAGGAGTTCAGCTACAAACAAATCACCCTGTAGAGAGTTCAGCTAAAACAAATCAACCTGCAGAGAGATCAGCTACACACAATTCAACTTGCAGAGAGATCAGCTACAAATAAATCACCCTGTAGAGAGATCAGCTACAAACTAGACACAATGTAAGGAGTTCAGCTACAAGCAAATCACCCTGTAGAGAGTTCAGCTACAAACAAACCAACCTGTAGAGCGATCAGCTAGAAACAAATCACCCTGAAGAGAGGTCAGCTACAAAAAATCACCCTGTAGAGATATCAGCTAGAAACAAATCACCCTGAAGAGAGGTCAGTTACAAAAAATCACCTTGTAGAGAGATCAACTACAAACAAAACACTTTGCAGAGAGTTCAGCTACAAACTAATCAACCTGTAGAGAGATCATCTAGAAACAAATCAACCTGCAGAGTGATCAGCTACAAACAAATCAGCTTGTAGAGAGATCAGTTACACACAAATCAACCTGTAGAGAGATAAGCTAGAAACAAATCACCCTGTAGAGAGTTCAGCCAAACAAATCAATCTGCAGAGAGATCAGCTACACACAAATCAACTTGTATAGAGATCAGCTACAAACAAATCACCCTGTAGAGAGATCAGCTACAAAGTAGACACAAAGTAAGGAGTTCAGCTACAAGCAAATTACCCTGTAGAGAGTTCAGCAACAAAGAAACCACCATGTAGAGAGTTCAGCTGCAAATGAATCACCTTATAGAGAGTTCAGCTACAAACAAATTACCTTGTAGAGAGATCGGCTACAAACTAATCAACCTGCAGAGAGATCAGCTACACTCAAATCAACTTGTAGAGAGATTAGCTACAAACAAATCACCCTGTAGAGAGATCAGCTAGAAACTAGACACAATGTAAGGAGTTCAGCTACAAGCAAATCACCCTTTAGTGAGTTCAGCTACAAACAAATCAACCTGCAGTGAGATCACCTACAAAAAAGCACCTTGTACAGAGTTCAGCTACAAACAAATTACCCTGTAGAGAGATCGGCTACAAACAAATCAACCTGTAGAAAGATCAGCTACACACAAATCACCCTGTAGAGAGATCAGCTAGAAACTAGACACAATGTAAGGAGTTCAGCTACAAGTAAATCACCCTGTAGAGAGTTCAGCTAAAACAAATCAACCTGCAGAGAGATCAGCTACAAATAAATCACCTTATAGACAGTTCAGTTACAAACAAATTACCTTGTAGAGAGATCGGCTACAAATCAATCAACCTGCAGAGAGATCAGCTACACACAAATCAACTTGTAGAGAGATCAGCTAGAAACTAGACACAATGCAAGGAGTTCAGCTACAAGCAAAATCACCCTTTAGTGAGTTCAGCTGCAAACAAATCAACCTGCAGTGAGATCACCCACAAAAACGCACTTGTACAGAGTTCAGTTACAAACAAATCACCCTGTAGAGAGATCAGGTAGAAGAATTCACCTTGTAGAGAGTTCAGCAACAAAGAAACCACCATGTAGAGAGTTCAGCTGCAAACAAATCACCCAGTAGAAAGATCAGCTAGAAGAAGTTACCTTGTAGAGAGTTCAGTTACAAAGAAACCATCATATAGAGAGTTCAGCTACAAAGAAATTACCCCATAGAGAGTTCAGCTAGAAGAAGTCACCTTGTAAAGAGTTCAGCTACAAAGAAACCATCATGTACAGAGTTCAGCTACAAAGAAACCACCATGTAGAGTGTTTAGCTGCAAAAAATCACCTGTAGAGAGTTCAGCTAGAAACAAATCACCCTGTAGAGAGATCAGCTAGAAGAGGTCACCTTGTAGAGAGTTCAGCTACAAAGAAACCATCATGCAGAGAGTTCAGTTACAAACAAATCACCCTGTAGAGAGATCAGCTAGAAGAAGTTACCTTGTAGATAGTTCAGCTACAACAATTCACCCTGTAGAAAGATCAGCTAGAAGAAGTCACCTTGTAGAGTGTTCAGTTACAAAGAAACCATTATGTAGAGAGTTCAGCTGCAAACAAATCACTCTGTAGAGAGTTCAGCTACAAAGAAACCGCCATGTAGAGAGTTCAGCCTCAAACAAACCACCTTGTAGAGAATTCAACTACAACAAATCACCCTGTAGAGAAGAAGTTACCTTGTAGAGAGTTCAGCTACAAAAAAACCATCATGTAGGGAGTTCAGCTACAAAGAAACCACCATGTAGAGAGTTTAGTTGCAAACAAATCACCTGTAGAGAGTTCAGCTAGAAACAAATCACCCCGTAGAGAAATCAGCTGGACGAAGTCACCTTGTAGAGAGTTCAGCTACAAAGAAACCATCATGTAGAGTTCAGCTGCAAACAAATCACCCTGTAGAGAGGTCAGCTACAAAAAAAATCACCCTGTAGAGAGTTCAGCTAGACGAAGTCACCTTATAGAGAGTTCAGCTACAAAGAAACCATCATGTAGAGAGTTCAGCTACAAACAAACCACCATGTAGAGAGTTTAGCTGCAAACAAATCACCTGTAGAGAGTTCAGCTAGAAAAAAATCACCCTGTAGAGAAACCATCCTGTATATAGTTCAGCTACATTTCAAGTCACCCAGTAGAGAGATCAACTGCAAAAAAATATCCTGTGGGGAATAATGGGCATGTAATAAATATATGTATATAATTTCTATAATTACTAATAAAATCAAAAACAATTGAAGCATTAAAAATCTTCTTTAAGTTCTTTTCTTCTTCCTGTGGTAAAGAAAAAAACACATGAGTTAAAAAAGCCCCAAAGCCAGCCATAGGCTGGCTTTGCAGTATACAAATACAAAAAGAAGTGATATCTAATCAAAAACAGCCAAGCTGTAAAAAAAGGCGTGGCCCCCAAAAAGGCCATTGTGAAAAAAGATGTGAAATCCAAGGTGGCGGCCAAGAAATGGCTGTGATAGTAGGTCAATGGTTACATTTTAATAATGACAATTCAGGTGAATTTTGTGCCGCTTGGTCTTGGCACCAAATTCACCTGAATTGTTGTTATTAAAATGTAACCATTAACCTACCATCACAGCCATTTCTTGGCCGCCACCTTGGATTTCACATCTTTTTTCACCATGGCCTTTTTGGGGGCCGCACCTTTTTTTACAGCTTGGCTGTTTTTGATTAGATCTTATTAACATGACCACATTCAGAACCAAACACCATATCTCACAAAGCAAGTTATTGTACTACACTAATAGGATCCCATATGTGCAGCAATTAATAAGCAAGTGTGAATTAATGTAACTGTTACTGAATTAATTTCCTCCTTATACAGAACAATGTTAGCAATTCACTTGATTTGGGTTCATTACAAAATCAAAAAGCAGAGCACCTGAAACACTATTAATTTTATCAGTAGAAGAGATATGAATATGTCTAGCAGGTGGGGTGAATTATAACTGGAAGTTGGTGATAGTTGTCCACAAACCCCACATAAGAGACGTTTTCAAACCCAATGTAAGAGATCGCTGTTTTTAATGAGCACTATTGCATTATCTGCCTATGCACCCTAATGTACTGTATAATGTACTGTAACTACATCGTACAAAAATATAGGCTTCCTAGATGGCTGGATTCCAATACCATATCAGCATAGTTGCGGTGTGCCAACTGTGGTTTACCCTTACAAAAGACATTAATTTTGGTGACAAAGGAATGCAATAATGGTTATAGTACAGCCTAAGTGGATGTTTTACATTCCTTTGCACCTTGTGGCAGCACTTTATGGCTCCTGGTATTAACAAGGTCATGAGTAGGTCCAACCCACCCACCCCATCCCAAAAAAAGGAAACATCTTTGCTGTAAAAAAAAGGCACATCCAAGAAACTACAAGTATCTGTAACCCTATGTAAAAACAGATAAGTTGTAGAAAACACTCCATGAAATTAACTGGTAACTGAAAGAGCTGATATCTAGAACGGCCAAGAATCAATGTTATTACAACTGACTATAATTACCAAAGAATACCTTGGCTGTAAACAGGCAAATAAAAGCAATTATAACTGGCAACCAAAACAGCTGATATCTGAAACGGCCAAGAATAAAAGTTAAGTTGATACAACTAACTACAATTATTAACTTGCAACATTGAATCTTAATCATTCAACTGTGTTCTATTTAGTTTTAATATATGAGGAGTAGTAGGAAGTTTTTATTTAATGCTGGCTCATGGCTTGATTAGTCCTGCCTTGTTTATGATAGACATAAGACTAGACTGATTAAATATTATCAAGGGATAGGAATGCAAATGCCTCTTTTTAGTGTATTGTTTTTGTTACTGATTTTGGCAAATTTTGACTTACCTTTAAATTGAGGTTTTATAGGAGAGTGTTTTTGTTTGTTTGCAGCTTTTTCTTATAGTGTATAGGTGTTCTTGCTTTGTGAGGTGGTGTTCTCTCAGTAATTTATTCATTATCTATATAAAGCTGAAATGCAATTGTCTACATTCCATTTGGGTCACTCAGCTATCTCGCTAACCACTGCACGTATCAAAGCAGTCTGTTTGCTTCATGAAGCGCTCATCATCTAGCTTCACCATGTTTGCTAAAAGATGTTTTTAACTGCTGCCATTTACAATCTACAGCGGATCGAATGCAGGGCTAGCCCTGTAGAGCAAAACTCACTGGAATTTTGTACAAACCACATGGTGAGTTGCAAGTAAACACCTAAACCATTCAACTTACACACACCTTTATAACCAGGTTTTACTAACCCTAACTGCAAGTGCTGTTTGGTTAAATGGGTAGGGCGTATGCTTCATAACTGTCAGGTAGTGAGTTCAAGTCCCAGGTAGAGCAGCTTCTTTTTTCGCTTTGGGAATCTTTTTTGCTACTTCTTTTTTTGCTTTAGGCTACAACTTTTTAAAGTATACTTTTTTGATCTTTTCCTTCTATTCTGAAGCATTGTTAAGTGTACTTTTTCATGGTATGTAACTATAGCTAAATATACCGAGAGCTTTTATGGTAGCATACAGGTGAATAATGATGACATTAGAAAATATAGTTGTATAGGGCTTAGGGAACTCTAAGTATTCCTTTAGTGCATTAGCTGGAGTTTACATGGTTCAGTGCTGTACACATACTTTTTAGTATGTTTGCTTAGTATACTAAAATAGTGTAACTATATGGGCAATAAAACTGGACATGCACAGGTGACATTCTATCACCCCACTTGAATGTGTATTTATGTTCACTGACTAGGGCAAACACCACCACATTTTAGTGTTTTGGTATGTACTTGAGATAATTTTCAGCTTGGTACAACCGGTTTTGTCTTCTTTCGCTGTGTAGATTTCATGTTGCCTTTCCATCTTAATTTGCATGACTGTACCTTTTTTCAGTTTTAAGTGTTTGCAAGCTTTATGTCACTGTACATATAGCTGTGTCCAGTGCATGTGCATACATTACTGATTCATTTTGGATGGTACAAATAGCTACCAAACTTTTAAATACAAAGTCTCATGTTACAAAGCGTAGCTACCAAGTAGAGCAATATAATCATACATGTATAGGATAAGATTAAGTTTCCTTTAATGTCACTGACACAGTTCTCTCTTCTGCACTTATGGTGGAGGGCCCAGTAGCAGAGGACAGCTTAGCATTGTATCTCCAAAACGGTAGAGTTTCAAACTTGCAAGTGCTCAGTCAGCAGATCGAATCCTGGTTAAGGCAATAATTATCTTTTTTTCCTTTTTACCTGACCTTTTTGGTTACAACTTTTTCTTTTGCTTCCAACCTTTTTGAATACAACTTTGGTTGCTTCAACAACCTTTTTTGGTTACACTGTACTTTTTTTGCTTCAACAACCTTTTCAACCTTTCAGTTACACCTTTTTTCTGTTACATGTATGTGTTCTTTACTGCACATATATGCCATAGCTACCATTATTCTCTCACTGGGCACCTGCTTACCTGTTTCAACATTGTTTATGCACTTGCAATCAATACAGCTTATACTTGACTGAAGAAGGTGTTGAGGTGATGACAAGGTAGTATTGTTTTGTAGGCTAACACGAATTGCTTCAGTGCTTTGGCCCATTTTTTGTTTTACCTTATTGTTAGCTAAGTTAAGTAATTGTAAAGTTCAAGGTAATCCAAAGGATGCAGCACATGTTGCTGTCTGACATCAGTACTGGCCACTACAATTATATATTATTAAGTATATATGTACAGAATTTGATAGAGTAACTAATGGCATGTAAGGAATACACAGGTATCAGTCACAACAATCTATCACCTTACATGAATGCCTAACATCAAACTCCTGCACCATAGGACAGGTACCAGTGCTGTTGGGAACCGTATACCAATGCTACATGCTGCATTATGTACAAATTCATTCATTTTTGTAGTCAGTAAGTTATAAATGTCATGTAGAATCTGAAATGTTACCATTACAAGTATAGCCTGTATTACACTACTAACACTGCATTTATAGTTTGCATCAACGTGTGGGATAAGGCTTAGCGTAGCTAAACACAGTTCACATTCTTTAAAAGTGGCATCACCTATATCAAGACACACGGTAGTGTGTCGTGCGGCCCAAGAAGTCGGCGCGCCACACCGTGACTATATTGACAGGAAGAAAGAAAACGTCATTTTCACACCTTTGTATCTCGGTAATCACTTATCTGATTGGAACCAAATTTGCTACACAGTTGCCCGCCAGCCAAGGGAGTCTACATTCCAAATTTGAAGGAAATCGCTCCAGCCATTTCCGAGATACGAGCTGCCGAAGTTTCGTTTTTTTTTCTTCGTTTTTTTTTCTTCTTCGTCTTTTCGCACACTTGCAAAAATTGCTATAACAAGCAAACGCGTACTCCGATCGCCTTGAAATTTGGCACACAGAAAGGGAGTCCAAAGGCGAATCCTAGCATCAAACTTGGTACAAATCCGATGAATGGTTCAGGAGTTATGACCGATTATTCGCGTAAAACAAGATCAATTTGTTGTCACGCCTACAGGGTAAACCGCTTCATGGAATGAGTTGAAAATTGCTATGTAGATGGAGTAACCATCGTAGGAGTGCCTTTTGGTGGTTTGAAAGGAATCGAGATAAAGACCACGGAGATATGACACAAAACCCAACCTGTGTCACAATTACGCGATCGATTTTTATGAATAAAAAAGTATTAGTTTTCACGCCTACTAGGAAAACCGCTTAGAGCAATAAGCTGAAAATCGGTGTATAGCTGGAATAATCTTTATAGAAAGTCCTTGCAGTAGTACAGAAGAATCGGATTACAAACCACTGAGTTATGATTCGAAAGCCAACTCCGTGTAGCAAATGCGAGATCGAGATACTCTAATAGAACAGTCACCCTAATAGAGCATTCGGCTAATTTATTTACTCCATTATAGAATTTTATTACATCACAAGTTATTGTGTAGGGAGTTCAGCTGCAAACAGTTAATCTTATAGACAGTTCAGCAAGAAGACAGTCACCACGTGGAGAGTTAAGCAAATATACCACTATAGAGATTCAGAACATTACAAGTCACACTGAAGAAAGTTCAGCTATAAACAAGTCATGCACTGTGTAGAGAATTCAGCTACAATTAAGTCACTCTCTAGAGAATTCAGTTACACAGAATTCAGCTACACACAAGTCACTGTGGAGAGAGTTCAGCTACAAACAAATTACCCTTTAGAGTGATCAGCTACAAACAAAACACTTTGCAGGGTGTTCAACTGCAACAAATCAATTACCTTTAGAGCGATCAGCAATGAACAAATCAACACAAATCTACCTGTAGAGAGATCAGCTAGAAACAAATCACCCTGAAGAGAGTTCAGCTACAAAAAATCACCCTGTAGAGACATCAGCTAGAAACTAGACACAATGTAAGGAGTTCAGCTACAAGCAATCACCCTGTAGAGAGTTCAGCTAAAACAAATCAACCTGCAGATAGGGACCCGCCGATTATGCTCATAATTTTACCTATTATGCTATGCTGCACTGCTCAAAAATTTACCTATTATGCTTAAATATATGCTCAATACTTACCCATTATGCTCAAATTATGCCCAATTATTTATGCTTCAGTTCCCATGCTCTAGTAATAATTTCCAATTAATGGATAAATAATAAGTGGCTGAAGCACAAACTTACTTGTCAAAATGTATATCACAGAAAAGATCGATATACTCTAATAGAACAGTCAGTTATATGATTGTTCTATTAGAGTTACTGACTGTTCTATTAGAGTATATCGATCTTTTTGTGATAGCTATTTTGATAAGCAAGAATTCATACTATTACACAAATATTCTACCTATTATGCTAGCATTATGCTCAATGCTTTCAGACACCTATTATGCTCATAATTATGCCAGCATAATCGGCGGGTCCCTACCTGCAGAGAGATCAGCTACAAACAAATCACCTTATAGAGAGTTCAGCTACAAACAGATTACCTGTAGAGAGATCAGCTACAAACAAATCAACCTGCAGAGAGATCAGCTATATACACACAAATCAACTTGTAGAGAGATCAGCTACAAACAAATCACCCTGTAGAGAGATCAGCTAGACACTACACACAATGTAAGGAGTTCAGCTACAAACAAATCACCCTGTAGAGAGATCAGCTACAAACTAGACACAAAGTAAGGAGTTCAGCTACAAGCAAATTACCCTGTAGAGAGTTCATCTACAAACAAATCAACCTGTAGAGCAATCAGCTAGAAACAAATCACCCTGAAGAGAGGTCAGCTACAAAAAATCACCCTGTAGAGAGATCAGCTAGAAACAAATCACCCTGAAGAGAGGTCAGCTACAAAAAAAATCACCCTGTAGAGAGATCAGCTACAAACAAATTGCCCTGTAGAGAGATCGGCTACAAACAAATCAACCTGCAGAGAGATCAGCTACACACAAATCAACTTGTAGAGAGTTCAGCTACAAACAAATTACCATGTAGAGAGATCGGCTACAAACAAATCAGCTTGTAGAGAGTTCAGCTAAAACAAATCAACCTGCAGAGAGATCAACTACAAACAAATCACCTTATAGAGAGTTCAGCTACAAACAAATTACCCTATAGAGAGATCGGCTACAAACAAATCAACCTGCAGAGAGATCAGCTACACACAAATCAACTTGTAGAGAGATCAATTACAAACAAATCACCCTGTAGAGAGATCAGCTAGAAACTACACACAATGTAAGGAGTTCAGCTACACATAAATCACCTTATAGAGAGTTCAGCTACAAACAAATCACTCCGTACAGAGATCAGCTAAAAACTGGACACAATGTAAGGAGTTCAGCTACAAGCAAATCACCCTTTAGTGAGTTCAGCTACAAACAAATCAACCTGCAGCGAGATCACCTACAAAAAAGCACCTTGTACAGAGTTCAGCTACAAACAAATTACCCTGTAGAGAGATCGGCTACAAACAAATCAACCAGTAGAAAGATCAGCTACACACAAATCAACTTGTAGAGAGATCAGCTACAAACAAATCACCCTGTAGAGAGATCAGCTAGAAACTAGTCACAATGTAAGGAGTTCAGCTACAAGTAAATCACCCTGAAGAGAGTTCAGCTAAAACAAATCAACCTGCAGAGAGATCAGCTACAAATAAATCACTTTATAGACAGTTCAGCTACAAACAAATTACCTTGTAGAGAGATCGGCTGCAAATTAATCAACCTGCAGAGAGATCAGCTACACACAAATCAACTTGTAGAGAGATCAGCTACAAACAAATCACCCTGTAGAGAGATCAGCTAGAAACTAGATACAATGCAAGGAGTTCAGCTACAAGCAAAATCACCCTTTAGTGAGTTCAGCTACAAACAAATCAACCTGCAGTGAGATCACCCACAAAAACGCACTTGTACAGAGTTCAGTTACAAACAAATCACCCTGTAGAGAGATCAGGTAGAAGAATTCACCTTGTAGAGAGTTCATTTACAAAGAAACCATCATATAGAGAGTTCAGCTACAAAGAAATTACCCCGTAGAGAGTTCAGCTAGAAGAAGTCACCTTGTAAAGAGTTTAGCTACAAAGAAACCATCATGTACAGAGTTCAGCTACAAAGAAACCACCTGTACAGAATTCAACTACAAACAAATCACCCTGTATAGAGATCAGCTAGAAGAAGTTACCTTGTAGATAGTTCAGCTACAACAATTCACCCTGTAGAAAGATTAGCTAGAAGAAGTCACCTTGTAGAGTGTTCAGTTACAAAGAAACCATCATGTAGAGAGTTCAGCTGCAAACAAATCACTCTGTAGAGAGTTCAGCTACAAAGAAACCGCCATGTAGAGAGTTCAGCCTCATACAAACCACCTTGTAGAGAATTCAACTACAACAAATCACCCTGTAGAGAAGAAGTTACCTTGTAGAGAGTTCAGCTACAAAGAAACCACCATGTAGAGAGTTTAGCTGCAAACAATTCACCTGTAGAGAGTTCAGCTAGAAACAAATCACCCCGTAGAGAGATCAACTGGACGAAGTCACCTTGTAGAGAGTTCAGCTACAAAGAAACCATCATGTAGAGAGTTCAGCTGCAAACAAATCATCCTGCAGAGAGTTCAGCTACAAAAAAATCACCCTGTAGAGAGTTCAGCTAGACGAAGTCACCTTATAGAGAGTTCAGCTACAAAGAAACCATCATGTAGAGAGTTCGGTTATAAAGACACCACCATGTAGAGAGTTTAGCTGCAAACAAATCACCTGTTACAGAGAGTTCAGCTACAAAGAAACCATCCTGTATATAGTTCAGCTACATTTCAAGTCACCCAGTAGAGAGATCAGCTGCAAAAAAAAATCCTGTGGGGAATAATGAGCATGTAATAAATATATGTATATAATTTGTATAATTACTAATAAAATCAAAAATAATTGAAGTACTAAAATTCTTCTTTAAGTTCTTTTCTTCTTCCTGTGGTAAAGAAAAAAACACATGGGTTAAAAAAGCCCCAAAGCCAGCCATAGGCCGGCTTTGCAGTATACAAATACAAAAAGAAGTGATATCTAATCAAAAACAGCCAAGCTGTAAAAAAAGGTGCGGCCCCCATAAAGGCCATAGTGAAAAAAGATGTGAAATCCAAGGTGGCGGCCAAGAAATGGCTGTGATGGTAGGTTAATGGTTACATTTTAATAACGGCAATTCAGGTGAATTTTGTGCCGCTTGGTCTTGGCACCAAATTCACCTGAATTGTTGTTATTAAAATGTAACCATTAACCTACCATCACAGCCATTTCTTGGCCGCCACCTTGGATTTCACATCTTTTTTCACCATGGCCTTTATGGGGGCCGCACCTTTTTTTACAGCTTGGCTGTTTTTGATTAGATATATATACATGAATGGCACCGATTGACTCCCATTGCTTAGTTAATATAAATATGGTTCTGTACATAGGCCTTAGTACGTAACATACGCAGTATGGCAAGTGCTGCACTAGTACTGTGAAGCAAGTACCAATGCTACAATGGTATGTACAATTTCATGCCTTTTGTTGTCAGTGTTTTAAAGGATTTTACATAATTACTTAGTGTGCATAATAGGACAGGTACTACCAGCACCATTTGTACTTGTGTGGTAAACACTCTATATAGGTATACACAATATACCACATATTATATTATGTTTAAAGTATAAACAATGCAAGTGATCTTTCATACTTGGGTTCCAATGCTGTGTAGAAATTTTTGTCACTAAATAGCCACAAGATTAAACTTAGCATAAAGTGCATGACTAATTGTAAGCAGTCCTGCACCGTAAGGCAGGTACCAGTGCTAGTATTTATATAATAGAATAGTTTGTGGAAAGTCCTCTTTTTATTTAATGGGGGGACGAGATTTGGGGCAAAAAGAAATGTATACTTTAGGAATGCTTGTATTCCTTATTTATATGTTAGGGATTTTCCCTTTTTTTTGTTTAATCCTTTAAATTCATATTTCTAAACTAGCAATTAATATATAAACTTATGATAAAAGGTGGAAAATTGTTATTACTTTTAAGTGTTTTGCTCCCAGGGGTTATGGTTATCTATGCGAGCCATTCTGTATACTCTGTTTTGTGGTTGGGGTTAGCCTATCTTTGTTGTGGGGTATTATTTTTGGGAGTGGGCCTAAACTTTTTTGCTCTTGTGTTACAATTTGGGGGCCATTATGATTTAGTTATTTTTTTGTTATTATGATGTTATTTTTGGAGCAAGAACACATTCACCCTTGCTACATCGTAAATTAATTCTTTGTAACTCTAATTGGCTGGTAATTTGGCTGCTTTTTACAACAGTCAGTGTAATGGGAAAAAAAGGCAGCCAAATTACCAGCCTATTAGAGTTACAAAGAATTGATTTAGGATGTAGCAATGGTGAAGATATGGAACACAGTTGAATGATAAAGATTCAATTTTACAAATTAATAATTGTAGTTAGTGTACCAACTTAACTTTTATTCTTGGCCACTTCAGGTATCAGCTGTTTGTTACTTTTATTTGCCTGTTTTACAGCTGAGGTATTCTTTGGTAATCATAGTCAGTTGTAGTAACATTGATTCTTGGCTGCTCTATATCAGCTCTTTCAGTTACCAGTTAATTTCATGGAGTGTTTTTCTACAGCTTATCTGTTTTTACATGGGGTTACAGATACTTGTACTTTCTTGGACATGCCTTTTTCTACAGCAAAGGTGTTTTGGGCAATATCACTAATTTTCGTCAGTTGTATAATTTATAGACTCGATGTTCAATCCATGGGGATGTATGATGAATTCTGCCTTGTAGAGGTGTTGCAACCAAACACAAAGCTGCTGATAAGTGGTGAGCATGTAACATACAATCCTATAGTAGCAGTTAATTTTTATTAGGACAAGGGCCAGTGGAAATTACTGCAATTTATTGTGCAGGCCAAGTAATGGCTACAGTCAGGGTTACCAAAGATGTGTGTAAAGCACAAAGCATGCTTTTCTAGGTGATCTTGGAGAATGCCACCATCTTTAAATAGCAACTCTGTGATTGCATCTGGGATCTGGGAGTGCTTTCAGACAGAGATGTAAATATTCAACTATACTGTTCAATGACTGTTCTATTAGAGTATTTTATTTCCTGACTGTCCTATTGGAGTATATCAATCATTCTGTACTTATCAATGAATAAAACCTGCTATGGCCACTGCCATAGTGGCTGTAGTGTCCTGAGGACACTTGGTTTGCCACTTGTAGAGCAAGATGCTTTGCTGAGGGTTATGAAAGAGATCACAAACATCATACTATTATTTTTATTTCACTACATACAAACACATGCTTACATCATATACGTACAAGCACAAGACAAACACAAAAATGTTCAAACACTATATACATGTTCACACACATACACCACATGTAGCGTAAGCAACCAATTATCGTCATATATATAGATTACGAAGCGCTGTAACTTTGGAAGCGAAAGTCACACGGATCTCCGACTTGGACCAAAAATAAAGTTATAGGCTCCTTTAACTATGTGTAGTTTTGTAGGCGACTAGCATATTTTGTTTAGAAGCCAGGGGCATTTCATTGCAAACAAGATTTACGTATTATCATCAGCCGTAACGTAATATCTTCACCGCAATCAGTATACTGTATCAATTATTGTCAGTTACCAGTAGTGCTCTATATCTTGCTTACAGTGAGTGATAAAAATTATTCAAAAGTATCCTGGTGTTCTGTACGCATTCTAAACCTTTTTATCTGTAATTTGAAAGCATTAGCACCAATTACCAGGTAAGAGTAATTTTTCAAGTGAAACTGTTACATACGCACATACACACTACATACATTTAAATGGGTACAAAAGTTCCCTGAACTTAACTTAGCTATCATATCAGCTGCAACTTAATAATGTTAGTGTAGTACAGTGCTCATGAATCCATTGCTAGCACACACACATAGCTAATATTTGCTCCATATTTTGTTCATACAAATCAAACATCACATCTCTTTCAGCAAATGGCGAATTGTTCTAGTGGCACTTGAAATACATCTAAACAAAGGCTGGATCTATTATTGAATGAGAACAGTTCTGTGGTATTGCTACTCAGCTACTTTACCTCGTAACTGCTGGATTGTGGTAATGCAAATCAAAAGAAGTAATCGACTGTCTGCTGGTAACTGCCGTGACTCTCTACTAGATTTTTCTTCACCCATTAAATTAATATGCATCCACCCACTGTGTTACTTGAGTCATGCAGGTACTTTTACTATCTTTTTCTTTGGCTGGTAGCTAACAAGCTTTGTTTCGTTTGCATATCTCTCCATCCAAGATGTACAACCAGCTTTTGGCTCCTGTTATAACCAACTGTGGTTGTTTCCACTAAAATATTGCTCTCTTCAAGTATGGCTGGGTCCAGGATTGCTGCCATGCCTCACTACCCTTCCAAAATTCCGTCTTGCATTGTCATCCTTGACACAACACACTCATATGCAGCACTAAATCCATTCCTACTACCCTCCACGACTTTATAGGTGGAGTTAAATTGCTCTACTGTCTGTATCCTTTGATTCTTTGAAAGATTGGTGACTATTGGTGCTGGCGAGGATCTACTTCGAGGCTTCCCACATGGCCTTCTTTCTGTTTGTTCAAACCATCTAAACTTTCATATCTTATAAGATCGCTTCACAGTATTAGCCCATGTACTTCACCTATAGGGACAAAAAAGAGAATATTTGTAGAAAAAGAATGGAAAATAATCTAGATTTACCTTGCATTGTCTAGGCAAGATATCCGAATTTCGAGATCTTTACCGTAAACGCAGCCAGTTTTATTTTAAGTATTGTGACGATAATAGGTTACTGACAATAATTGGTTGCTTACGCTACTTGATATAAAAACAAGTTAATATCACATCTCTTGTGAAATGCTCTAAGACTTGTAGATGAGCTGGTAATGCCCTTACTTGGTGTTAAAAAGTTCTTGCAGAAAAGAAAATTGTGTTGTACATTCTGTTTAGAGCCCATTAATTGTACATGTTACTCCACAGTTAAACCATGAGGATATCCAAGCAAGTGTCTTTGGTGTTGCGACCGATGTTCCAGGTTATTTGCATTAATTTTGTGTTTAATTAAGGTTACGTTCAGTGCCTGCTTGTTCTTTTACAGGTCTCACTTAATTTTGTGTCGTCATGCAGACATCCATGAAATTGAATATTGTGCAAGCTGTGTGGAACAACCCCAACTCATATACACAGTCACTGGTAAACCACGAACCATATTCCAGCAATCTGTTACAAACTTTATTGTACCATGGTATGTGCATAATGATTCACACCACAAGCTTCATGGTGAATTGATGGAAATAAATAACTTCCACTTGACCGACAATTATCACGTCACATACTTCGGAGAAATCTCTTGGTAAGTCCCTGTATAGTAACACCTCAAGTGAAAAGTGAACACACGTGATACATGATTTATACTATTATTGATGGCAGTCCATGGCTTGAGAGAGAAGTACAAATAATAATTAAACACTAAAATTCATAAAGTATGCACACCGCATTGTAGAGCCATAACTACTGCAAGAACAAGTACCACCTGACTGACAATGATCATGTGACCTATTTAGGGGAAATATTTTGGAAAGTCCCTGTAACACCTCAAGTGAACACATGCAATACACAGTTTATATTAATTATTGATGGTAGTCCATGTCTTGAGATGGAAACACAAATGATAAACATTTGTCATATTGTAACTGGATTTCAATGGAGTGGTGAAGCGCACTTTAACTGATTTGAAACTAAAATATGTATACCGCTTGAAGAAATTAAATGGATATTAAAGAGTTGAGAATACTGATGTACTCAGCTTGTCGTGGAGGTTCAGCAACGAAAAGAGGAGTGGAGGTTCAGTAATAAAAGGAGGAGTGACGAAAGATGAGGTTAGTATGTAAAGTGCCACATCACTTCACACTGATTAACTGCTTGTATGCGATTGGTTTTTAGACTGTCAGACATCTGCACTGACTAGTGCAAATTCAGTGAGACCAAACTGAAAACTTCTGATGGTACCAACTTGAATAACAGCAAATACCAGTATTATCTGGCTTGGAATTATCTCATGGATGGATTGTTGATAAGGGTGTACTCATACAGACCAAACAGCTTTCAGTATTACCAGTTTAGAAGTCCTGGAACTGTAGGTGAAAGAAGTAAGGCAATGTACATGATGCTTGTAGAAAATAATACCCATTCACATTGCATACTGGTCTAAATAACTAAATTAATGTACAGTGAAGCCTGTCTAATCAGGACACTGTGTAGTAAGGTCACTGCTGGGCCAACTTGTAAATCCTCAAATGTGTTATTTGTGTAAAAAGTGACATATGTTTTGGGTGCGTTGTATTTAATGCCTGCCCGTCAGTTTTTACAGGTAATCTGGTCATAGTATGCAGTAGCAGTTGGATGTGGTTATAGTACATACATAACTTGGGACCAGGTATGAAGTCATGAATTTCAGGTACGTTTACATACAGAGGAATTCTATTATCTTGTGTATTCCTTTTATAGCTCTCAATTGTCAACTGTACATGTGTGTAGTGACATCAAGGGTGTAGTGAATTTCCAGGTTGGTCTATGTACGCACTAAGGAATATAGTTGTTTATTATTTCTGGATCAAGGGTACTATTATGATGGCACCCCCTGTCATTTACATGTTGTGCTTATAAAGATACAGTACTTTACATACAGTATCCAGATTTTAGGCATATTGTATTTAATGCACACTTGTTGATTTTTGTAGGCCAATTGTGTTGTCAGATATCCAAGCAAGTGTCTTTGGTGTTGCAACCAATGTTCCTGGTTACTTACATGTATGTTTAATTTAAGGTAAAGTTTAGTGCCTGCTTGTTCTTTTACAGGTCTCACTTAATCTTGTGTCATTATGCAGACATCTAAGAAATTATCATTGGTGTTAAACTATTTTTAAACCAGGCGCACGCCCACAGCCGGCCGAAGGCCGGCTGTGGGCGTGCGCCTGGTTTACTGTAATTGTTTCCGTAAAAGTGTGTGTGTGTACCTATCTATCTACCTATGTTTGTCCGTACGCACCCACGTGAGCAAAATCGTTTAATATAGGTGAAAGCAGCTTTTACGTAAGAAGTAAAAGTGAAATGAAGTCTGTATTAAACTTCTGCACAGGTGAACTTTGCTCTGAGGTGGTTTCTTTTCGGCGGACTGAAATACGGGTGTGGTGACTTTCCTCAGACTACCTTCCCCTTGAAGTTTTCAGGCATTTAGCAACTGAAAACCAACGGTGCAGGCCTCGTACACTGCCAGGAATAGCCTATCGCTTCGAGTTGAAAGGGGGCGTATCCCTTACGTACGCGAACGAAAATGAAGAGCAGCTTTGAGGCTTTGTCGAGAGAATTTGTGGGAAAAAACACGTTAGTCACACTATAAAACAGTTTAGAAGATAGTTTTGTGCGTAATGCACCTATCAATGTTAAGCCCCACTACCCCCCTCCCGGGCTTACTAAGGGATTAGTGGGGGATTTTCGCCGATTTGATCAGAAATTTTGCCCCACTAGTGGGGCATTTGACCGTTCGAAATTTTAGGCGTTTGCTTTAGCTTGCGAGCTATGAGAATTGATCTGTTTCCTAAAGTTTATTCCAGCGATACTACATGGAGATTTGACCACTAGTTGTTCCCCAGTGGGTGGAGAATTTGATTTTTCAAAAAGTCAAATCCCCACCATTTCCCCCACTATGCCCGGGAGGGGGGAGGTGGGGGATAACATTGATAGGTGCATAATATGTTGGTAAAAGCGGTTTATTTAACAAACGCTTCCTTAGCAGTGCCATAGATAGTATATACTACGTAGTATATAATATCATAGATAATAGAGTACTTAAAAGGGATAGGAAACGCAATAACGTGACGTCACAAATGCGTACATTTCTATTGGAATTCCGTGTAGTACGTCACGAACATACTCGTTACGCTTGCTGCGCTTGTATCAAAGAGAAACAAATTGTTGTAACGACAGAATTTTGTAACCAACGACTGTGAAACTTCGCTACAGTGAACTCAAGTAAGCAATCGAGGGAACTAGGATGGTACCAACCCTCAAGGAAGTTATACGCAAAATTAAAGGAGATTGAAAGTGAAAAAAACCGCCCAAAAATTACTTTAAACCACTTAACTTTCTTCGTAAATATATTCTATCCTTTTAACTGTGATAAACTTATTCCTTACCATTTAACAGAGGGAACCAGAGGAAATATCGGAGCAAAACAGGAACTGTTGCTTGAAGAAACGACTAAGTATCTTCCATTTTTTACCAAAAGTTTAAACCACCTTGCAGTACAACGCAACGGTAAAAGACTGTGTTGATGACACGCCTAGCTTACCACAAGATTCGAAAGTGGAACCGGCTATAAAAGAAGCGGTATCGACGAGGCATGAAGGTACTATGAGCGAAAGTATGACAGCGTGTAACAATCACGGTTAATGCGATACGCTTTGTTACAAAATCTAATGTCTGAATTCTCTCGCCAAAATCTCTCACATAGGCCTAAATACTTGCTGTAGTCTGTTGGATTACTATTTACGCTGCTTGGAACACTAATTCCCATGCTTGAGCACAAAACTGTCTTGTCCTTTCAAGTCACGCGTAACGGAAATCAAACCGGAAATCGCTTGTGTTTCCTATCCCTTTACTCTATTATCTATGATAATATCTATGGCAGTGCATAGCAACGTAATTGAATGAATTACGAATATTTCATGAATACGAGAAATAGCTAATTATATTATTGCACAACCCAAACTACCATATTGTAAAGTAGTAATACATAGTTGGTTAATTCATAGTAGTATATACTGTCTATAGTTATTCCAGATGAGTTAGCTAGCTGCATGGCGCCTGGTTTTTAGAAGTAGCACAACATCAACTTGTTAGTAATGTCTTGATGTTGATTAAAGTTGTGTGTCATGTTGTAATAGCATTGTTGCATGTCAGTTTACCATAAGACAAGAAATTTCATGGATTTTGTGGCCTTCTTATCCGTGAAATTTGAATATTATGCAAGTTGTGCGGAACAACCCCAGCTCATATACACAGTCACCAGCAAACCACGAACCACATTCCAGCAATCCATTACAAAAACAACAGAAACTCATACACAGTTACTAGCAAGCCACATTCCCTTACAAAATATTGTTGCACCTTGGCATGTGCATAATGATTAATGAAAGCCACAATACAACTGCATGGTGTACACTACATAGAGGTGGTAGATGGTAACCCCTATAAGCTTGTTGCCTTTTGTATGCAACACATAGGTTGCGGAAAGGGGGCTAGGGGGATGAAGCCCCTCTTGCTCTTAAGTCCCCCCCAGAATGATAACACGCTGAAATATCTTTCTTGGAGTGGGGCTTGAAAACCGTGATAAAGATCAATATACTCTAATAGAATGCTCAAATACCCTAATAGAGCAGTCAAGGCCTTCATAAAAATGTGTTCCTAACAGTAGCTTAGAAAAAAAATGAAAAAGTTTCCTACAGTGAGAATCAAACCAGATACCTCTTAATTTAAGAGTTGGTGCCTTACCACTGTATCAAGTGTTTCCAGGTGGCTATAGGCTGTTTTGTACTGCTTATATATGCTATTATGTTCATTAACTCTGTAGTCAACAGCTAAAAGCTTTGCCAAAGGAAGTTTTTAACTGGCAGATAGTCTGTATTAAATAGTTTTGGCTAAAAGTTGGTATTTTAGTTAAAATACTTTAAATTGTACCTATAAAATCGCTATAAATTAATTTTGGTGAACTTTGAGACATTGTGAAAGCTAAAATGGCTATAGCTTCTGGGGGGCTGTGCCCCCCAGAGCTCCTGTTTCCAGAGACTCTATACTCCAGTCAGTCCCCCTCATATCAACTACTTCCTCCACCACTGATGCACCTTACCTTTGCATGGTCAATCTATTAAAAATTAAATAAAGAATTTGAAGATTATGACCTTTCCTTAGTGACTTTGTTCTTCACACCTTCAGTTGTTTATAAGGCACCTGGCAATATAAACGCTCTTCACACCTTGTTTATAAGACATCTGGCAATTTTAATGCTTGCATGGGGAATGGGACTGATTGGAAACTAAAAGATTTCTGCAGGAACTTACAGTTCTGCACGCTTTCACAACTTGTTTATCAGGCATTTGAGTTTGTGTCAACATCGTGTCTTTAAAAGTAATTGTACAGATTAGAGGTTTGATCAAAGAAAATACGCGTATGGACAAACCAGAATTAGATAATGTCAGTGCCAGATGGACTAAACAAACACAGCTATGTTGACAGGTATAACGTGACGCTAGGTGTAACTTAAGGTAGAGAAATAAATTACGTGTAAATTGTGTAAATACTCCTATTGTTTATTTTAACGAAGCCTACTTTGTTACTTTAGCGGGGTCGCAAAACTGTGATGACTCCTAAACATTTTTTAAACATGTAACATAATACAAATCTATTGAGAGATGCTGCATAATCCAGAACTAACATTGCAAAACCGACCCTACAAGTAAATAACTCACAATAGTGGCCGCACATCTTTTATATGGGCATGCACTTTGTAGTTTCTTGGCTGCGCGACTCACTACCATGAATCTTGATTACACCAATGATAATAGGCTGGTAAAAGCATCAAGCATTATATATATACCAGCATAACTAAATCACGTTTAAGGATTTTATTGAGAAATATGCATCATTCATGCCAAATGGCAGCATCGTTTCATTAAAAAATCAATTTATTATTACTTTAAACTTTACAGAAATAAGATCAACTACACTAGTAGAGCAATCACTTACTCTAATTCAACAATATAGGAAGTACTGATTAAACTGTCAACACTTCACCATAATCTTAATTTTGAAGGTATAACATTGACAACAAAGCTAGAATTGATTTTTGAACATTGCCCAAAAGCATAATGGAAATAAGCTCTAATTATGGATCAAATATCTATTCAAATATTTGGATTAATTTTAAGATGTGCTTTAGTCTGAGGGTAGGTAAAAACAGTGGACCTGGGGATCAAGGACCAGGACCAGGGGACCCGGGGACCCATGAGTATCCAACTATTCTTGGGATGTTTTGCACTTCACAATATTCTATACTTGTACAAGTAGTCTTGTATGGCCAATTCACTTTTTCCCCGTTACAGTGTCTCACATGATGTTTAAACCAATTAGATATACCATAGGGAGGGAAACTTTTGTATCATTAAAATTTGGAAAATTTGGTGAATAATCATGAATTTGCCAAATGTTCTCCATTTCAAACAATTTGTTGGTGAAGAAAACAGCAAACCAAGCCTCGAACTAAACAATTTTCTATTCGACCAAGGGCTACTGGGTCAGGAATCAACTAGAGCCAAGCCTACCTCAACTACTTCACTAGGCAGCTACTGCATCCATGATCCTCAAGCCTCACCTCAAAACGGGCATGACGAGTAGCAAATGCTACTGTATCAAGTATGATATTCACTATTCCAGAGGGTGTAGATCTACTGTCTATATAGTATTAACTTTTAGTTGATCCAGGCGCCAAAGAAGTGTGGCACTCCAGATCCTTGCTTCAGGCATAGTGATTAGTAATCCAATTAATTAAATAGGACTTGCACTTTGCTAACAATTTGCCAAATTTTATTTTACCAACAGTGATAATTATTTTGTTCAATTCGCCAAATTTTTTCTCCTCCAAAGTTTCCCTCCATACAGTAAGCACCTCTGAAAAAGTGTCTGAAACCAGTGTGAAACTGACTGCATTTATAGACCACTCGCCTGCTGCACAATGAACATACTAGTCTATTATGTCGCCTAGCCACTGAAGTTTAGAAACACTATGCAAACAAATATTCAGCAATTACTAGGTAAGCAAGTTTCAGCTCATCAGTTCCACAACCAGACTTCATAAATTGTGGTGCATTTGCACAATGTTTCCAAAGTTTAGTAGCTAGGTGACATAATAGGCTGGTATGCTCATTGTGCAGCAGGCGAGTGGCCTATAATACAGTCAGCTTTCAGAGGAGCTTATAATTTATAATTGATAAACATCATGCAAGACACCATGATGGGGAAAAAGCAGATTGGCCATGCAAGACTATTTGCAGAAGTACCTAGTAAAAGCATAGAATATTGTGAAGTGTATAAAACTCCATAAAGAGTTGGATCCCCGTGGGTCCCCAGGCCTCTGGTCCTGGGTCCTTGGTCCCTGGATCCACTGTTTTTACCTACCTACCTACCCTTTGTCTGAGGAAATTAATTTTAACTTTACAAGGTGGTAGGTACAATAGTGAAATAGCTTGACTAAACCACACCTGATATGTACATATCTGATATTAACACAGTTAGCACACAAAGAATAATAAGTCCATTCATTTTAAATCTAAAGAATACCAAAAACGACTATTAGTTTGAGCTATAATTCTCTTTGTGCATACAGAACAATAATTATATGACTGCTCTGTTACAGTTACTGACTGTTCTATTAGAAAGTACTAATTTCAGGCATTTTCACAGGCAATATCACAGAAGGCACCTAAAGAATCAAGACGTATTGTGTTTGATGATTCAGGACAGGTAGGCTCCAATTGTGTCAACATAAAAAAATGAACCCTAGGTGTAAACATTATTGGAGAACTCAAATCCCTAAACAGATCTTTTTGGAGCATTGCAAAGTTTGAGCTCTTTTACATACGGTAATTGGACTTCTATTGTATTTTCATTCAAACTTCAATCACAAATATAAACTATAATTGTTTGTGCAACTAGTTTTATGGTCCATATTAACTCACTTTATCAGCAGCACTAATATCTGCTCCCAATCTGATAAGCAACTCCACTACTTCAACACCATCATTAGCAGTAGCAATGTGCAGTGGAGTCCACTGATTCTACAATAATGCACAAGTAATGTGATATGGATACATAATTATTGGACTGCACACATTGTATGGCTAGTTGCTATATTTATGAGTACCACTACGTATACATGTACATTCCATTTGTCAATAAATTTATCTAGTTCATAATACAAGGAATTTTCTTTTTCAGAGTTACGTATATAAGTATTCACTGATAATCCTCTATAGTGTAGAGCCTATGCCATAATAATTTTTATATAACAAGGAGTAACAATCTAAACATTGTTTTAAGCATACTTTTGATGTGTGTGGGGACCTAGGAACTTACTGTAATATGGCCACTATACAGTACAGTACATCATAAGGTGTATGGTATTATTGAAGTAAAAATGTCTTTCTGTATAGTGTACATAATTCAAAACAGCCAAGCTGTGAAAAGGTGGTGTGTGGTCTTCAAAAATTAGTTAGTTTGAAAATGTTCTGATATTGAAGATGGCAGACCAGAATTTCAATATTTCTTGTCTGAGAGCCACTGTTGAGAGTGATAAAGATTTTTGTAAGAATCAACTTTAACAAGCTCTAATAATCGTTATGGATCAAACATTTATGGATCAACATTAATTTTATTCAAAACTTTGATTAAAAATAATATGTTTGTCTGAGGATATTTAATTTTACAAGGTGCCAGGTACAGTAGTGAAATAGCTAGATTAAACCACACCTGATATGTATCTGACAGTTAGAGCACAAAAGAATAATAAGACTATTAATTTTAAATTTAAAGAATACCAAAAAATGAATATTTGTTTGAGCGATAGTTCTCTTTGTGCATACAGTAATAATTATATGGCTGCTCTGTTACAGTTACTGACTGTTCTATTAGAATGTGCCAATTTCAGGAATTTTCACAGGCAATATCCCATAAGGCATCGAAAGGATCAAGGAACATAGTGTTTGATGCTTCAGGCATCTTATTACAGGTATGCTCAAATTGCGCCAACATAAAAATGAAGCCTAGGTGTAAATGTTGTTGAAAAAACTTTTATCCTCAAACAGAACCATTGGAACATTGCAAAATTTAGGCTCTTCTACATAATTGGACCTTGCAACAAAAATATGAAATACTAGCCACTACATTGTTCGTGCAACTTATGGTCCATATTAACTCACCTTTCCAACAGCACTAACATTTGCTCCCAATCTGATAAGCAACTCCACTACTTCAATACGACCATTAAAAGCAGCAATGTGCAGTGGAGTATGCTGATTCTACAATAATACACAAGAAATGGATACATATTGGGCTGTACACATTGTCTATATTATTAGTACCACTACATGTATACTCTCTCTTTGTCAATAAAATTTGTCTTGTTCATAATTTGTGTAATATATACAAGTAAATTTCTTTTCAGTACATTACATATTCACTGATAATCCTCTATAGTGTAGCGCTTATGCCATAATTATTTTTATATAACAAGGAATTAAAAGTAATAATCTAAACAAGGTATTAAAGTACACTTTGATGTGTGAGAGACCTATGAGCTTGACATGGCCACTATCAGTGTTGGGCAATTCTTAAAAGTAACTCATTACATATTACTTTCAACTGAATTATTTAGTTACAGTTACATATTACCGATAAAATAAAGTAACTATAATAATATTACATATTATATTACTTTGTGTCCACAGCCTTAAGCTGTCACGTGTGAAACTACCACCTTATCACGTGACATGATTGCATTGTTGGACAAAGTGCAAGTTTTGGTCATAAGTAAGAAGCTGGCGAATAAGCTTCATTCAGTAGGATTTGTTGCTAGGTGTTACTCAGTGGATTACTAATGAGATTAGTAACTTCATTATTTGTAGTAATAATAATACATAATATTACACTCCTTACAGTAACTTCATTACTTAGGTAACACGTTATGTTTGTAAGTAAAGTAACTTGAGTTATATGACCAGTATTTATAGTGTGTATTTCGGTATATTACTTTATCACCACAAAAGTAATCTAAACCAAAACAGCCAAGCTGTAAAATAAAGAGTGCGGCCCCCAAAAAGGCCAGGGGAAAAAGATGTGAAATCCAAGGTGGTGGCCAAGAATTGGCTTTGATGGTAGGCTAATGGCAAAAAGTGTAATTACAACAATTCATGTAAATTTGCATTGCCTCCTCCACTAGGATTCGGCACCAAATTCTACTGAATTGTCGTAATTAAAATGTTTGCCATTAACCTACCATCACAGCCATTTCTTGGCCGCTACCTAGGATTTTACATCTTTTTCCCCCTAGCCTTTTTGGGGGCCACACTCTTTTTTTACAGCTTGGCTGTTTTGGTTTAGATATCACTTCTTTTTGTATTGCAAGCCACAAAGCAGGCCATAAACTGGCTTTGGTGCTTCCTTTTAACTTTTTTTTTCTTTACTGCAGGAATTATGGAACAAAGAAAGTAACTGTGTGTATAGCTTTTGTCTGATTAAATATTTGTATATTTAACACTGAATGATTATCACATACTGTAGTCAATAAGGTGACTTCTTACATAACTGAACTGTAGCTGAAACTCTCATTGTTTGTAGCTGAACTTTTTCAGGGTGATTTGTTTCTAGCTGAACTTTCTACAGGATGATTTGCTTCTAGCTGAACTCTCTACAGGGTGATTTATTTGTAGCTGAACTCTCTATATGGTGGTTTCCTTGTAGCTGAACTCTCTACAATGTGACTTCTTCTAGCTGAAGTCTCTACAGGATGGCTGAACTCTCATTAGGTGATCTGTTTGCAGCTGAACTCTCTACATGGTGGTTTCTTCGTAGCAGAACTCTCTACAAGGTTACTTCTCCTAGCTGATCTCTCCACAGGATGATTTGTTTTGAGCTGAACTCTCTACAGGGTGATTTATTTACAGCTGAACTCTCTACAGGGTGATTTGTTTGCAGCTGAACTCTCTACATGGTGGTTTCTTTGTAGCTGAACTCTCTACAAGGTGACTTGATCTAGTTGAACTCTCTACAGGGTGATTTGTTTGCAGCTGAACTCTACATGATGGTTTCTTTGTAGCTGAACTCTCTGCAAAGTAACTTCTTCTAGCTGACCTCTCTATAGGGTGACTTGTTTGTACCTGAACTATCTGCAGGGTGATTTGTTTGTAGCTGAACTCCCTTCAAGCTGTTTGCAGCTGAACTCTACAGGGAAATCTGTTCGTAGCTGAACTCTCTACAGGGTGATTTGTTTGCAGCTGAACTCTCTACAATATGGTTTCTTTGTAGCTGAACTCTCTACAAGGTGACTTCTTCAAGCTGTTCTCTCTACAGGATGACTTATTTCTAGCTGAACTCTCTACAGGGTGATTTGTTCATAGCTGAACTCTCTACAGGGTGATTTTTTTGCAGCTGATCTCTCTACATGGCGGTTTCTTTGTAGCTGAACTCTCTACAAGCTAACTTCTTCTAGCTGATCTCTCTACAGGGTGACTTGTTTGTAGCTGAACTATCTGCAGGGTGATTTTATTTGTAGCTGAATTCTCTACAAGGTAATCCTTCTACCTACAGGATGACTTGTTTCTAGCTGAACTCTCTACAGGGTGATCTGTCTGTACCTGAACTTTCTACAGGGTGATTTGTGTGCAGCTGAACTCTCTACATGATGGTTTCTTTGTAGCTGAATTCTCTAGAAGGTAACTTCTTCTATATAGCTGATCTCTCTACAGGGTGACTTGTTTGTAGTTGAACTATCTGCAGGGTGGTTTGTTTGTAGCTGAACTGTCTACAAGGTGATCCTTCTACCTGATCTCTCTACATGATGACTTGTTTCTAGCTGAACTCTCTACAGGGTGATCTGTCTGTAGCTGAATTTTCTACAGGGTGATTTGTTTGCAGCTGAACTCTCTACATGATGGTTTCTTTGTAGCTGAACTCTCTACAAGCTAACTTCTTCTAGCTGATCTCTCTACAGGGTGACTTGTTTCCAGCTGATCTCTACATGCCTTGTTTCTAGCTGATCTCTCTACTGGGTGACTTGTTACTATCTGAACTGTCTATAGGGTTATCTGTTTGTAATTGAACTCTCTACAGGGTGATTTCTTTGCAGCTGAACTTTCTACAAGATGATTTGGTTTCTAGCTGATCTCTCTATAGTATAACTTGTTTGTCTAGTTAACTAGCTATAATACTCTTATTTTTAAATATGTACATGCTTATGATTTCTGGTTACAAGCCATATAATAGATCAGTTATATGCAGACCTATCAAATCTCTTCTAATGAAAAATGGATAAACATAGCTAGTAGTTCGTAGTAGTTCAATGAGCATTGTACTGATGCTATCATAGATTTTCTTTGCCAGGGGTGAGGAACGTGCTGGTTTTACACTAGCATTATATTTGAAATCAAAATTGTACCAACTGACTGTTCTATTAGAGTATCTCGAACTTTTGCAGCAATTTTTAGGGTGTCATGTGATCTATTTTTTTCTTTTCTGAATTAAAATCTGTGCAAAATTGGGTTGGTCAGGTCCAAGCAACAGCTTTTCAAATAGGTATGGCCTTAAGAGTTAAAAAAGTACAATACTTTTATCAGGTCCTTTTGACTTCATCTTTTCTAGTGGACCTAACAAATTAACTTCTAAGGCTTATTTTGAGGTTGGAAAAGATTTCTAAAGTGGTGTTTAGTTGAGTGTTCTATTAGGATTTTGGAAAAAGATAGGTGATATCTATTTTGAACCACTACCATGGTTTATGACAAGGTGGGTAGGTACAGTAGTGAAACAGCTAGATTAAACTACACCTGATATGTACATGATTTTAACACAGTTAGCACACACAAAAAAATAAGCCTATCCATTTTAACTCAAAGAATACCAAAAAATGACTATTAGTTTGAGCTATAGTTCTCTTTGTGCATATAATAATTATATGACTGCTCTTTTAGAGTTACTGACTGTTCTATTAGACTGTGTCAATTTCAGGCATTTTCAAGGAAAAATCCCATAAGGCACCTAAAGGATCAAGGTACATTTTGTTTGATGCTTCAGGTATCTTATTACAGGTATGCTCAAATGTGCCAGCATAAAAAATGAAACCTAAGTGTAAACGTTGTTGAAAACTCCAATCCCCAAACAGATCTTTTGGGAGCATTGTAATTAAGCTCTTTTACATAAATGTACTTTTATTGTATTTTAATCCATTCAAATTTCAATAAAACTATGAAATAGTAGCCACTATAATTGTTTTTGCAACTAGTTCTATGGTACATATTAACTTACTTTGTCAACAGCACTGACATCTGCTCCCAATCTGATAAGCAACTCCACTACTTCAACATGGCCATAACTAGCAGCAATGTGCAATGGAGAAGACTGATTCTACAATAACACACAAAAAATGTGATATGGATACATATTGGGCTACACACATTGTATGGCTATAGTTGCTATATTCATGAGCACTACTACTTGCACATTCTCTTTGTCAATAAATTTGTCTTGTTCATAATTTGTGTAGTACAAGTAAATTTCTTTTCAGCACATTACACACATAAATATTCGCTGATAATCCTCTATAGTGTAGAGCCTATGCCATAGTTATTTTTATATAACAAGGAGGTAAAAGTATGTACTAGGGTTTTTCATATTTTTCTTATTCTTATTAGTACTTTACAGTGTCCAGCACTGAAGGTCTGACAGCAACATTTGCTGCAGCCTTTGGATTATACTAACCTAACAGGAACTGGAGACTTTTGTAATGATTACTTAACTTAGCTAACAATAAGGTGAAACAGAAAAGGGCCAAAGAAAGGGAAAAAATTCCTCCTACCCCAGGACTCGAACTGCAGGCCACCCAATGTCTAGTCAAGCGCCACACTCAGTCTCCTCCAGGAGAGATGGATTTTCTTCCTTTAAATCTCATTTTTTTCTTATTAGTACTTTACAGTGTCCAGCACTGAAGGTCTGACAGCAACATGTGCTGCAGCCTTTGGATTATCCTAACCTAACAGGAACTAGAGTTATAAGGCACACTTTTGATGTGTGGGGGGGGGACCTATCAGTGGCGTAGCTACTATTGAGGCAACCGAGGCAGCTGCCTTGGTAAAAAATGCTCAACAATTCAGGCCTGAGTTTCAGCACCCAAAATTTTCTACTCAAACATTACTATACAGCATTAATGAACCACAATAATAGAATCTATGGTTGTAGTACTAAGCAGGCCAGAGTTCATGGTGACACGGCCCTGGACCACTAATCAGCTACTTGAATTAGTATGAAGAAAAGATTGAGATACTCTAATAAGCAGTCATCGTAATATACTCTAATAGAGCATTCACTGTAAATTATAGTGCTATGCAATTGCTCCGCTCAGTCTAAATCGTTTAATTGTCTTTACATTACTTTTCAAAAGTGTTCCGATGAATCAACTTCATGGCATTGCATTGAGCTCATTGATCAAGTATATCATGAAATTGCCTCCACATGCCATTTCAAAGCATATATTTTCAAAAATTTCCTTGAGGTAGCATTCCCCCAGACTCCCTAGCTTGATATACTTAGCACATGCAGTTGAGTATTTCATGAAAAAGATATCTCTGACTTAAATATCACATTAGATCAATAAAAAGTATAGTGTGCATAACTATGACCTCTGTTGCAGTCCATGGATGGCCTGACCACTCAAAATTTCTCCTCTAGAACAATTTTTCTGGTAAAGAGTGGAACACTAATTTGGTAAACTACTTATATATATCGTAGCTTATAATTTTATTTTTGTATTTTCCCTTGCCATGCCCAGGTTCCATTCGTGGTCCTATTTGTGGCCGCATGTTGCCCGAGGCTTATATATACTGTTGTTTGTTGTACATATTATCATTATTCATGATGGTTTCTTTCTGGCAGGAGTAAGTCAGTTTTTTTGTGTGGAGTACAATTAAACTAGTCTAATAACTGAAGCTTGATATACTGTAGCATTAACTAAGCTGGAGCATTAGCTACTTATGAATATGACAAATGCTCGGAGTCTTCTAAAACAGTTTCTTCCATCCAACCAGAAAAATCAACCTGCAAATGCTGTACCACCCTTGCTTGAGAGTGTCTGTGAAATCAGTTGAGTCAGTAGCAGACCCTCTCAATTACATCAGTGCACAAACTTAGCCTCGGTAAAAAATTTTCCTGCCTATGAACTTGACATGGCAACTATACAGTATATGATAAGGTGGTATTGAAGAAATGACTGCTAAAAGAGGTTTCCTGTATAGTGTACATTATTCAGAACAGCCAAGCTGTGAAAAAGGGTGTGGGCTTCAGTGTGAAAATGTTCTGATATTGAAGGTAGCGGAAAAGAATTTCAATATTTTGTATCTGAGAGCCTCTGTTGAGAGTGACAAAGGTCCACAGTGGGGTAACATTCACAGAATAAAGATTTAGAACAGTCAACTATTAACAAGCTCTAATAATTATTGTGGAACAAACATCTATTCAAATATTTGGATCCATATTCATTAAATTAAAATTTGCTTTTGTCTGAGGACATTTAATTCTACAAGGCGGTAGGTACAGTAGTGAAACAACTAGATTAAACCACACCTGATATGTATCTGATTTTAACACAGTTAGCCCTATTCACAAGAATACCAAGAGTCACTATTAGTTTGGGCCATAGTTCTAATAAACCAGCTATGTTTATACAAAAAAATTATACAGTACAATAGTACTGTATAGTAGGTGTAATTGTAACATACGTATTGTTTGTAATTACTTGTTGTATATGTGTACTGTAACTTACTGTTTATAATTAGTAATTGTAACATGCATACTATAATTTACTTTCTAAAATTAGTAATTGTAACATACGGACTATAGCTAACTTTTTTCATGTACCACATACATACTGTAACTTTTTGTTCATATTAGTAATTGTAGCAGCGTACGTACTCTTATTGATTGTAACATACACTGCACTACTGTTGATTTACATCCTAGACAAACCAGCTGTGCTGTCTGCCTAGTAATTAACAATAAAGAATAAAGAAAACCACAAAGGTCTGGGCATGGCCCATGAAATACATTACCCAAAAACCAGCCTCATTTTTCTCTGACAACAATGAGGCAGTATTAGTTAGGGGTAAAACTAAGCCCAAACAACCTTCAGATCAACCCACATGCGTTCAACGAGTAGCTACAGAATTTAAAAATATAATAAACATAATTTTCTACTGACTGAGTAACTGATTGACTGTGATGCCTTCAGACAAGTGTAACACGATAACAGCTAAGGCTACGGGCTTGGTTTTTCACTGTAAGATGTTGCTTTAACCGGACACATGCCTTTTGGCATACTGCAGTATGTACAATGTACTCTTCATGGACTTACCAGTGTATTATTTTGTGTTCCATTCATCTATGCTGACAGTGAAATGTGTCAATTTGGTTGTGGCACATAATGACTTCCCTTGACAACAGAATTCGTCCCTATTTTTCATAGTGGCTGGAGGTGCTTTTCAAACAATTTTTGATTTGTAATGCTGTGTAACGGGTTGAACATAGTTGACAGTGAAGCACAATGGATACTTCACTTTTCAGACAATAGGACACAAGGCACCATTTCTTTCTTTTGATGTTGTATGCATGGGTTCACTAGTGATAATAAAGTAAAAGGGTAACAAACAAGTACACAAAAAATTGGAATATTCTAATAGAATAGGGACCATAGCACATCGATAAAAAGTACTGAAACAAGTTGGAGTAGAGTATGATAGTAAACAATAAGAAGTGTTATATCCTTATTGTGCTCAAGATACCATAATAGAAATGCACAATATAGATATAACACTTCTTATTGTTTTAACATTGTGCTACTCCAGCTTGCTTCAGTGCTTCTTATCAATTTGCTATGGTCCTTACTCAAGTTGAAAATTCCAATTTATTGTGTACTTATAATTATATGACTGCATTACTGACTGTTCTAGTAGAATGTGTCAATTTCAGGCATTTCCACAGGCAATATTACATGAGGTACAGGGAGTACTGTTTTATTCAGGCATCTTATTACAAGTATGCTCAAATTGTGCCAGCAGTAAATGTTGAAGCCTAGCTGTACACAAAAGAACTCCAATCCTCTAACAGATCTATTGGGAGCATTGCAAAGTTTAGGCTCTTTTACAAAATACAATTATGCACTTTCATTGTACACTGTATTTTCATCAACCTTCAATCAAAAATATGAAATACTGGTCACTATATTGTTTGTGCAACTAATTTATGGTCCACATTAACTCACCTTTTCAACAGCACTAACATCTGCTCCTAATCTGATAAGCAACTCCACTACTTCAGCATGACCTCTATTAGCAGCAGTGTGCAGTGGAGTATGTTGATCCTACAATAATACACAAGTAATGTGATATGGATACATATTGGGCTGCTTACATTTATGGCTGGTTACTATATTTATGAGTACCACTACATGTGTATTTGCTTCTCAATAAATCTGTCTTGCTTATAATTTATGCGTTTAAAGTAAATGTTTTCATCACTACATAGTTACATAACACTCATAATCCTCTATAGTATAGAGCCTTTGCCATAAAATTATGGTTTTAATAAGGAGGTAAAAGTAACATTATAAACTTTTTAAGAACATTAAATGTTGTGGGGACCTACATATTTCACATAGCCACCATGGTGGACTTATTGAAGTAATGGCTCTACCGTAGACTCTGGTTATTAGGCTCACATGGTTATTAAGTGCATATTGCCTGTTAAGTGCATATGATAGACTTGTGCTAGACACCTGCTTGTTAAGCGCATATGGTTGAAATCACCTCTGCCACCTCGTACTATGTAGAATTGTTGTGAAGTAATGGCTCTACCGTAGACTCTGGTTATTAGGCTCACATGGTTATTAAGTGCATATTGCCTGTTAAGTGCATATGATAGACTTGTGCTAGACACCTGCTTGTTAAGCGCATATGGTTGAAATCACCTCTGCCACCTCGTACTATGTAGAATTGTTGTCAGAATGAATCAGACATGTCACAGCACACTCGATGCCTCGCCAGGCCCATGTCTAGCAGATACTTCTGTCTGTAATAACGATAGCTGTAGCTGCTACCTGGCTTCTAAGGATTTCCATTTCCACAACTGAAGCAAACTATTAACTGGTGTTCAAATCGCTTGAAAACTGTAGTGGGTACAACTTATTCCCTCCTAGCAGAAATTCCTTACCGTAATTTATAAGCGCATGCGCTTAACAAGCATAGTAAATTTTACAAATAATTCCTCCAAAAAATATAAGCACATGCGTCTAATAACCAGAGTCTATGGTATACAATTATGCATTGCCTTTATCTAATCCAGAACAACCAAGCTGTGAAAAAGGTGGTGGCCTTCCAAAAGTTGTAATATCACTGCTGACTTGTTTGTAATTGAACTCACAACATGGTGACTTGATTACAGCTAGTCTCTCTACAAGGTAACTGGTAACAAAGTTGAACTCTACATGGTGAATTTTGTAGCCAAACGCTCTACAGGGTGACTTGGTTAGCCGAATTCTCTAGGTTGACTTGTGTAGTTAAACTTCTTACAGGGTGACTTGTTTGTGATTGAACTCTCGACAGGATGATCTTTTTAGCTGAATTCTCTACAGGGTGACTTGTTTGTAGATGAACTATCTACAGGATGACTTCTTTGTAGCTGAATTCTCTACATGGCCACTCAATTGTAGCTAAACTCTCCACAGGATGCTTACTGAAGGTTCTAATACAGCGACTGCATAATTTTCCTAATACTCCTTGAATTCTTCTAAAGCACTGAAATGTTTTTTTTTCTAGAATGCTAAATCCACCTACATGTACTTGTAGTTATGTATGTTGTATATGTAACACTCTATGGCTAGTCAGAATGCTGTGAATATAATTAAAAATCAACCAAATCTTTCAATCACTGCTATGCGTATTATTATGAACAGACAAGTCATAATAATTACATTTGATTAGGGATCATAGAAATAAAAAGTAGTAAATACACCTGCAGATAAACTAGTGGGCTACAGTAATTCAGTCTATACACCCGTGACTGAACTAGGATTAACTATCCACTAGTATATCTTTGGGTGTGGATGACCTTACTTTTACAGCAGAACCTCCATCAATGGACACTACTCCGACACCTTACAATAATGGATGCTATACCACGGTCCCCACTATAGTGCTGTCATTGGGTACAATGCATTAGTAACCTCCGTACAAAGGACACCTACATATATATAACAGCGAACGGACAATCTATGAGTACCCTAGCCATGCAATGAATGCACACCTTACAGCTCAAGTTGCAGTTATTAAACTCAACTTCTGCACTATTAAACTTGAACTAACACATAACTAAACAACAGTATAAAACTGCGTACATGCAGGTAAACATGCAACTTTACTGATTTATTAGAATACTCATGTATCTTAAGTGTGCACAAATATTAGGAAGACCTGTTGTAGGCCTGAGCATTTAAGCTGTGATTTTGAATAAAATAGGTACATAATAGAGATGCAACACTGTATCGATGCGTATATCGTGTATCGTATCGTATGAAGACAATATCGCTGTATCAATACAAAGTCAAACTGTATTGATATATTGTGTATGATGATATATCGACATATCATGGCTTGTTAACATGGCTGACAATCAAATTATTGTACATTGTGGTTAAACTGAATAGTATGTAATGCTTCTCAAAGAAAAATCACCACACTTATTTCAATTTTTTAGAAAACAAAGAAACAACATTAAAAACAGCAACATAGACCATTGCTTAGACTCCACTTTGTATCATGCAATATATCGCTGTATTATGCAATATATCACAGTATCATGATACACCAGAGGCAATATATCAATACGTCTACACAAGTAGTCATGCTATCTTGTTAGTTGCTGTCTAAGCCAATGCAATCTATGCATTGAGTGCATGCTTCCCGGCCAAGTTCTGTGTAGCTATGTAACCATCATAAAAATAGGATTTGCTGTTACTATATAGCTAGCTATATACTATTAATTTTAAAACTAACTATAAAAGAAAGTAGGGGGCTGTCTGAAATTTCTGGAACCGTGCACCTAGTGCAACCAGGTCTTACAGCAGGTAGTCAGGCAGACAAAATCCAGGTGAATTTCAAACTTTTTAAAATTCACTGTACATTGCAATTGAAACGTTCAACTTTTCGCTTTGTTTAACCAAGGTACAGCATCATTCAGCAGTATTAATGCATTCTAGTTGGTTTTTCAGGTAAAACTTATTGCAAGGCTTTTTTTAAGTGCAAAACTTTACAAAGCCATATGATTTTTACCAGTCTCTACTTATTAAGTATGATGAAGTACTATTGCACTTAATGATAATGTTAAAATAGCTGCAACCTTCTTCCATAATAAAACACAAGGACAAGCATGGTTTCCCAACAAGTATATATTTTAGAGGTTCCACTGTATTATTATGGGTCCCTACTATACGTAGTTGAAATCCAAAATTTTTTTGTTTACTTTTCATTATAAATGTATACAAATTACAGGATTTGACAATTTCAGCAGCACTATGCATAAGCTAAGCTCACCTTATTTGATATGTTCACATTCACATATTTTGTGAGTATTAACTTCTTCACAACACCAACATATCCAAACCCTGCTGCTGTATATAGTTGTAGATGTCTCCTACCCTGTATTTCCATAAATATACATTGTTGTACAAAACTGTACTAAAAAACTATTATTACTCATAGGGCTACAGGTTCAATCCAAATTGGCATAAATTTCTGTTCAGTTTTATGAACATTTACATACATGCATACAGTGTGCAAAATGTCCTGACATACTGTCAGAATAGTATGAAAGTTGAGTGGACATCAAGCAATTTGACTGAAAATTTAGACTTTTATATACTATTTCTCCTTTCCTATACTTCTACCACCATAGATGTTTGCTTCTGCCAAAGATTGGGGCCACCCATGCACCGTAGAGCTGATTACTACTCAACCACTCACTAACACTGATATTACAGTAGTTTCTATGGAATCAAAGAAAGGAGTCATAAGGACTTCTGTCAAGGCTTTCTACATGCTTTTACATGTATATACCTACATTATGTGATCAAACTTTGCTAATGCTGCCATGGTTTAGAATACACTTGTAGTGGCTTTATCCCTAATACAGAGTAGGAGCATAATGTGATATCTTGTGCTCAAAATATAAATTGGTTGTACAGGTGATCAGGAATACCACAAGTAAAAGTACTAATGGCAATGAGATTATAAATACATTTTATTACTGCAGTACAGGTGAATGAGACAAGTATAGGCTGGCACAGCATAGTACATTATAAACTTCACCTCGGGCATGCCTTTATAGTCACCACAAGCCAATTAACTTAATTACATTGAATAGCTACTTGGCCTCCTCCTAGCCCTATACAAACTCTGCTACACTTTGAAAGGACACTACAGGGGATTTATTACTTCTTGCAACACCGAAGGTAAAATTCAAAAGCGTAGAGCATCACATGGCTTCTTTAACTGACCAAAGAATGTTGTTCTATAGTCCATATTAGGAATGACAACAGTAAACAACCACCATAATAAGAGTTAACTAGGGGCGGATCCAGGAGCTGGCAAGGGAAGGGGCACAAACAGGCTAAGTTGTAGGTGGTTGGAGAGAGCCAGATTTCCTAGTTCAGTGCTGCATTTTTGAAGCAGCAAAGAATCACCTCTTAGTAGTGTCTCACAGTTGATTTTTGCCATTTTGGCCTTTTCGGATGGTTGTGAAGTCTTAAAAGCTATTTAAAAGGCTCTGAATGTCCTTACTTGACCTAAACCAGCAACAGAATAATTATTTTTAGAGGCGCTTAGTATGCAAGAAGGTGCTGGGTGGCAATTTCACTGCTAGTTTGACTTTGGTTCGCTTTGGTTTCAAATGAATTTGTAATAAATGGTGCATATATCTTCATGCGTTAATCAACTGATCTTGGGCTGACACAAAGGTTAGTAGCTAGCTTAATCAGAAGCATGGCTGGCTCCTCCACAAGGTGGAGTGGGGGGAGAGAGGGAATCATTTGCCCCAAATGCCCCATGCTGGATCAGCCATTGTTAACTATAGATGTTTGCGGCTAGTTAGCATGTAAGAAGCCATACCACGCTCTACACTTTTCACACTCCAATGTTGCAAGAAGTAATAAATCCCCTGTATTTCCAGACAAATTCAATTATGGCCTGACGCCTGCTGTAATTGACCAAAATTGTCCATTGTCTGGTTGCTATTTCGCACACTGTGCATAGAAGAATTTGTACACATTTGAATGCAAATTAGGAAATACAGTGAAACCTCAGTTATCCAAACTCCTTGGGACCTGGGCTAGTCCATAAGTCTGAAAAGTCCATTTCTGAAACTGTGTATAAATAACCTTAAAATAGCATAAAACAGTTTTTAAAATTTTCAGTAAGGTATAAATTATGTGGATATTATGAGTCACCTAATTTAAAAGCATTCCTATATTCCTATCACTAACAATGTGACCCCAATTTTACATACTACTTGTAGGTAGTGCATAAACGAATACTAGATTTGAGAATTCCAATGTTTGAATGAAAAACTGCTAATTATTCAAATATTTCTAATATTTAAAACCCACAATCAAAATTTTTAATTTATTTAATCTAAAGAGTGTGACTTGTTGTGAGGATTCTATGCACTTACTTGTTCAAATACTCTTTGATATAGACAGTAAAGTGAGTGTAAACAGTTGAAAAGTAGCAGTTTTATTGCTGTAATCAACCTCACACCTGGCAGGCTAACAGTTGCGTGTAGCATTTTTGGCTTCACATGCACCTGACTGCAGACAACAGGCTATAAACTAAGTTTAAATCTTGTAGATTTACGAAGAAATGGATTATACTGGATGATACTACTTCAGATCAAGCGATTATAAGTTATCCACATATCCGATTAAGAGATAAGTTCTCTAAGCAGGAATACCGTCCCAGATTAGCTAAATGTACCTATTACCATGTAGTAAGGAGTATGAAGATATAACGTACAAAAACCATGGTGTTTTGAATGCCACTAGAGTGCCTGTAAATTAACATTTCCACAAACTTTACCATAATTAGATATAAAAATGATGAACTTATGAAGTAATGAATATTGTGACTCATAATAACCCTTATGACTCGTAATAGGAGCACTTACAGTGCTTTAGATCATACAGCCCACCACATGGTAAGACAAATTTTGAAATTTAGAATAGCGTAGTTTATGGTTGCACCTTTGCCTACAAGTATAGTGCATAAAAGAATGTAGTTTGAATGCTCTTTTGTTTGGGAGCATTCGAATACAAGCTCATATAACAATCCTAGTAATCACATTGTGACCACCCTTCATGTTTATTAGTGCACATCTATCCAGTTCTGTGTGACCATTATCCCTAACTAAATATTGTATCATACTTTCAGCATTTTCAAATCTGATTGGTCGCTAGTTGTCACTGGTTGTTGCAACTAAAAGGTAAACAATTTTGAATAGCTACTAAAAACATCTGCATTTAAAAGCCTCTATTGTCAGCCTATTTGATTGGCTTTTTATAATATCACTTTCTTGATGCATTTAAATGGCTTTTATGATTCTGCTACCATTACTAGCTATTTAAATATAATTTCAAAAGGAAGTAGGGGTTGATATAATATACACACTACAAAAGTTAGGAAACAAGCTCAAAAATGTTACAGCTGAAATGAGAAATGATCCAGTACTAAAAAGTAAGGAAACAAGATTAGACGACTACTTGCTAAAATGAGACGTACTTTAATCCCTACTTTTGGCTAATTTGATAGTCTCATTTCAAGATGCTAGCCAAAAGTAGGCATTAAAGTGTCTCATTTTAGCAAGTAGTCGTCTAATCTTGTTTCCTTACTTTTTACTGCTGGATCATTTCTCATTTCAACTGTAATATTTTGAGCTTGTTTCCTTACTTTTTGTAGCATGTATATCAACCCCTACGTCCTTTTGAAATTTATAATTTTCTAAATAGCTAGTTTGTTTACTTTTTTCATCTAGCTAGCTAGTTATATTATACTCTTTGTTTTCCACATAGTATAAATATCACTTGAAGCAGCTATCTTTTACCTTCGTATGCAATAAGCACATCTAAAAATAATTATCATTTTGTCTTTTAAAGCTATTATAGCAACTGTTTAAGGCTTCTGCTGCATTTCTAATGGCCTAAATGTTGATAATTTTACTGTAAAACACCACTGGAGAGTCCACCATTATAAGAGTGGAACCCTCACTTTTAAAGGTCTGGATCCCGAAGTGGATCCCACGCCCCTCAAAGACATTATTAGTTAGCTACCTCACAAAAAGCTAAACTGGTAATTAAGACTATAATTATAAAATGACTACCCAGCGTTAACAAATGCTACAGACAACTCCTTGGGTACTACACCCGTCCACCCTCATCTTTCGCACACATGTATTCACACTTTAGTTAAAATCATGTGTTTGGGTTGTAGCGTGCGCCGCAATATTAAGTGCTGCAATTATCAATTATTCTTCGAGAAGAACAAAGAAGCGGATGAATGATGAAAGCAAACAGCATGGTGCAGTGGACAGAATGTAATCGGAACAACAAATTCGTGAATCCGCCATCATTACCTTGACTGTCTGAAATTTCTGGAGCCGTACACCTAGTGCTACTGGGTCTTAAAGCAGGCAAGTTGGCAGACGAAATGTAGGTGAATTTCTAAATTTTTAAAACTCACTGCACATTGAAGCATTCGACATTTCACTTCGTTTACCCAAGGTACTGCATCATTATAACAGTACTAATGCATTGCAGGTGGTTTTTTTCGGGTAAAACTTATTGCAAGGCCATTTTTTAAGGTGTGAAAATCTATGAACCATATGATTTCTTACCAACCCCTACTATACAGTACGATAGTACTGTATGATATATTGGTGAATTTGTTGCAAAAGAACTTTGGCAAGAAAGGGCTTTATAATTTTTTTAGTACTGTAGCTAATACAGATTGGTATTGCACAAAGGATTTGACTGAGTTTAGTGACAACACACTGCTTGCTCACTTCCCAATAAATTTTCCTGCTACTGTATACGGTATCTGCTTTAAAGTACAGTTACAAAACAAAATACTTGCAGTGTTTTTTGAGATTTATTGTGCTCCACTGGAACTAATGTACTGTATGGTCACTACATGATTAGCATAACAAGTAAAGCTATTTCACTGAATATCACCTGTAGATTTTAAATTATAAATAAATCAATGATGGATACAGATTTTTAAAGAACAGCAGTATATGGAGGGAGGCACACTGCCCATGTGCTAAAAAATAGTGAAGGACGAATAGACATCATTGCACAAAACACATACAAGAGGGAAATCTCTACTTTGGCATTGATACAGTATACATACATAAAATGACAAGCCAAAGACTCAAAGTAGGGGATTTCCCACATATAGATTTGCGATCAAGTCTCTTGTTTCACTATGTTAATACACTCATAAAAGTCTTTTAGATGATTTTCTGCCTTGTTGACTTAGAAACATTTTCAAGTATACAGTATGTTAGGCTTGTGCCTACTATACTGGCATAATTTTGAGATTCATAGATCACCAAATTGGTGTATAGAATGTTTACAGGCATAATTGTGACTGGATTTGTGAAAAGGGATCTTTCACACATCCAATTCTATGAAGTTTGAAGACCATTAACTAGTTGTTGTTATTTTAAACATATAAAACAGAAATTTTCTCCATCTGCTGAGTCATGTTGGTGGTCACTACTAAGAAGGAGATACTACTGAAAAAATTGTGCATCTGTGACAGCAGGATGAGATCTAGAGCCACTAAAATGTTGCTGACAGACCAGTGGAAGATCTGGATTATTAAAAGGGGGTTTCTGAAGTTGGTATAGCTGAATAAGGCATCTCTCTGGAAAAGTTTGAGATTTTAGAAGCTCTGAGACCGGATTTTAGGCTATTTTTAGTTAGCAATTACAATAAATCCAATGTTTTAAACTGTAAATACTATAGCTAACAATACAGTAAATATGGTGACTACAAGCTGTAGCTTTGATTGCTCTATTAGAGTAGTTACTTGACTGCTCTGCTCTATTAGAGTATCTCGATCATTTTTAATTCCAGTGGGAGATGAGAAGCTAAGTGTTGCTGAGGGTTTAATAGCTATAAATGGTGTTAGTTAAGTGCAGCTGCATGCATGCTACTGAAATACAGTGGTATATAGCTGTTTGCTATGACAAATTGTCAGTACAACAATTTTTATGCATTCCTACTGCCACTGAGCTAAATTTAAAGGGCAATGCATCACAAACTGTTTTGTTGTGAAGCCATTCAAGATTGCAGAAGCACATGATTATTTTGTGTACAATAAAATCATGTGTGTGTCAGTGGATGGGGAACAATCTTAAAAACTATTGTTCCGGCAGCTGGAAATATTGTCAGGGCTATTGTTCCAGCAGTCCACTAGATTTTTCTCACTATCAAGCACACTAGTTGTATGCTATGCCCTAATCATTCAACTTTAGGGGACGCGAAAAGTAGTATTAACATTAGGTTTAGGGTCGGATTCAGCTTTGGTTTCTTCTTCACCTTTTTCTTCAATACGACAACAGAAATTACTCCACTCGGAGACATATACTGTAAAGTAGAAACTGAGGGAATTGGGTAGCTGGGAGCCACATATGTAACACAATGGGTAAGACTCTGGGCTCAAGCACTGGAGGACTTGGGTTTGCTTCCCGATCAAGGATACTAAAGAAGCTAGCTCAGCTAAACAGCTCAGGCTGAAATTATCATATAAAAAATGGCCAGATTGTGTGGAGGGAGAATTGCTAACTTCCCTCCACCCTCTCAATTACAATACTATAAATAATAATAACATTAGTAGTAATTCAGATTTTCATGTTAATCCTTGTGACAACAATCATTAAATGCAATATAATTATTATTATCATTAAATTTTAGATGTTTGCTTTCAAAGAGGGAATCTTTTTTAAATGTCATCCAAAGTGAAGCTCCCCATTTCATCGCTGGCACCGAAACATGGCTATAACCCTCAGTTTATTCTGGTGAAATCTTCCCCCAGACTATGAACTTTTTCGTAATGATAGATCTGATGGATATGGGGGTAGGTGCTCTCTTTGCCTTTCACAAATCTCTTTGCCTGTGTAAAAATTCTTAATACAACTTGTGAAATTTTGGTGTGAAACAGGGGCGGATCTAGGATTTCAGAGGGGGGGTGCTAACATGGACATTTATATATGTGGCAAGAAAGTTGATACAATTAGTGTGCAAAGCACACTCAGCATGCGGAGCATGCTCTATCTAGGGGATCTGGGGACATTCCCCCACAGGAAAATATTGCAAATTTGGCCTATTGAGATTGAATTTGGTAGTAATTTTGAGTGAAATATGATGTCACTTTGTTTATGTGATACCATTATTCCTCTACAGCTTGTCAATATAACTAAAGGGCTCAGCCATGTATATAGCTAAAATTCAATCTTAGACTAACATCTTAAAGAACTAGTAGTGAAACATATGGGTATCAGATGCACATGATCAAATTTAGTGTTTTGAAGTATAGCATAATTTACAGTCTCATGGCTCAAACTACACTAGCTGTCCAAACAGGAGAGAGGGTAAGTGTGAGTGGAGAGGGTAAGTAGACTGACTCACCAGTGTGTGGAGTGCATGTGTACTCAGCTGTATAGAATTCTCCAGCTAGGGGGGCTCTAGATCTGGTGGCATATATACTCCCGGACCCCCTGGAAATTTTTGGAAAATGGCTATCACAAAATTGAATCTAGAAGCTATTTTTAACCAAATGTGGGTACAAGATGAATAAATTCAGTTGGAAGTAATTTTAATTAAAAAACAATGTTTCTTGTTAAGAAAATGTATAATAGTGGCCTGTCAAAGAGAATAAAGAGTATAATAGGTAAGGCCAAGGAGAATATTTAACACACAGGATTGGATCAACTTCATATATAGCCACTGTTCTGTGGTGCAGGTTGCAATTTCAATCTAACTTTTAAAATGATGGATCCATCCATCAACTAGTCTTTGTCCACAACTAACCCCTTTTTACCACACAATGATCATGACAACATAAATGCTGCAAGGGAAACAAGATCAAGTAAGGGAAAAAAAACAAACAGCTCTCAGATGTTGCAGCCTTGTAAACTTTATAAATGCTAAGAAATTCACTATTATATAAAACTATTGTTTTACTTTCAACCCAAGAATCAAGTTTGTAGCAGAGCCTAAAAAACGTAAACAGAAAAGGTTATTTTCAGAATAGATTTTCAATTAATGATGTTTTATGCAATTTATAGTACATTATAGGTATAAATCTTTTACCTAAAGTGATTGGTATCTGGCAGGGTGTTTGGTACAATGGTGAGGGTAGCAGTACACAGGTCTAGAAGAATAGGTTTAATTTCAGCTTACACTCTGGTAACTTATTGAAATTTATAGTTTAAATGATGGATGTTCTATTAGAGTAGTTGACTGTACTTATTAGAATATTTCGGATTTAGCAGCTTCTAGGGTAAGACTTACTCCAAAAAGTATAATTTTGAACCCTTCTTAGTAATTCTTGGATAAGATTAGCTTGCTCTTTCCATCTTTTCATTGCCCATACATGTGTACAAAATGTAACTACACCTGTACTGCAGCTTCTAGAAGCTTCCTAGCTTGCTCATTGTAAAATTTTGGAGGGGGTGCTTCGGCCCCCCAAAATCCGCCCTTGTAAAATTTCTCTCTCCAAAAGTAGAGTTTTCATTATTGTATATAACATTTTATAGACTTCCAAACTGAGACATTGATTATATTATGCAGAAACTCATCAAATTATTGAAGAATTGTATATTAGGTATACGAATTCCATTATTTGGATAAAAGGGGATGCTAATCTGCCACACATTAACTGGGATAATGATTCAGTTTCTCATGCTGTTTATCCAACAGAAACATATTTGATACATTTAGTTCTGGTGGGTTCACTCAGCAAGTCAACTCTCCTACAAGGGGTAATAATATATTGGACATTTATGCTACCAATAGACCAGCTTTAACTCATCTGGTTGGTGTCATTCCAGGAATAAGTGATCATGAAATGATCAAGGTTGCATCCAATTTATCACCTCACTTACTTAAACCAGAGGAATGCAAAATATACTTATTCAACAAAACCGATTTTAATCAGCTAAATGATAATATGATGCAGTTTGCGGAAACATTTCTAGACCACTACACTATTGATACTCCTATTCAAGACCTATGGGATGTTTTTAAAATGCAGTGTAATGACTACCTAGACCTTGTATCATCTATATCATCTTCTAAATCTGATAAAGCAGTTAACAAACAAACAACAACGCCTATATAATACAGCACGATCAACTCAACTCCATACTGATTGATAGTTTATAAAGACCTCAAAAAGCAAGTGCAAAGAGAATGCAGGAAGGCTCATGACAAATATGTGTCAAATATAATTAACCCTGATACGAAATTCTGGTCATATATCAAATCTAAAAGAAGCGAGCACTGTGGAATATCTTCATTAGAGAAAAACCAACAAGTTGTTACAGATAATTTGGCTAAGGCCAATATTTTGAATGACAAGTTTACATCTATTTTCACTATTGACAATGATGACAGCGATCAAATACCAGCTCTAAAGGTACCTCCTAGTCCAACCATTCAGCATATCCATATTAGGCACAAGGAATTTGCACACTCTTATCTGAACTAGATTCCCACAAGGCCTGTGGCCCAGATGGCATACCAACAAGATTGTTAAAGGAATTAGCGTATAATGTTGCACCAGTTCACGCTCCCGTATTTAATGCATCACTTCACCAAGGCAAATTACCACTTGACTGAAAGTCTGCCATGGTGGTACCTGTGTTTAAGATGAGCTCTTGTACTGATCCTTTTAATCACAGGCCTATATCTCTAACATGTGTATGTTGTAAAATTTTTGAACACATTATCTCTTCAGCAATATCTAAGCATGCAAATCTTCATAAGATCATATGCATTGAGCAACGTGGATTTAGAAAACATCGATCTTGCAAAACACAACTATTGGAGACCATTAATGATGATTTAGTTATGTCATTGAACAGAGGTATACAAACGGACCTACTACTTCTGGACTTCTCCAAAGCTTTTGACAAGATGTCTCATCCTAGACTATTGTACAAGCTCCAACATTATGACATCAATGGACCCTAGTTTAACTGGATTAAGGATTACCTATCTAATAGGCAACAGAAAGTCATTTTGGTTGGTGCTTCCAGTAGCTCCTCAAAAGTCTTTTCATAAGTAGCTCAGGGTTCCGTCTTAGGGTCTTTGTTATTACTGCTTTATATAAATGATTTACCGACAAAAATATCCTCTACCATAAGGCTGTATATGCCGATGATGTCAATATTAGATCTATAGTTTCTACTGAAGATGTGCTACAGCTCCAACAAGATTTAGAGCTATCATCACAATGGGCTAAGGTCTGGCTAATGACTTTTAACTTATCAAAATGCGAGCATTTAACTTTAACAAATAAACATTCACCTATTTTATCTGATTATCACATTGATGGCTGTACTATTAACAAGGTTAGCTCCTGTAAATATCTTGGAGTCATTATTACTAATAATCTAAGCTGGAGTAATTCATATTGCTAATGTTGTGAACAAAGCACACTCAGTTCAAGGTTTTCTTCAAAGATATTTAAGGCAATAACTTTTATCTGCACCCGTCTAGACCAATAACTTGTGGTCATCAGCTAAGGTTTAGACAACTTCAAACAAGGGTAAACTCATATCATCACTAATTTTTGCCAGCCTCTATATATACATGAATGGAGCTCTCTACCAAGAGATTTAGTAATTATCTCTTCTTGTTTACATGAATTTACAAACAATTTGTCCAATTTACATATACACACATACACTCATGTTTGAGTTCTGTGCATTACAAATAAATAAATTTATAAAGACTACCACTGTAATGACACACATGATCCATAAAAATGATACAATTTGTTTATGATTACATCATAAACTTGAATGGCTTCATGTATAAACAATTCACGACACATTGCCCCTTTAAAAGGGGGTTTCGACAAACCGATCTAGATCCACCACTGCAGACCTTTAGCGCTGGCCACTGTAAAGTTTTAATAATAATAATAATAATAAAAGGTCTATAAATTCTAACAGAAAATTCATCGTAACATTGTTGATCTGCCGCTATCACTATAGTATGTTCACGTTGAGCTGAATCCTGAAAAATGGCTAAAAATTAAAAGTGGACTTTTTCTCAACAGAGTTAACATTTCAGCCAACCAGATGATTATTGGTAACGGCAAAGGTGTCAACAACAGACACATACAGTTTGGCTCCATTACAAGTTCGGGAAAGGACTGTATTGGATACTGTACTTGTATGGCTTCCCATGGGAAATGTACTGTGAAAATTTTGATTGACCGTAAATATTATGTCTAACATTTGAACAACAACATTTCAAAATATTTTTAGCGGGTCAAGCAGTACTACAAATGAGCTAAATTTCAAGATCGTGCGTAATTGTATCCATGAGTTATTAAATGTTTTTGAGGGTTCAGCTCAACATGAACATACTATAGTGAATCACATAATTATCTGAAATTTTAAACTTGTGTGCTATATCTTCTCCAATGCAAGCACGTTAGTACATGTATCATTACAAATCTTAGTAGTAGCTAAATGTCCTAACCCACTAGCTACATACATATAGCTAGATTTTATTATAACAATTTCTGCCGAACCAGGACAAATATTCCTGCCTAACATACTTACAGCCTACATATTAATTTTTAAGACAGAATGCATGCCCATATATATTATTATCTAATTCTAGTGAAATTTATAAGCTTTTTGAGAAACTGACTAGCTACAATCTCTTTGGGTACAAAGCAAATTAACATTATGGGAATAATAAGTTAGATGTGAGGTAAAAGTTTGGGAAATGTTGGAAGTAATATTCAGTGAAATTGTGAGCGCAATAGGCTCAAGCCTAACACACATACACATACCAGTAAGATTAATTATACTGTGGATATAGGCAGTCAATATTTCAGTTAAAATTTGCAGAAACTTACATTATTTCTCTTGTCAAAGATCATAGTCATTGCAATTCTCAAGTACACGAAACCATTTTCAAGAAATAAGGCACTGTTCCTGGTAGCTGTTTCCACCATGTGTGAGACAGCAGTCACAGGAATGATAAACTCCAGTACAAGGGAAGATTTAGCTGCCTTGTGAAACGGAGGAATGACATATGACTTAACTCCACAGTGTTGAGCAATGAACTCTTTTAACTGATCATATTCCTCCTTGGTAATACGAGAAAATATTTTATCATGGACAATAGCAACCATTATATCATATCCTTCAGGTACATCTTGGTTTTCTTGTATGCAATGATCATAGATTTGTTGTAACTTCATTTGGCTGTATAGCTTTTGCTCATATTGACTAAGCATTAGTTCACAATGACCACAAGATTCTATTGATTGGATAATTTTTTTAAGAAAAGAGAAATCATCCCATCTCCAGCAACCACGTAAATTTTTAGTAAATAATGTTGTAAGGTTATCACAAGCATTTATGGCATCTTGTTGCTCTTCATTAAATAAGAAAGCATTTGGGTCATCCTTGACTGTCAAAAAAGAGCACATGCTCTTTATTGTTTCTAAATAATCATTTTCATTTTTCTTTAATTCTTTAATTATGTTTGCCAATAAAATACTAAACTCACTACTGGCTTGATCTGGTGTGGTAAAACATGAAGATGAAATTGCTTTACTACTTCCTTTTGTTGCTTCATTAGTTGGTAGAAGCATATCTTCATCTACATTAACTGAATTAACACACATGATTTTACCAACTAACCAACTAACTAAATTGTGTGAAGTCATCACTGAAGTGGATATGTGTATCATTAAGCATATAAGTGTATACTACTATAATAGAACCCTGAATGAAATGAAAAGTGTACTTTATTTTCCATAAAATACAGTTCAGGTGTGAACTGTACTATATAGCCCACCAACTGTCTTTATGGAACTTCAAAGCTTAATAAAGCACAGTTATGACAGTAATAAAATGCAAGTGCCAGTATAGTTTGCTGTCAACAACCTTCAGGACAGTTGAGTGGGCAATTAGCCTAAATAGATACGGAAACTGAACAGAAAGTGGAAATGGAAAATGGGAATGATCAAATTGTCATATAAATGTACCCTAGAGTAAAACCCCAGTCACCTCTTAAAGACCACCTACTTATAAGACCACCTCCATACAAAGACCATTTTGTAGTTTGATCTCAAAAAAAGCTAAGGCATACTGACTTTATAAGACCATTTCATGGACACCTTTTATAAAGACCATCCTCTTTACAAAGACCATTTCTCTACATTGTAATAATGTCTAGGTTCCAAACATCTATTTGATGACTTATCAAAACAGCTACATCAGCTCTAAGGTCATTATCTCCTCATGAGACTTTGATTTTAAACCAGGCGCACACAATTTACTGAAATTGTTTTCGTAAAAACGTGTGTGTACCTATCTACCTATCTATGCTTGTCTGAATGCACCCACGTGAGCAAATCCCTTTAGTAGTAAAAGCAGCCAGCCTATGAAAATTAAACACAAAGTGAAACCAGTAGTAAATTTGAACATAGGCAAGGTTTGCACTGAGGTGGTTTCTTTTTGCCAGTTTGAAATACGGGTGTAGTGACTCTCTACACACTTTGTGAACTACCTTTCCATTGGGCTCTTCATGTATTTGAATATCGTAAAACACCATAGCATGCCACTTAGGCTGCTAGGATATGCATATCTCTTTGACTCGAAAAGGGGCATGTCCCTACGTATGCATACGAAAATGAAGGGTAGCCTTCAGGTTTTATAGAGAGGATTTGTGGGAAAAAACACTATAAAAATGGTTGAGAAGATAATTCTACGCAGTTGGTTCGAAATGCTCTTCCTTAGCGATACATAGCAATGTAACTAGAGAATTACGAAATAATTCGCCAATTACAAAATCTGAAATTACAAAACCACCATGTATAATTGCAATAATTATTATATTTCCACCAATATATCTAGCACCTGGTTTTTTAGAAGTAGAACAACATCAACTTGTTCATTGATACCGTAAGTTGTAGTATACTAGCCACATTTCACTTGCATGGACTTGACACATTCTGGTACAAACTAAGCGACAACGGTACAGTAGATGACTTGAGTGAAGTGTGGACCAAAATATGGGAGATGACATTGACCTCCTTTATGAGATACATGTTTGAAGCTTATCAAATATTACCATGTAAACAGCACTCAGCTGAGTGCTGTCAACAACCTTCAGAACAGCTGGGTGCTGTCAACAACCTTCCCAACAGCTGAGTACAGTCAAAAACCTTCAGGACAGCTGGGTGCTGCCAGCACAACCCATTAATCAACAGCGTATGGTCCACAGAAAGTTACTAATATACATTTCATGATGCAAACCTAACTACAGGTATTTTAAATATAACCACTCTTGCACCTTATTTCAAGGAATTTAGATGATTTGTAACACTATGACATGAACACATACTACATGTAGTTATAAACAGGAAAGCAAAAATAATCTGTCAAAAACAAGCACTATAAAAATGGAGGATTTATACATTGCATTTGCTGAAATTAAGCTTACCAAACTTCAGTTGTTTCTTAAGATCTTCTGCTACAGAATTCATACCAATCTTAGTAAGTGTGCTAACTAGTTGACTCCAAGTAGCATTGGGCTCCATTTGCAACCATGTAACAAACATTTCATTACAACAAGTGTTGTTATCATTGTGATGGTCAGCTTTTATCAAGTCCAACACACCAGGGCCAACACCATCATCCAACAACTGTATTCCAAGGTCATACCATTTTACAGCTACTCCACTGGTTTGAGGCTTTAAAATGTTACGGATTTGTTTTGGAGTGGGATAATCTGTACCTGTACATAACACGTGCACTAAAAGCAATTGAAATTCCATATACCTAGAAGATTTCATTTATACACTGAAACTTTGGGATTCAGTCAACTTCCATTCCACAGTATACACATACACAGTTATATACTGAAACTCCCATACCAAAATTATACACTAGGTACAACATAATCACACACCATACAATAAATGATCATATGAATTAATATGGAAAGAGGATGAGTTTTCAAACAGTTCACACAGAATTACAATAGTATTTTATTTGACTAGTTATTATGATAGAGTACACATTTTACCAAAACTTCCATCATACAGTACAGTAGTACTGTATATAAAAAGTATCATGGAGTTTTTCTGACCAAAAAATCACCCAAAAACCAGCCTTGTAAGAACATCCTGACACCTTGGCAGGATTGATTATGTATAACCAAGCTCAAAAGTTCCCTCAGTACAACCCTAAGTGCCTCCAATAGATTGCTACAAAAAATTAATAAATTATTTAATGGAATTTTCCACTAACTGATTGACTGCCTGCTTACCTGATGTCTTCAGACAAGTGTACAGTGTAACTCAATAATGGCTAAGAATACTGGGTTGATTTTTTCACTGTTCAACGTCGCTTTAGCCCAACAAGTGCCTTTTGATCCATTCATCATGGACTTACCTCTGTCCTCCTTTGTGTCCCATTTCTTTTAGCTGACAGCCCAGGGTGCCGATACATGGTAGCATCATGGCTTCCCGGCTGTAACAGGAATCATCCATATTTTCCTTGGAGACGGGACTGATTGCAGAGGCACTTATCCTATTGTTCTTTATTTGTAGCACTGTGTAACAGGCTGAGCATAGCTGAAAGTGAAGGATAATGGCCACTTAACTTTCCAGTAGATAATCAATAGCTGGGGCATGCATTCAAATAAAAACATTAATACCAGTGCCATTCTTACAGTACGCAGTCATAGTAATGTTACAAAAAGATATATAACAAATGAGTATAAGGAATAACTTGGGTTTTTTAATTTCAATTAGTTATCACAAAAAAAGTAGGGAAACAAGGGAGACTTGCAAATATGCTACTTAACAACATTTAATCCCTGATTATAGACTGAATTAGGGATTACAGAGTGTAATGTCCACTAGTATATCTATGGCTGCAAGCAACCTCCCAATCCCTTGTCCCCCTACTTTTTCTATGATGCCTTAAAATTCCTAAATTTTCCTTATACTTTTATATACATACATATATGTGACCCAGTCTGGGAAAATCGGGCTTATCGCCTATTTAAAAGTATGGAGAAACGCCGGTTTTAAGTATTTAGTGTGTTGTAGCTTGCCAATGGTTGAAGCTATGTGTACCAAACTTTCACACGTTTTACACCAACTCCTTACCTTCCAGAGCATCCACTGTGCAAGTAGCCAACAACTAAGTTTCCCTCCATTTTAGATAGTTTTTAAACCGAGGTTGACTGTATCAGGCGAGCTGCAAATTGGGTGGGAAGTGGGGGCCTTGGAAGGCGGGAAAGATGGTGTTCAAAATTGAAAAGGAAGGGCAAGGGATGAATTAGGCCAAGTTTTGGGCCATTGAAGTCTCAAAACTGGCTAAAATGAAAGGAAATTCACAGCAGAGGTACTTATTCAACACCACAGAGCTGTACAGCCACATATAGCTATCCCCAGGCTGACCAGAGCTCCATTAAGGCCCCACACCACTGTGACACATACAGATTGCCATTGGACTTGGGAAAAGCAGCCAGCAAAACCAGACCACTCAAGTCTAGCTGATTTTGATTGTGGAATTAGATAGTTTATTCATGTAGCTTTGTGTCCTGGGCGAAAATTAAATCTGCTGACATGAGCGATAAGACCGGTTTTCTCAAACTGGGTCACATATTAACAATTATAAATATTTAAGTAAAGATCATCATACAGTACAGTAGTACTCTATAGTAGGAGTCACCAAGGATTTGGGAGTGGCCCATGAAAAACATCACCCAAAAACCAGCCTCACTTTAGCCTCACTATTCCCTGGTGATGACGATGCAGTATTGGTTAGGTAAAACTAAGCGCAAACAAGTCTTCAAGTCAACTATAGAAATGCTTTTAACAAGTTGCTATGAATTTTTTTTAAAAAGTTTATTAAATGGAATTTTCTAGTGACTGACTGACTGACTGACTGACTGACTGACTGACTGACTGACTGACTGACTGACTGATGCCTTCAGACAAATGTAACTTGGTAACAGCTAAGGCTACAGGCTTGATTTTTTCACTGTTTGACGTCACTTCAGACGGAAACATGTCTTTGGCATACCGCGCTACATACAATGCAACCTTCGTGGACTTACCAGTGTCTTCCTTTGTGTCCCTTTCATCTTTGCTGACAATAAAAGGTGTCAATTCATAATAGAGTGTGATGGCTTCCCTTAATATTGGAAATTGCCCATATTTTCATTGTGGCTACTTCGATTGCAGAGGTGCTGTTTGAACAGCTCTTGACTCGTAATGCTATATAACAGGTTGGACATAGCTGACAATGAAACATAATGGATACTTCACTTTTCAGATGATAATTCATAGCTGGGGCAAGTGCAAGCAGCACCATTTCTTTCTTTTGTGTGGGTTCACCATTCATAAAATTATATTTAAAAATTTTACAAACAAGCACACAAAAATTGGAATTTTCGACTAGAGTAGGGATCATAGCACATTGATATAAAGTACTGAAAAAAGTTGGAGTAGTGCACGATATTAAATTACAATAAAACAATAAGAAATGTTATATCCCTCCCTACTGTGTATTTCCATCATGGAATCTTGAGTACAGTAGGGATATAAAACTTCACTGTGATTTAATATCATGCACTACTCCAACTTGTTTTAGAACTTTTTATCAATGTGCTAGGGTCTCCACTCCGTTGAAAATTAAAATTCCAATTTTTGTGTGCTTGTAGAAATAAAAAGCAATCATTAAACAAGGGAGGTCATCTACACCTGCATGTGGGCATTTAATTCCTTGAGTGTGATTAAAATTTATTAAAGTACGTAGGGTGAAACAAGATATGTGAATAGCACCATTGATTGTTCAATGGAATTTTTCATATATTGTAGCTATGTTACAATAGCTACATATTTCTTATTGACTACGTTTTATCACTGGAACCCTACTATGTGACTGGATCTGTAAATCCTGGCATAATGATTCTTGATTGTTGAATATTACATAGTCAAATGTATGCTCTGGCAAAGTTTCAGCATCACATGCCAATAACTTTTGGAGTTGCAGCCCTACAAAGTAGTAACAACAGAAAGATCAATTTGTACAGCAAGTATAGGGAAAATAAATTACAGGCACTTACAAAAACAGTTGTAACTTACAAACATAATGGTATACAGAGTTGCAACTTGCAACATCATGTTCGCCATGAATAGGGGAATTCATTGCTGGTAACTTGTATCACATCCTTCACTAGAATAAGCCACCAATGTTCGAACACAAAGAATTCTAAGATGTTCGTACACAGAAACTTCTCTTGAATTTTGCAACATTGTTAGCTTAGACCCTCACAATCTAGCACACTAAGTTTTGTAGGATTATTGATTTGTAGGACTAAGTGTTTAGCGAGGCATTAAGCCTATGCATGACATTTTTGGCCAAAAGTACATATTTTCGGACCACACCTCACATAACACAAAATAATTGTGCATGTAGCTAGGGTAGTCACTCAAGGTCTAGCCAACCAAGTACTACCAAGTATTAGTTTATAATTTAACGCTATGCCTCAGCAATTATTAAATGTATGAGTGTATGTAAGCCAATCAAATTTGATAATTCACTGGTGCATATAATTACAACTGCTGGTGGAATTTATGAGCAAATTTAGATGCCAATAACATCAAAGCAAATCAATTTGGGCACTTAGTATGTTTTATAACTGGGCTGTTACCAAACTAGCTACACATGAAGAATCAGAACAACTGCTACAAAGCCATAACCTCCTTTTCAAAAAATCTTCACTCACAAAAAGTACGGAAACATTTTGAAACGGGTTCCATTAGGGTAGTTAATATATCTTATTAGATTATCTCAATTTATTTACCTGAATTATAGTTTGGTAAATTGCTGCGAGAAACCAGATAAAGCAGTCAGGATATATCAACTACTCTAATAGAACAGTCACTTATAGCTCCTGTTGAAATTCCATTTCACAATGCTTCTATACTGTATCATTTTTCATGAGAGAATATTCCAAGATTTAAGGAAAATTTTTTTCTTGCAGCTTCGTAGTAGATGTTCTAACTCTGGGTGTACAGTTAGTTTGGCCATCTATACAGATTATCATAAGACATACTAAGCTGACTTGATTTGTCGAACAGCTGAAATCATTTATATTTGCTCATAAATTTCATGAGCAGTTGTAGTTATATACACCAATCAATGACCAGAATTTGATTGGCCCACGTACATTCATATATTTAACTGCTGAGGTGTAGCATTGATTTTATAAGCTGATACATGGTGGGTTACACCTTGAGTGACTACCCCAGCTACGTACACAACTGCATTTCCTGTGCTTTGTGAGTACTTTTGGCCAAAACATCATGTGATTCAGACATAAGCTAAATGCCTCGCCAAACACACAGTCCATGGATAAATCCTACAATACTTAGTTGTTAGTTGGTGAGGGTCTAAGCTAAAAACGATGCAAAATTAAGGGGAATGTTTTATAGCTTCTGTGTACAATTCCTGGAGGCAAAACATCAGTGGCTTACTCTACATAAGTACGTATATGTGACCGAATTTTGGAAAATCACCCATATGGGTGCATTTGACACCTACTGTAAAATATTTAATGATCAAATCACAAACTTTATAGTGTAATTCTACTTGTTGATGGATTTAAGCCATTCTCAATACCTTAAATTACAAGAAAATTCTTGAAATATTTTCAAAACTGTTCCCTGTTCTTATTAGCATCCCACTAAACATGAAAATTCTAATTATTTCATGTACGCCCATATGGGTGATTTTCCAAAATTCGGTCACATATATTGGCAAGTCCATTAACAAAATTAATCATGTACATAATTACAATAGGAGAACAATTGTAAGTACGGAGGTTTGTAGACGTTTCACAATTGTAAAAGCGAATTACAAAATGTTGCTTTTATTTTGACGCATATTGTATACCAACCAAAGTTATGCAAATAAATAATATAAATTGGGTACTAGAGTTTGATTCTTCTCTTCTTAGTGCTGAATGGAATAAATACTGCCTGAACCTAAATCTTCTTGCCCTCCCCCAGCCAATCTACAACCCCCCACAGTGCCTCCTACATCTGCTTAGTGATTATACAGCTGTTAAATAGCTACAGACACACTCTTTCAGATGTATCATACATCACTAAACACACAGACACGCACACACTTTAATGTTCAAAGCCACTGCTTTAGTATACAGTAGCACTGTATATTAGGGATCTCAGATATCAGCTCACTTTTCCTTCTTGACAGCTTGGCAGTGTTTGTTGGCCTGACCAAGTGCAAAAATATTTTCAGACTGACCCTAAACCCTTCCAAAAAGTTTCTATGAGATTTTAAACCTTTTAATTTAGCCACTTTTACTAACTCACTGCCTGCCTGCCTGCCTGCCTGCCTGATGCCTCCAACCAAGCATAACTCAAAAAATTGATAAGGCTATGGGTTGATTTCTTCACTGTTTGATGTAACCTCACCCCAAAATGTCCCTTTTGCTTTTTGGCAACCACAGTACATACAATACACACATCATGGACTTACCTTTGTCCTCCTTTGTGACCCAGTTCTTTTTGCTGACAATGCAAGGTGTTGAATTGCTATGACACAATATGGCTTCATTGTGGCTGTGCTAACTATCACAATAAAACTCCCACATTCTGTAGCAACACAATTGATTGTAGAAACACTTCCTCATACTGTTCTTCATTTATAACGCTGTATATTGAGCAGAACATAGCTGAAAACAAAGCATAATGGCCATTTTGTTTTTCAGTACCGTATAGCTGGTAATTTTCGAAAGGTTTTTATTTTCGGATATTTCAAAGAGGCCCTTCTCTTCGAAAATAAATTCCCACGTCCGGTTGTTTTTCGAAAATAAATTCCCACAAGTGAAAGCAACCGTCTAACTTTTGGTGATTCGTCCGTGTATTCCTCGAGTTTTAGCTCAGTATTGCTGATGATGATGGGTAAACTGTATCATTACTGTACCAATAACCAGAAAACAGGTGATCCAGAATGGGAATTGATGCCGTCTGCTCTACAATCTATGGTGATTAGGATACTATGAGCTAGCTATGATCGTGCGTGATCGTGCCAGTGAGTTCACTCCACCCGAGACTCCCTCAGTCTCCTCTCCAGTGCACAGGAATGGGGATTATTCCATCAGTAAGTCAGTTTTCGGCAAACATTCACACATCTTCATAATTTATGACACGATTTTCCGTTTATTTGAAATCCATCCGGACTTCGAAATATGCACTCTTCGAAATTAAAATCTTTCGAAATTCATATTTTGCTTCTTGTACGAAAATTTCTGTTTCGAAAATAACCCGCTATATGGTATTTGATTGAAGAGGCAAAAGTTCAGACACAAAATGGCATGCCTGGCACATGCACCATTCTTTCTTTCGATGCAGTTCAGCACTCATAATTGTGTTAATATAATATGTAACACTTTGCGTGGGCAGATCAAAGGAATTTTTGGATATACATATTTGATATTACCCTGTGGTCAGGGCATTATCTGTACAATTCCCTGCAGTCAGGGAATTATTTTTATAATGCCCTTTAGCTCACGAGGTAGCGGTACCGCCTGGTTTGCTTTTAAAAAGCTCAGACAAAAATCGAATATGGGAATAAATTAATGCTCAGGTGACTATTATCCGGAGTTGCATATTGACAACAAGGAGCACTCAGATGGAGGTGTTTCCACAGTATCCTTGCCATTCTACAAGTTGAAAAACAGTACTTGAAGGTGAGAACTAGTCTTATTATGCATACATGGATTTTTTCTTCTATCTCCTACTTTTCAAACATACTTAGTGAAGTTAATATAAACTTCTTAGGCCTTTATAAGGCCTTCTGGTATAGAGGCTCTGCCTTTACCAAGTACTTTAATCAAACACAACATGTTTTTGAATAGGAACCATACCCACAATGCAGATAACATGAGTTAACCATGCTACAACAAAGATTTACCCTTTAGGTCTTTAGTATATGTTGTAACAAGTCTTTAAACAACTTGATAGCATTAAAACACTTGTAAAGTCTCCGCAATTCACAAAAACTCAACCTTTTTGTGATATCTTTAGGATTCCTCCATTTATTATAACAAATGTAGTTGCAACATTACATGCTGTCTAGCCACAATCGAATCTTTTAGGTATGTATATAAAATGAACCCAGTGGTCTCACTCATATTTGCATGGGTGGTTAATCACCTGGGGGGCTATCAGTCTGCAATAGTGTTACATAATAGTTGTAACATGGGTACTCATGGTCTGCCTGATATGTCCACCCTCTGCCATTGGGGCCTGCAGCCCCTTAGGAATCGGGTGGAAATATCAGGCAGACCACTCATACCCATGCTACAACTAAAATACGTATATATTAATCTGTAGGTATAGGCAATCTTTCTTGTATCACTACTTTTTCTTTGATCCTCAATCAACTTAATATTTTTGTTCTATTTGTTTGCTTAAATATGCAGGTATAGATGACCTCTCTTACTTTTTAGCTATTTCCTTGCTTCACTACTTTTTTCTTTAAATTTGATCCCTAATCCAACTTAAAATTTCTAATAACATTATTTTCATTCTACTTATTATACTCTGTACATATTCTCACTCTTTATATTTTCTGACAGTTGCTGCTGTAGTTTTTCAGCTATCTTACTATCTGATTCAGTAGTCATGGTTATATCCTGGTGAGTATATCATGTCTATGGATCTAAAAATGAAAGTTGAAGAACAGAATTTAAACAGCATGCATACAAAAGCATTCACATAAATTGATGATATCAAACACAAGTACAGGCAGACTGTGTACATACAATTTCACATATTATAAGTGTATTCAATGACTATATGAATGTAACCCAATTATACATAGGACTCTTAAAAATAGAGATTTGTGCTATGTTATCTATAACAAAGTAAAGCAAAGTCTACGGCAACTGTGTGAAACACAGCTAGCAAACCAGCACTGGGATGCCTGTGCACCAATCAGGTACTTGAGCCTTGTGCAGGCAAATCTTCCTGGGGCAGTGCCAGTAATCCACAGTAGGACTGAGCTGTCCGGATCTCATGGAGAGAGGTTATGGAACCTAAAGTTCTGCGACCACCCAAGTACTGCTAAATGAGACAAAGGCATTTGCTTTCCAAGGTACCCCACTGCTGATAGGTAATACAGGGAACACTACAGAAGTATATTTAATTTTATTGTTACATTGTAGCTACATGACAGGCAGCTGGACCTTAGAAAACAGGGAATAATGTAGGTACAAACTACACTCCATCCCACAACAGGTCATATCTTAAAACCAGGATAGAATATCTGTATTTTGTAACATAATAAAGCCAAATAAGGGCAAAAAATTATCTGGCCATAGCATAATTGCACTAAATATCATGAGTCATAAAATTTGAAAAGCAACTTTTATGTTCCTCGTGCTCTTTTTTTCACAGGCTTGGTCATGTATTTTGCCCAGATTAAGTATGCACTAGGGGGTAGACGGAAATGTATGCACTTTCAATACACAAATGGGTATTAACCAGCGATAAGGGCAATAATGCCCATTGGGCAGGTACCAGTACTTTTTCTCTTGCTGTGAACCTTTTTCTAAATACCTAGACATTTTCTCTTGGGGTGTTGTGCTTGCTATAGACAGGGTATATAAGTATAATACAGTGAGTACTATAAAGAGTGTAGGCATTGTGTTCATATAGGCTAAGGTAATATATGTTATGGGATATTAACAATGGAACAAGGTCCAGATATAATTATTATGTATGCCTGACAGATGGCATACCTATCAGGCAAAAGCCCAGATTCCTTATGTTACAGCACTTCCAATGTGTAGCAGGCTAACAGCCTGTGCCAGGTGACCAATATCAATCACCCAAGCAAATACAAGTGTAACTATGTATTATGTATATACATGCTTGAAAAAATCAATTATGGGTCAGCAGCTACTACATTTGGCTATGATGAATGGACATCTAGAGATATCATGGAGAATTTTGGCTACGTGACTTAATCAGTTGTTTATGGCATAATTACAGAGTTTACTAAAGGCCTAGATGCATAAGCTTGCTTGCAGAGTGGTTCTTTCATGCTATCAGTAATGTGGATGTGGTCCATATTCAAAAATGTGTAATCATTTATTACTGTAGTTGTCACCTTAAGCTCAACATTTTTCAAATTGTAGGATAGTAAGGATAACAAATGCTTTCTGTCTGAGTAGTTTTCATGGCTAAATCCAAGTCGTGCGCACTAATCGCATATGTTTTAATCAATCCCCACAATCAATTTTGGCCTTATAAATTATATAATCGGTTGGCTAGTTGTAGCCCGAACAAGTCACCAACCAGGGTACATTACAAATGTACTTCAGGAGGCTTCTTTCATCCGAGGTGTGAAAGTGATACATTACTGTATTATATATTTTTCATATAGTTATAACACAATACTGTATGTGACCCAATTTTAGAAAACCATCCTTTTCTACATATGCAAAAGTTGCTGAAATACTCAATTGAACATTTCAGAGGATTTTATTTAAATTGCACCTTTGGATAAAGCAACTATTAAGCCTTTTTGCTATAAAGTTCACACCCATGGCTTCTTTTTGCTAGGAGATATGGAACCCAAGTAGTAATTTCACATGCATGGGATACTAATTAACTTACAGTGTTGGGAGTAACGCGTTACATAAGTAATGCGTTACGTAATATTACTTTTGTGGTAACTAAGTAATATAACGAAATACGCTATAAAAACAAGTAATATAACACAAGTTATTTTACTTACAAATGTAACGCATTACCTAAGTAATATAGTTACTGTAATGAGTCTAATATTACGTAATATTATTACTACAAGTAACGAAGTTACTAATCTCGTTATCTTCTGAGTAACGCTTAGCTACAACGAAGTAACGAAGCCTACTGAATGAAGCTTATTCACCAGCTTCTTACTTATAACCAAGATCTGCACATTTTCCAACAACGCAATCATGTCACGTGATGGGGTGGTAGTTTCACACGTGGCAACTTAAGGCTGTGGACACAAAGTAATATAATATGTAATATTATTATAGTTACTTTATTTTATGGGTAATATGTAACTGTAACTAAATAGTTCAGTTGCAAGTAATATGTAATACGTATGTAACTAGTTACTTTTACAAAGTAACTTGCCCAACACTGTTAACTTATATACAAATTAGGTGATTTGTTCAGGTGATGATATGGCTAAAATTAAGTCTTTAGACAATAATACATCACATTTGTCATCACTTGTCACACTTAATCACTCACAGAACTCAATGTATCACTCTACGTAAAAAGTTATGTATTAGACAGTAAATTGGTCGTATCTTTGAAATGCTAATAGATATCAAGACACAAGATAGATAAACACACAGCGACTCGTTTTAGCTTAAAACGAGAAATTTACCAATGTGCAGAAAAGAATGGTTTTCCAAAATTGGGTCACATATATACAGAATACATGTACTGAAATTTGGCCGACATTGACAATAGCCATTGTTACGGTATCAGAATAATATTGTAGATCCACTTCAGTACAAAGTTTAATGTGTAAATTTTTGGAACTATAAGTACACTGAAATACTTACTAGGGTAGCACAGACCTGCACGTAGGGGAGGTACTAAAGCTATAGTAAAGAATGATTGCTAACAACTAGTTTTATTAAGCTGATAGCATTCATTACATTAATTATAGATACTTTCACCAAACACTTCAACCATTATACTTTTGCCATGATGTGGTACAGGCACATAACTCTATTAGAGGAATATGAACATTACAGATATTCTCAACTGCAAGCAATTGCAAGAAACATGTACATCACTTCCCTATTGCCGATAGACATTCAACAACAGTTACATACATACATTTCTTGAATTACCCAGCAGCATGAGAGTTGTATATACTACAAAGTTTTACTAAAACACTCCATGCTTTGTAATACCAAGAGTTAATACTTTCAACCAGTCAATCTTAATTTTTCCAAAGAAGCGTACAAGTCAATCCATAACATAGTTTGTAAACCAGTTTACAACTGGCCATAGCCAAGTTATCTCCCAGTACATGCCACAAAATTCTGACCATTAATTAGCACACAAGTTATCATATACCACATCACTCAGTAGTACCTATATCACTTTGTGAGTGTGTATCTCAAATGGTAAGCGAAAAACATGAACAATGGGTACTAAACAAATATAGCTCAATAGTGTTTAATACGTACATGCACCTGGACAAATGCAAACTATGGAGTTTACTCATGCATGTATTTAACTAGACAAGATAATCAGAGATCACTTGGTGTATAGTGATGTCTGATAGTAGTGTGTGCAACTCACAATTAATCAGTACATATAGCTAAGTTGGCATTGATACTTCACAGGAGCAATAAACACAGATAGTTTTTATCAAAGGCTTGCAGTGTACTAAAATGATTAAAGCCAGTGCTTTGTACCTCCCCGGTGTTACAGATACGTAGATGCCTTTAATTTGCACACGCATACACTATCACAAACAGCTTACTTTCGGACCTGCAGCTCTTGGTTACCATGTTTCCAAACTTCATGAGTACCAGTACGTCATAACTGTTACTTATCTTTGAATATAGTCTCACAGCTATATTCAACCCATTACACAGCATTATGAATCAAGAACTATGCCACTGTAATGGGGTGGCTTTGTTGCTGCCTGTCATTCTCATTGTTACATTCTGCCATCAGATGTGTAAGAGGCTCCCGCTCCTCTGCTGGAAGTTTTTGTCGACCAGTCTTGACAAACGCAGTTGGGTTGGTTCAGGCAGAAACTGGACTGACTTTCTTAGTTTTGTAACTGTCTGTGTAAATTTTGTAGTGTGAAAAAATATGTTCAAAAAGCACCTCAGTAGCCACTACAAAAAATACGGACAATTTTACTATGAAGAGAAGACACCTTTGGCTGTCAGCCAAGATGAATGGGACACAAAGGAGGACACTGGTAAGTCCGTGAAGGATGTAGTTTACGTATTGTGGTATGCCAAAAGGCACTTTTTGGGCCAAAGCGACGTCAACCAGTAAAAAAATCAACTCCGTAGCCTTTACCATTATCAAGTTACACTTGTCTGAAGGCATCGTTCAGTCAGGCAGTCAGTATAAGAAAAATATGGATTTTCAACTAGAGCAGGGACCATAGCACATCGATGAAAAGTACTGAAACAAGCTGGAGTAGTGCACGATGTTTATAAATAACAGTAAAACTTTCAATAAGAAGTGTTATATCCCTACTGTGCATTTCCATTATGGTATCTTGAGCACAGTAGGGATATAACACTTCTTATTGTTTTGCTGTGATTTAATATCGTGTACTACTCCAACTTGTTTCAGTACTTTTATCAATGCGCTATGGTCCCTACTCTAGTTGAAAATTCCCTGTGTGCTGGTTTGTTAACTTTTTTTGTAAATATTATTATTTTGACTGGTGAACCCGCACATACCATATCTGAAATGGAGCCATGCACCCCAGTTATCATCCAAAAAATTAAGTATCCATTACACTTCGTTGTCAGCTATGTTCAACCTGTTACACAGCATGTCAGATCTAGAACTGTTCAAAAAGCACCTCTGCAATCCATGCATACCAAAAGAAATGGTGCTGCTCGCCCCAGTTATAGCAATTATTGTCTGAAATGTGAACTATTACGCTTTCTTGTTGGCTGTGTTCAACTCTTTACACAGCAGTACGAATCGAGAACTGTTTGAAAAGCACCTCTAGATCTGCAATCAAAACAGCCACTATGAAAAATACGGACAATTTCTGTTACGAATGGAAGCCATCACATGCTATCGCCAAACCGACACTTTTTGCTGTCAGCAAAGATGAATGGGACACAAAGGCGGACACTGGTAAATCCATGAAAAATGCATTGTACATACTGCAGTATGCCAAACGGCACCTCTCGGGCCGAAGCAATGTTGAACAGTGAAAAAATCAAGCCCATAGCCTTAGCTGTTATTGAGTTACGCTTGTCTGAAGGCATCAGGTAGTCAGTCAGTCAGGCATTCAGTCAGTAGAAAATTCCATTAAATAAAGTATTTTAAAAATTCGTAGCAACTTGTTGACGGCATTTTGGATTGATCTGAAAGCTTGCTTGGGTTTAGTTTTTCCTAACCAATACTGCCTCTTCATTATCAGGAAAATTGAGGCTGGTTTTTGGATGATGTTATCTCGTGGGAAACGCCTACTCCTTTGTAGTCCCTACTATGCAGTACTATTGTACTGTATGATATTCTTTTTAAAATTCTGTAGCAACGTAAGTTGTTTAAAGTGTTTTGGGTTGATCTGAAAGCTTGGTTTTACCCAACCAATACTGCCTCATCATCGTCTTAGAAAATTAAGACTGGTTTTTGGACGACATTTTTTTGTGGGCCACGCCTATACCTTTGTGGTCCCTACTATAATACTTGTTTATGAGCTTTTGTAATGATAATTTTACTCAGATATGTGTCAGCAAGGAAAGAAGAGAATATACAGTACATATGTGCACTGAAAATAATTCTATGACCATGTCAATATTACAACATCTGTTACTCAAGTTGAATCATGATGAACAGTACACAGAATGTGTCTACTTAATGTGGCTGTAGCATGTATGGTACAAAATTGAGGCATAAATTATCTATACAGTGGAACCTCTCTTATCCAGCCAGTCTGGATCTCAGAAATGTCACTAATTAAGAAATGCATGCTAATAATAATTATGCTGATGTAACTGTTTTAAATGCTAACAATGTACTTTTATTATTGTCATGAATCTGCTCACTAAACTGTATAGTACAAACTGATACAGTTTAGTGAGCAGAGTGGAAGTCACTACAAAGTATTTATGGTCACTCTCCTGAGCTGTAAAAAATGTTTTATCACTTAGCATTCAATTGGGTGGTAGTAAGTATTAGTAGAATGAACAAGCCACCAAGCAGGTAGAGAACAAAGCATATTGGATACTTCACTTTTCAGATGACACTTGGTAGCTGGAGCACGTGGCACCATTTTTTGATGCGGTATGTGTGGGTTCACCAGTGATAATAATTCTCAAAAGTTAACAAAAAAGTAGATGACCACAGTACGCATATAACACTTTTTATTGTTTTACTGACATTTAATATTGTGCATGCACTACTCCAGCTTGTTCAGTACTTTTTATTGATGTGCTGTGGTCCCTACTACTCTAGTTAAAAATTCCAATTTTTTGTGTACTTGTTTTATTATGAAAGGAACTAGTCACTAAAATACTTAGTTACCTTTACAAAAGTAACTGCAACAGATAAAATTATTACTTGTTACTTTTATTCATTGTAGTTACTTTTGTAAAGGTAACTAAGTACTTTAGTGACCAGTTCCTTTCATAATATAATAAAACAAGTGAACAAAAAAAATTTTGAAACAGAGTAGGGACCACAGTACATCGATAAAACAAGCTGGAATAGTGCACAATATTCAATCACAGTACCAAGTAGCTAGTAACTAGTCATTTTCTGAAGCAACTACCTACCCCAACTCTGTGGGTGAGTTACAAGGGCATAGGCAGGGGGTTCAGATGGTTCGAAAGAACCCCCCTTTTCAGAGGTAGAAATTTTTAAAATGAAAAAATCACACCAAACTCACAGCCTTGGAGCTCTCCAGCAGCTACTTATACACTGGCAAGGCTCTGCACTAGTCTTAATGGGCAAATCCTGTATTCATCAGGTAAAACATCACATGATCAACCTTGCACATGATGGAGATGTATAATGGAAATGGTGGAAGACTGCCATGTGTTACAAGGGAAGCAGTACTGTTGTAATAAAATTTGATAGATCATGTTACCAATGTGTCAGGTATGCACTAACTGTGAATGGTTGATGTATATTTACATGATATTTGTCACATATTGTGGGCATGTGATGTCTCTTGAATATTTGGAGTACAAGACTACAAGTCAAGTCTGAAGTTGCTGACCATCAACAGTAGGACCAAGAATAATGTTGATTTTCAAAGCTACAGATTCAAGTGTGGAAAGCTTTGATGAGCCTGGAAATGAAAGTTGGCTGTCAGTATCTAGGCACCAGCCTATTATGCTGGCCTAATTTTGAGCATAATAGGTGCCTGAAAGCATCAAGCATAATGCTAGCATAATAGGCAGAATAATTGTCATACTGTAAGCAAAAATGGATGCCACAGAAAAAGGTTGACTTACAATAATAGAACAGTTGATGCCACTGATGAAAGCACTGTTATTATAGTTTACAATGCAGCCAAATTCTTAATGCACAATGAGTAATTTTTACATTTAACCAGTTGTTCATAAGTCAGGTTATCATTATCCATAGAAAGCAACAAAACATGGGAACTGTGGAAAACTTTTTGAGCATAATTATGAGCATAATAGGCAAATTTTTTGAGTATTGCAGCATAGCATAATAGGCAAAATTAATAGCATAATAGGCTGGTGTCTATCAGTATGCTAATTTGATTTCAGGTGATGCCACAGAATACTAGTCTACTTTGAAGTTACTAGCCATCAAAAGGACATGCAGAATGACCAAGAATAATGTTTATCTTTGGACTAAAGTTCTGCTAAATCAAGTGTGGAGGTCCCGGTGTTTCAGTTGGTGCCAGCATGCTATCTGGAAGTTAAGATTAATTAGAAATACAGTAGTTTTATAGTATCTATAAGAGCTGCATAAACAGCGGTGTGTACTAATTAGATGCACAAACCTTTTAATGTTACTGCCTAAGGGCACAATTTATGTATGCATTATTTATGGTCTAGGGGAAAACCCAGGTATTCCCCAAGACATCTTCGAATCTGAACTCCCTTCGAGATGATCCTAGCTAAGCCCCTGAGTTATGATACCATGTCACCATGGCAGCAGTGGCCATTAACAATATAGAGACATGTACAAGTTGAATAGCACAGGTGTTTTGTCAATGGAATTTTCAGAAATATTTCAGGTCTACTCTATGTACTGTAAACAATGAATGGCAGCAGCTAAAAGTGTGGTGCTCGCTGTTGAAGGAGTGTGGTTGTAGTTGATTGGATAAGCACAACTTGAGCCAACTGATACTAATACAAGGATACAACATATTTATACATAAATGGCTGCAAAATAAAAGGATGTGTGCACTGAATTCATGTATGAGGTGACATCTAGTGTGGTTTCTGTTGGTATAGAAATGGTTATTGGTGTTATGTTATTGGTGTCAGTGTTACACTGAACCAACATTACAGCATGGTCAGCTTGCATCTTATCATTAACACCAAGTATTAAATAATAAAGCCTTACAAATCTATATGTTATCACATATTAAAGCATGAGATGGTGACCTCGCTATTTGTTGATGATAGAGCATTGCATGGTGCCATGGTAAAGTAGCGTAGATAGACAGTGACTAGTAAGGATGCAGCAACAAAATACAGGTCATTTTAGGGGACTGTCTAATATCAGAGATCAAATGCCTTTTGTGACTAATAGGCCCTGTCCAATTATGCTGGTATAATTTAAAGCATAACAGGTAACCAAAAGCATCAAGCATAATGCAAGTATAATCCAACAACTGAATGTGTTACTATGTAATACTCTCAATAGCAGCTTGACGTATTATATTGAAATATGTCTAGCGATTAGCCAATAGAATTAGTATTACGTTTGTTAGTCAAGGTCCCTTGACTAAAATCTATAAAACTAATTTGATTGGCTAAAATAGTGTGGTGTGTTTATATTAGAAGTAAATGTCCAACTTGACAACTATTGTTACCATAGTGATATATGCCCCAAGGCATAACAACAATATGGTTGCTTAGTAACAGTTGCTAGATAACTGTTGTTAAGGTATAAGTCATTTTGAGACCATAACAACGGTTACTAGGCAATGGTTGCTAAGTGTGATTGGTCTTTTGCAGCGGTTATTTTTGTTGCCTAGTAACAGTTGCTATGGTTGTTGGATTAATTTGCAATAGGACGGATGGCTGTGGTATTCGAGATTAATAGTTCTCGCATTGTAAACAGGAAGGAAATAGTGCTCGGCTTCGTCTTGCACTATTTTACTCCTTCCTGTTTACAATGCTCACACTATTAATCCCAAATGCCACAGCCATCCATCCTATTACATATACTAATAGGGACGATATTTGAAAATTTAATTAAATTGTACAATGCGTGTGAATGAAAGAAAGCAAAGATCACCACTAATACACATTATTACTGCATTTCATATATAGAAGCACGTATAATAACTTAATCAACCATTTCTTGGCTGTTTATTACACATTATAAAAATTAGATCAAGATACTCTAATAGAGCAGTCACTTATTCTAATGCAGCAGTCAGGAAACACTAATGTGCTTAATAAAATAGCCATTTCTAGCATAACCTTGATTTTGAAAGTATAATCTTGAGCATAACAGGCTTGATTCTTGAATACTGCTCAAAAGCATAAGTAAAATTTTGATGATAATAGTCCGGGGCCTTAAACTAGTAAAAACAGAACGGAAAAAATTGTAGAGATTCTAACACATTCATAATACATCAAAGTTCTAACCAAATATCACAGCTGCTGTCTCCCAGAACCCTGATAGTTAAATGTAAGATAATAATATTGCGGTGATATAAACTACAGGTGTTGAAGAATTTGTTTATGTTATTAATGGACACACACAGAGACAGACAGTGTCTGATGCATCCTTGGGACCAGCCCAATAGAATAAAATCATAATACATACATCAACAGTGTTATTTGCTATAAAAATTGTCAATCAAGAGTTGGGTAGTGATAGCAACTTGGATTTTACAGAGCAGAATATGGCTGAACCCAAGTTGCCTAACCCTAAACTGGATTTCTAAACCTTAATTCAAAACTAACTTCAAGAATACTAGTAGCTATAGAGTTGTGAAAATTAGTTCCCTAGATATTAGGGGGCACTAATATTCCCTCTACTATGTATATATATAACAATAATATTGACATCTAGTCTATGCAACTATGATGACATCAGATCTCTGACAACATTAGTAGCGAATCCCAATCTTTCTGGTTCAGTAGTCTCAGACCTTCAGATGATTGAGCGCGTGGGAGGCTGGGGACAAGACTACCATAGCACGAGCACCTATCAATGTCAATTAACCCCCACCCAGAGATCCCCATACATCTACTGGGGATTTGACATCTACATCTTTACCCACCCTTGGGGCTTTTCACACCAGTAGCACACCAGTAGTTTGCTAAACCAAAAATTATTTTAATAGATAAATCAAATATCCTGTAGAAGCCCCTGCTTTGAGGTGGGGACACACAGTAAAAACTAACTAGTGAAGATCACTACTAATGTCTGCCACAATACTCACTATTTTTGTGTAGTGACGTCCACTACTAATTTTGTAGTGACAAAAGGGTAGTGAGGGTCACTACAAAAAGTAATGATGGTCACTACAAAAGTAGTGAAGGTCACTACAAAAGTAATGAACGTCACTGCACAAACAAAAGTGAGTAGTGCCAGAAATTAGTAGTGAAATTCACTACTAATTTTTTTACAGTACATAGTGGAGCTTAGACAAACTTCTTAGCTTCAGTACTGGAGAATTTAACATTACACTTTTTCAAATCCCACGTGTTTCCCAGGGTGGATGACATTGATAGCAGACCTTTCAACTTAGAACTAGAGTTAATACCTCAAGCATATGGCCTCATGCAACGCACCAATGGGCTAACGTACACAAAAGTTTCATTAATAAAGAATGTCAACTAGCTATACCGCAGTTATTTGCAGTTTATTTCTCTACTCTATGGTATTTGACAATGAAAGTTGAATAACTAGCTAACACCATGAGAATCCCATCTAATCCATGAGAAATTATGACTTAACAGTAAGATCATGAGACTGCTGTGAGTCTCACGGTGGGACGGTTAGAGTTGAGAGGTCTGTGATAGGTGCATTATGTGTGAGGTCCAATTTTTCTTGCAACTATCTGCATTCTTAAGCTTTCATAGTATGCAGAGATGTATACGATTATGGAGAAGTCATTCGTTTCACAATCGCAGAAACCGCCCGGCAGAAACTTATTTTTAGAACTGACAGCCTCAGACCTCACGACAAACCAATACCTACAAATGATTTTATACCTAATCATCGTCCATCAAGGGAAGGATATTATAAACAGCTTGACATTATGATTGACTCTCCCTTTTTCCCTTCTACAATCAGACTCTGGAACACACCCCCCCCTTTGTAATTCACTCCTCTACCTTACCGACCTGAACATGCATTATGATCACACCTGTGCACAACAATCTTATTGATATCTGCACAGTAACAAATTAAATATAATAATAATAAACCCGACCCGCTGCAAGGTATAATTGTAGTCGCGCGAAAGTGTAAGAGTATATAACTCTCATGGATGCCAGAGGCGTTCTCGAATCTGATTGGTGATCCTTGTGGTTTGGGGGCGAAACTACGTTACGCCCAGGTAGATAGCTGTGAATCCACTAATGTTGACTTGTATGCAAAATACATCATGGAGGACGGATAATTTTTTGGAGTAGCCTAATCGTTTCAGATGACATGGAATAGACTCCGTATGATCTAATTAGTTACAGCACTTATCTTAGTTTTAGCTACAACTGATACAATATGAATAACAAATAGTTAACAATATGTAAAGTTACGCGAAATAAAGGTCACAAACTTACATACTTCAGATTGAGTCCGCCCTACCAGTGACGCAAGATTTTTAATTACAGGAGGTATGCACGGCTGCCTACAGCCACGCCTCTAAATAAACACCTGGCTGTAGCACAGACATTATAATCACAACATCTGTGCACGTGCTACTTTAAGCTGCAAAAAAAATCCAACAAGAATTGCAGTAAATCTAGCAACAGCGTAGCTACATGCTCAATAAAAACATTTGATCACAGTTGAAGGGAAAAATTATTATGTCAATATATTATTAAGTTGTGATAGCAGTAAAAATTAAAAACACAATAATTGTAGCTACACTAAAGTCGGTCAATATCCCAGACCAGTAACTGACTGGGTCTTCTCAGTACTGAACTATCCTCTCCACCAGTAGCAGTCTTGAAATATGATCTAAAGCCACTGCCACAACTCATCAGATGATATTTGGTTTTGTGTTGCCAACTCCCGCTGGTCACCTAAGGAAACAGAAAAACACAACAATAATATATGCTATGGAAGTATTAAATATATATTGAATACATCCAGCAGGTAGACAGGTATACAAATATTATCTGAGCAGATGCACACAGCTATCACTAGTGACTGTACTTTGCATGAAAATAAGTCAACAAGACATCAAGTGTGGAAATTGTACAAAAATGGATCAATTTGATTGGTCGAAATCTTGTGCACATTATCTTGCTTGTTTCCGACCAGATCCTTACTTTTTGCATAATGGTAGGCGGTGCCAGACTACTGCACTTTATAAAACTTCAAAGCCTTACAGCTGCTCTAAGAGATCTTGCATGACTACAGTCCCATATCATTTCAAGGAATTCAATCAAACAGAGTATGTAACTGCTGGTTTTGTCAGATGATTGCCCTCCAATTCAAACCAAAACATTACATTACCAAAACAATTTGTGTGTGAATATCATTGGCATGCATTTAATGGGCTAGTGCGAAATGGCACTGGGATTTCACCAGACTGTTACTTTTAGTGAAGGGACGGGTGGCACAGACCAAAAGTATAGTTGGTTGGACTAGTACTGTTAACATATGTTAACACATGTGAGTATACATACAACGAAGTAAAATAATTTAAGAATTACTACTGTACAGTAAGAGGTGTGTGGCCTTCACCTGGAACTTTATTACATTGAGGCCAAGGAGGTGACACACTAAAGTGTGCACCATCATTGAAACAGGATCACTACTGCTGACTTGGATGATCCCACTGACCCAGATGTGACTCAGATTAATAAAACGTGAGGTATGTGCCAAGGGCTACATCGAACTCCACTAGCATAATACGTAAACATGGGTACTGATACAATAACCAAATACGATAGTTAATAAACTAGATTAATGAAAGGGCAAGCCCAATAGTATTGTATACCAATCTAAGTTGCCAAACTAAAAGAGCAGGTAAAACCCAGGTATTCTGGATTCCCAAACATAATGTGACCCGCATGACCCAACCTGGTTTCAATGCTGACACACACTGCACACAAAGAGACTTGATCTCATGCCTGTCTATTGAACCAGCACTAGGACACTTGTGCGCTACTCATGTGCTAGGAGTTGGTGTAGTCAAATCCTCCTGCAGCTAGACTAGTAAGCCACAGGAGGCTATACCATGTCTCACAGGTGAAGATTTAGGCACCCGCAGTCCCCTCACCCTGGATTTCACCCATTATGTGAGACACAGACAGCACCTGCAGACTAGCTTGACCTACCTACGTATACCTTGACCTATCAGCGCACGCACGCACGTACGCATGCACACACACACACACGCCACATATACACACACTGAGTATTACCTTTAAACTAAAGATTGGCTTTACTCGATCCTCATGACAGTGAAACACAGCAATTGGTGACATTGTTATAAGGTCCACCATCAACAGTTTACCATTGAGAAGACCAACAAACAAGTCCATATCAACAATGTGTAGTGATGAGATGTGTGGGACATCACCTGATAACAGATATACACAACAAAACATTGTGGTGTAATCATCAAGATCACAGAATGCTCTATTGTGTACAGAGTAGTTACAACATTACCACATAATTCTGAGTAATACATCCTATTATGTACCTACTTGATGAACAGGGAAACATCATAGAAACATAACCAAACTCCCTAATCATAATGTATGTCAATAAACTTTAAAAACTTCATAAATGGCCAACAATATTTAATATCTTTAATAATTCCTCCATATGTTTCAGGGAATAATATGTGACCTGCTGAGTGAGAACTGGCCACTTTCGCAAAATTCTAATTTATATTGAAATACGCATGCTACTTTTAAAAAAATTACTCACATTTTAATCACTTCGGAATGCACTGAAACAAGGTTCAAATCAATAAGCCTACATATACTCCATCAGATTTGCCTTTTCATGGAGAGTAAGTACTGTAAATCTTAGTGTTCATACAGTGTAAGGCATGTGTGTGTTACGGGAACTTATTTACGATGCAGTACAAATAAAGTTTACCATCATTATTTCATTGTTGGAATGGCCTACTTTGTCCACATGGAGTATAGGAAACACTATAACTGAATTGATTTGCCAGTTCATGAGAAATAGACTGAGCTGCTGGGCTGAATGGTATTGATACATTACACCTTCATTAATGCTATAATGTATTACCTACGCATCTGTAAACAGTTCTGTGGCAATTGCCAAAGCTTTTTCTGTGTTACCAATGGTGCCTTTAATCCATGCATGTACTATACCACAACAAATTGATAACACTGTTTTAGTTGGTAAACATTCCATCCTCCATGCTGTGCCTGTGCTACTCAGACATCAAGCTTACAAATTAGACACAAACCTCACAGCTGCACTATATGCCACTACAGTATACAAGTAACTAGATCAAGTCTTTCTGTACATCACTATCACTAGATGTACACAAACACTTACCTGGGTTATCCTTCACATAATCACTACAATTCAAAATGTCAATGTTCTCTCTTGTGTTGGCATCCCACTGAGTTATAAACTGACCATGGTATAGAGCTGCAAACACTGACACTGACTCCCTCCCTTCCCAAAAATCACCTCCATTTCTGGTCACATCACTATCACCAATAACAACAGTGGGGGCTGGCATCATTGTACTATGACACACCAGGTTAGCTACTGTGAGATGGGCTACATAATGGGGAACCTTGGATGCATCACTAGTCACTTGTAAACTGGCTACAGTGTCTAGATTTTCTGCATTTAGTACAGATATGTGTCTGTCTTTCTGTCCAACCCATATTTCAAATGTTGACTCAATGGTAGGCACTGCAGTTAGGCAAGCAGATATGGTGTTAAACTTCTTGTGCTTGGCTACAACATTTAAGTTAATAAGAGCTGGTTGTACCCCAGCCATGCTCATTTCTACCGAGATGTCATCTTTCACTGCATAAACACTACCATTCTCCAGTGCAATGTAAACAAGTTTTGTATCTTTCACATGTAAAATGCTAAGGATTGGAAATTTGTCTTCTAGCCAAGCTTGAGCCATAGGTAGTCTCCTATTAGCATTATAAATGTACAAGTAGCCAACCTCAGACCCCATCCATACCATATCATGGATCAGACAGATTGACAGTATTGGACTAGAACTAACATGGAGGTCCTGCAACAAGAATACGATAAACAATAATATTGTAGATACTACCAAGAATTACATTAAAGAGTCAAATTATTTTGATCTCTTACTAACCATTGTCCATCAGCATTTCATGCAAGAAATTTTCATGATTTCAGTGAATTGACATTTATATGTGATTAGAGGTGTACCGATACCACTTTTTACCAATACTTCCGATACCAGTACTTGTACTGAAATCATCTGCCGATACCAATTCCAACACCGATACTAAGCATTGAAGCCTAGACAAGTTTAATACTGAGTGATATAGAAATTTCATTGTTATGACACATACGTAGCTAGCTATTGAAATATCACAGTGCACTTTGATTGAGAAGTGATGATATCTCAGTTCAATCAAGTTTCAAAATATTCATTGTATTATACTAAACATGATAAACACCATTGTGGATTACTAATTGCTTGATATGAGGTAGTTTTCTTGAAAGCTCATTAATTAGGTAATTAATTGCATGGTCAGCTGATAATTCTACAATGTTTGTTACAGCCGTGCAACTAAACCTTTTTATGAAAAAGCAAGCCAAGTAGTCATAAACTTACTTCTTTTTGAGGAACAACTTAACTGCACCATCATATAATCACAAAGGATTCACCTGTTTTAATATATTAGAATACACATGGAGCAGTTGTAGCAATACTTGGAAAAGAGTAACAAAGGCTTTGTATTCGCTACTTTGTTAGCCCAACTAATATATTTGCAACTGGAAACTTAGCTATAGATGGTTGAAGATGTAATAAACGTGGTGAGTGTCTACTAGTAGTATCTGTAGCTTTGTATTACCGATACTGATATTGGTATCGGTACACCTCTATTTGTGATGTACATATATCACCTTGAAATATTTACTCAATGCATTTGCATTGTTCACATGAGTGCCAAATTCTAGTGGATTGTTAGGTCAGCTAGTTTATCAGAATAGGCCTTGACATAAATAGGATACAGAACATAGTGCCAAAAACTGTAGATACTTAAGATAACTGTCATGCCAACTTAAAACATTGCCATAGCTTAACTATCTATAGAAGCTTTCTTGTTGACAGATTAGGGTCAAACCAGTTGCAATATCACGTAAACATGTAACATCGAGTAAAAGACATATCTTCAATGGTTATGAAATTAAACTGTTGGCTACTTGTACAGTGGATGCTCTGGAAGGTAAGGAACTAGTGTAGAACTGGTGAGATTTAGCTTTAGTCATTGGCGAGCTACAATACACTAGATATTAAAACTAGCTTTTTAAAAATAAGCAATAAGACCGGTTTACCCAGACTAGGTTGACTATATCACGGGTGTGGTAGGAGGTGGTGTGGAGGGGAGGGTAAGAGATTGCTTTAAAATGAAAGAGGAATATGTAGGGATGAATTAGATCAAATTTTAAGCCATTCAGGTCTCAAAAATGACTAAAATGAAAGGAAACTACTCTTTATTCAACACCACGGAGCTGTAAAGCCATCTCCAGAGCTCCATTGAGGCCCTAGACTGCTCATACGGCTTGCCTCTAGGCTTGAGAATAAAAGCAGTTACCAAAAGCAGTTATCAAAAGCAGCCACCAACTGAAGCCTTGCTGAATTTGAGTGTGATATTTGATAGTTTATTCATGATATTGGTGAAAATAAAATCTGCTGTCATGGGCGATAAGACCGGTCAAGTCACATATATGCATGGGGTGTGAAAATCCCCTCCCCCTCACTTCAAAAACAAGTAATTAGTGAAACGTTTCTACCTTGAAAAGTGAAATTTATACCCTTAAAAACCAACAATATGGTACGTACGTAGGTACTCATCACAAACCTGAACTCCTGTAAACCTTCCACAATAGTCTAACAATGTGACACGAGAACAGTGAACATCACTACTGGACACCCACACCTCATGTTTATGTACAACATCCACCTTCCTCTCTAGTGTTGATGAGCTAAAGGACACATCATCTGATGTAGTTTGGTCAGGAGGGTGAAACATTGATCCATAAAATGACTCAAAGTCATGATGATCATCACTATGACCTATATTGATATCTCTTTCACTCAGTGGTACTGACGTTGACCTATCACGTTTGTTATACGATGTAGACAAGTCTATAAAACCAGATGAAGCATTTCGTTTCCTAAGGTCTCTAGTTTTTTGACGCAATGTAATAGGGATTTCACGATGGCACACACACAAAACTCGACCATCATTATCAATGCGAATACCATCAACCAGACGACAGAATTGTTGACTTCTTGCAACTTCAACAACCTGAGTTGCTGTTGGTCTCATCTCAGGATCCTGTTGCCAACACCATATCATCAATTCTCTCTGGAGAATAAGACTGTTGAGATCCTACAGGAATACAATACAAGTCAATCACAAAACTCATACAAGAAATAAATGTTTTGCAACAAGAAAACATTAAAAACCAGTTCATGTGAATTCTCTAGCCACCAAGTTTTAGTACCTGATATGCAATGACTTCTACTACTTATGTTGTGCATTCACATCTCACCTTTTTAGACAAAGATGGACGTACTCCACTCTCGATTGCCTGATTGGCTTGTTGTTGATTGAACTTATCATAAGGAGGATGTAGAGTAATCAGTTCATATATTACCATCCCCAGTGAGAATATATCCACCTAGAACAGTAACAATCTAACTATATAATAAGGTTATTATCACACTGTACCTTGTTAGAGTACACTTCCTTCCCGTGATATTTTATGATTTCAGGAGCAATAAATCCCGGTGTTCCTGCAAAGCCACGTAATCCATTGATACTGGCAAACTGACTAATCCCATAATCTGATAATTTGATTAGTACTTCATTGTTGGTAGCTACCAATGGTGGGTTGTTAGGTGTAGGGAACCTCCACACCAACACATTGTCACCCTTCAAGTCACGATACACTATTGACCTCTTGTGTAAGAACTCTATCCCTGATGCAATCTAGAAGATGAAACAATATTGAGATACAAGTAGCTTGTTGTGTGCCAAGCAATTCACCAATGATACATGTGATAAAATGTGTATAAATAAGTTATGATCTTTAATGTATTTGTAATGTCTTGCAGGTTTCAGTATATGTGACCGTCTCAGCAAAACACCAACTTGTTTGCACAAGCAATCGTATTGAGAAAATCGAAATATTATTTTAAAATAATTCGTAAAATTATGCATGCTAAAAAAAAACTACGTAAGTTTGTATCGGGCCAGTACTCAAAAAAGGAAGACTTAAATCGATTAAAACTATGTACCATCTCCTGTTCATGGAGTTTGAAAATCTTTGAATCGTTTCTCTAGCTCCAACGGTATTCATGTCACGTGCGTTTGTTTACGATGCAGTAAACGTAAACAATATCGCCATCGTTTCTTCTACCAAACCGCCTTCATATCCATATGCGCAAGTATCTACAGGGTTAATACTATACTTTCGCTGATGTGCCGATCCATGGTGAACATTTCAAGCCAAATTGCAACATTGTAGACTATTCCAAACAGAAGTTATGGCTGCGAATGTAAGCACCTGTAGTTTATTTTCAGTATAGTCGCTGTACAAATCGATTACCTCGCTCTTCCTACTGCCTAGCGCTATAATTCCAAAACTACACACCACAGAAGGCTGAAACTTTGGTGGTCCATTCCTTGGACAATGCTGATATTGCTGAGTGAATAAAAAAGTTTTTTTTAATTGTGCGAACAAGTCGGGTTTTGGCTGAGACAGTCACATATATCAAAGCACAAAATAATGCTCTTTAACAGTAAGTACACAAAGAAGCCCCAAAATCAGCTGCAGGCCAACCTTGCTGCTTGCACATAGCAATTGCATGCAGATACTGTATTTTATTAAGCTGACCTGTGAAAATAGTATAGCCTTCAAAAATCTAATCGTAATAAAGATGTTATATCAAAGGTATGGACGTATCAACCACAAACTGCATTGAAATGACTTTGATATCATTGTCAACATTTCTAGGCAGCCATCTTTGACATCATAATGATAGCTATATTTTATTGGGATCAGTTGGAATATACGGCACCTACCTAATATTAGGAGAAGCACTTGTAGGATTAGGAAAAGCGCCCCTAGGATTTAGGTTAGGGTATGGGTTAGATATATAGACCAGGTGCCATATACTCCAACTGATCCTTTTATTGAAGGTAGCACACTTTATGTTATAATAGTTACTTGAGATGCAACAAGATATTCATATATCGCATATCGTATCATTTTAAGCAGAGGTGTACCGATATAACGATACATATCGTATCGGTGACCGATATAAACATTTCTACTTTATCAGTGGGAGCCGATATTGCTGCTAAAAACCGATAGGATACACCGATATACAACTGAACTATCTTGAGGACACCGTCCAATGATCAAGCCACATTATAAACTCTATTATTTAGCTAACAAGGGCGGGAAACAGTAGTTATCTTCCTCGTCTAAAAGCAGTACGCTACGTGAAAGCCATCTAAGTGCATAGATACTTAGAGTAGAGGCTGGTATTGTGGGACAGGGGGCAATGTGGGTCACATAGCTTAAAACCAGTTGAGCGGGTTAATTCCTGCAGATTTAGGAGTAAAGAGATAGTACCTATTCAGATCATCACAGATAGTGATTATAAATCAACCACAAATCTAATTATGGGATGATATAGCTCCTTAAATTTACTACATCATATTGGCATACTGTCGATGATTCTCTTTGTACCACTCACTATGTAGTTAAGAGTACAAAGATGTAAAGTAGACATATGAAGTCAAATAATCTTTTTTGACTGTCTGCAGTGTCCCTGCTACCCTTTACATATGAAATCTACTGTAATTAAATCTGAAATAGTCAACTTTCAAGTACAGCGTCTCATAATACCCCCATATGTCTCATAATACACACATCTACAGTGTTCCAGAAAAATTATCATACAGACCACCACAAGGCAGAAACTTTTTTTAATTTTTAAGTTAATGTAGTTTAGCAGTGGGAAATACCAGGGTTACAGTTTTAGGTAATTTCAATGCTTTGAAGTTAAGTGTCTCATAACTACCACCACTACTCTACTGTTTTGTTGTCACAAAGCTTACCAATCATATAACAAACACTCACAGTGGTGGGCCTGGGGAAGCAGCAATAAGATGAACCAAGAGAACAGCATAAAACAACCAGCAACCTCTACAAGCCATTAAAATGCAGAAAAATCCGGACTAATCTTGGCAGGGGCATGTATTAAAATATTTGTGGGTGCCTTATAGTCTGAGCTATCAATAGAGGCCACACCACCATGGGTAGCCAAGCATAGCCAATAATCTTAAGACTGTCTTCAGTAGTTTCTTCAGTAAAAATAAAGTTGAACATGGCCAGTGACATAGCTACCATTGAGGCAACCGAGGCAGCTGCCTCAGTAAAAAGGCTCAACAACAGGCTGAGCAGGCCAGAGTTTTGGCACCCCAGATTTTCTACTCATACGTTACTAGACAGCATTACTGTACGAAACAAATGGCTGTAGTACTAAGTACGGCTGGAGCCTATGGTGACATGGTGCCTTGCATGGTGCTAGACCACGTTTCAGCTTCTTGAATTTGTAAAAGATTGAGATACTCTAATAGAGCATTCAGCACAGATTATAGCCACTGTTCTCATTACACTGCTTGATTATTTGTGACCAAATTTTGGAAAATCACCCATATGGGGGCACGGGAAATAATTAGAATATTCATGTTTAGTGGGTTGAGCAGTGCAAAGTTATAAAAATATTTCTAGAATTTTCTAGTAATTTAAGGTATTGAGAACGATGTACAGTTATTAACAAGTAGATTTGCACTATAAAGCTTGTTATTTTGTCATTAAATATTTTAAGTGTCAAATGTGCCCATAAGGTTGATTTTCCAAAATTTGGTCACATTTACATTCATGTTATAATTAATTGTCCTTACATTACTTTTCAAAAGTTCCAATGAGTCAACTGCATGGCATTACATTGAGCTAATTGATTATGCATATCATGCATTAGCAGTTACAATCAAAAAGTAGCCTCCACATGCCATTTCAAAGCATATATTTTCAAAAATTTCCTTGAGAGAGCATGCTCCCAGACTCCTATAGCTTGACATGCTTAGCACATGCAGTTGAGCATCACATGAAAGAGATAATTATCTCTGACTTAAACATCACATCAGATCAATTAAAATGTAGTGTGCATGACTATGACCTCTGTTGCAGTCCATGGATGGCCTGACCACTCAAAATATCTCCAGAATAAGTTGTGTTGCATGCAATTAAACTAGTCTAATAATTGAAGCATGGTATACTGTAGCATCAACTATGCTGGAGCATTACTTATGACATGTAGAAAAACGTTCAGTGTCTTCTGAAACAGTTTCTTCCATCCAACCATATAGGCAACCTACAAATTCTGTACCACTCATACTTGAAAGTATTTGTGAATCTGTTGAGTCAGAAGCAGACCCTCTCAATGTACAAACTTTACCTCGGTAAAAAATTTTTCCTGGCTACGCCACTGATGGCATATGTGGTTCCTCAAATATAAATAGCTACACTTACTTATATCGGTATATCGGATCGGTATCGGTGTTCAGACTCAGTATATCGGTTTATATCGGATCGGTTTAAAATTTCCCTATCAGTACACCTCTAATTTTAAGTCAATATCGTTGTATCGATACAAAATCAAACCGTATCGATATATCATGCATAGTGATATATCGACATATCGTGGCTTGTTAACATGGCTGACAATCAAATTATTGTACATTGTGGTTAAACTGAGTAGTATGTAATGATTCTCAAAGAAACATTGCTCACTTATTTCTCTTAAAAAACAAAAACAACATTAAAAACAACATAGACCATTGCTTATACTCCACTTTGCATAGTGCAATAATATATCGCCGTATCGTGATATACCAGAGGCAATATATCGATACGTCTACATACTGTATCGTTGCAACTCTAGTAGTTACCTTACCTGTACAATAGTGATCTGGCTGACACAAGGTGATAGTCTTTGAGAACTCTGATGGTAAGTCTCATACACCAGCTTCATGGTACCCATTGGAGCATACTCTATTAGAATAGATGGTGGAGTCACCACCACACCCAAAAGACTTATAATATTTTCATGTTGTAATTGTGAGAGTACAGACAATTCATTACGCATGTTCTGGTGTGCTTCAGCCATTCTCCCCATTGATATCTTAGGTCTCTTAGGGAAGACAACAGATACTGATGAGCTGTCATTTGACTTATCCACTTGTGTATTGGACTCTGTCAGTGCTTCAGAAACTGCTGATTCAGCTATCAACTCATCAGCACTAGTCCATTCCTTCTTTGTGAATGACTTCATTGCGGCTGTTTTCATATCAACCTGTGTGAATATGTGACATGTGTCAAGATACAAACGTATGAATCAGTAAAGAATTCAAAAATGTCAGGATTTACGGATGTAGTTACACAATAATGATGAAGGTTCCACATACTAACTAGAATCCTTGTTACACAAAGTATGTAATGACAGATGACTTACAGAGAGGTCTTGTGTTAAGGTGACCTTGAACACTTTAGCATAAGTCCCTTCCCCTAGTAACTCCAGCACTGTTATCTGATCACGTTTCATGATCATGTTGTCACCCAAACTAGAAAACATCTAAACACAGAAATTAGGAACACATGAACGTATAACAAAAAAAAATTCATAACATAAAAATACATATGACACACATAAAGGAACATTATAGATGTTGTACTACCTACCACATCAGGAACAAAATACTTCAGTGGAATATCTCCATGTGCGGGACAGTATACAACAGAAGATGTTCGTGAGATCCACACACAGTCATCAAAGTTATACACAAATGCATTAGTCACATCTGGATAAGTCCCTCCTTTCTGTACAGGTAAAGTCAGTCCTATCATTACAGCAGGGCTGGCATATGTTCGTTGAATATGGATGGGTTGATTTTCTGTAGTGTGGGGCTTGGACTCCATACAGTATGGACAAGGGATCAGTAGTTGTGGTTTGATACCAGAGAACCACTCATGAACTAGTATTGTGACATGTTCCATCACTTTAGTGACTAGTCCAGCCCTCATCCTATCATGAGCTACTTCATCAATTCCTATTGACTTCAGAGGTTTAGGTTTAGTTGAGAGTCGTGTCGACCTCCTGTAAGAAGTTGGGAGAATTAAACAACATTATATATCAAGACATATGGTAGTGTGTTGTGTAGCAAAATGAGCTGGCATGCCCCACAAGTATAACATGTGTGACCTGCTGAGAGAAAACCCAGCTAATTTGCATAATGCTGTTTTGAAATAAACTGCACAGAAATATATATTATTATATACCACTTTAGCGTGGGCATTCAAAGACGCCGCTCAGTGTTTAATTCGCATATTGCCTGGGCAATATCTTGGGCAATATCATGGGAAAGCGGTTTGCCAATGACTTTGATACCTAGCCAGTTCAAAGAATCGATGCGCTTTGACTCATTATATTGAGCGACATAGAGCTTTGTATTGTGGGACTCGTTTTTGTAGTAGTTGCTAAGCTTAGCACATTTGTTAAGATAGGGTAGTTGGTTGTTACTAAAGGTTAATGAAGGCATAAAATTAGAGCTGTACCGATACAAGAAAATTAAACCGATCCGATACCGATTCGATATATAAAAATAAATTTAAAACCGATACGATACCGATACGATATACCGATATAAATTTATGTTGTATTATCATATTATTTCATTTTTTGTTATAGGTACTGTTGAACTGGAGACAACTATAGTTACACTAAGAAAACAATCACAATGAAATTGACAGTATAATATTTTTGTTATAGGTACTGTTGAACTGGAGACAACTATAGTTACACTAAGAAAACAATCACAATGAAGTTGACAGTATAATGGTCTATTGTTGAGGCATTGACATCAAGTTTCGCTTAATGAAAGTCTACATTTCTAGTTTTTCAGCTAGCAAGCATCGTCTTCTACTGCTATCAATTATACCAGTGTCACTAAACAAACTTTCTGAAGGAACAGAGCTGGGTGGGGCTGATAGATATTTCTTGGCCATCACTGCTAACATAGAGTAATGTTCTTTATTTTTCCTCCAGTAATCAAAAGGGTTCATAAATTTTTTATCTTCAGGATTGTCTATGACAGGTTCACTTACGTAGTCTGTTACCATTGCTGACAGACTTTCCTCAATGTCGGCTGCTGGGGTTGAACTTGCAGGTGCTAGTTTTTAATTGCCTTTTTATATGAATCGTAAATATTAAATCCTTTCTTTTTTAAGGGTAGGCTACTTGGGTTTGTAGCCCTAGGCTCGGTAGGCTGCTCTGATATATCACAGTTGTGAACTTGTAGCTGTGCGAACATGGTTGAGTGTTATCCTGTTCATTCAACACTAATGTTGGCTCTGTTCGACATACTGCAATTAGTCTTTGCACTGCTAATTCACTAGTTGCACTGTCAAAAAACGAGGCTTTGAACCTTGGATCTAATAGGGTGGCTATAATGTAATTGTCTTCTTTATAAACATGACTGAATCGAGATTGAAGAGACTCCAGTAGTTCCTCTTTAGTGGATAGTATACCTCTAAACTTCTCTTGTGTATCACCAGATTCCTCATTTAGCTCAGATTTTAAAATTTCTAAAAATGGAATCACTTCTGAAATAACAGCCCTTTTAACACTTAATTCTTTTGTGATTCGCTGCATAGGCTCAAGTAGTTTGACTACCTTTTCTGCTAGCTGCCACTCATTTGAATTCAACTTCTCTGGAAGCTCAAAATCAGTGTCATAAAGGTTGATTGCCCTACGTTGTTCAACTAAACGATCTAGTAAATAGTAAGTAGAATCCCAACGAGTAGGCTCGTCCTGTACAAGCTTATGCTCAGGCAAGTTTAGCTGCTTTTGAATGCTATTTAAACGCTCTACAGCTAGGTGAGAATGCTTAAAATGTCCAACAATTTTTCTGCACCTTGCTAACATGTCAATTACAGCACGTTGTGTCATAATACAGTCTTTGATGACCAGCTGCAAGGTGTGTATTGTACAGCCAATAGCAGGTAAATCAGACTGCTCAATGCCTGCCACCATATTAGCAGCATTATCCCTTACCACAACGTGTACCCTGGACTTCTCGATACTCCAAGAGTCTAACAGCTTGGTGATTGTCTCAGATATGGCCTCAGCTGTGTGAGAGCCAGGAAATGGACATACTTGAAGTATCCGCTCTTCCCTTGTGAAACTCTCTGGGTTGATAAAGTGGGCTGTCCAACTAATTAATGAATCTCCACCAGCCTCCCTAGTCCAGATGTCTGTAGTAAAACTTACAGGGAATTTACCTCCATAAGAATGAATCTCTTCGTGAAGCTTTGTTTTGATAGTAGAAAAAATGCGAGGTATAATTTTTTTGAAAAGTATTTTCTCGATGGCATGACATATCTAGGACATACATTGGCTAATAATCGAAGAAAGCCAACAATGGAAAACAGCTGTGAGTCGAGGGCCATCATTTCTGCAATCCAATTCGTTATTTTCTTGTGTTGTGGATGGTCGTACGTCCATGCGTCTTTGTTTTCCTTCACTTCGTTCAGCGTGAGCTGACGCACATCAGCCTTTCTCTGCTTCGTGTCCTGTTCTGCTTCCCTTCAGTCGTTTCTCTCGGCTTCTTTTACTTCCAATTCATCAAACTTTACACGGTGTTCTCGTTTCAAATGGTATTGTAGATTACTTGTATTAAAATTCTTCGCGCTCGCTCCACCTCGGCTTACAGCTTCATCACAAGTGTTACATATAGCGTTTTTTTCATCTTCAGGGTCAATATTAAAGTACTCCCAAATCACACTCCTCTTTTTCGACACGTTTTTCGCCATGACCTTACAAATTTATATTTCAAATTATACGAATAAAACTTTTCCGAATGCACACGTGCATATATCGGTATATCGAATCGGTGTTATTGTATTTTATCGGCTTTTTCGATATAGGGTTAAATTGTTATATCGGCCACCGATACGATATATATCGGTTTATCGGTACACCTCTACATAAAATAATCGTTTGGGCGATTGTGGATGCGTATTTCTACCCACCATGTATCAGCCTTTGAACAGACCATGGAACAGCAAAGCTACTACTGCTACGTTGAAATAGGTTAGTAACTTACAGTCCTAAGTACTTAACTTAATATAATAACTTACTTACTGTCCCATTAGCGAAGTTAGTTGGCTTAACTTAGTACAAAAATGATAACAATATAAACTCCATCCCACAATTGCAAGTTTTCTAACATTGTGTGTTGAAGCATAGTAACGTATTAATGATGTTTTAACGTATGGAGAACGTTTTGATGGCTATTAACCCACGCTAACCACGATCGATCTTCAGATGCTACTGTATAAAACAAATGGGAAGAGTTCTCGTTAGTTCTTTCACCTATTAGGTGAATGCGTCCTAAGTGATATATATCACTTGTACCATGGCTGCTTGGGATTTTGCTGACATATACACCTGCAGCCCTCGGGCTTTGGGTGTATATATCAGCAAAATCCCTCGCAGCCGTGGTACAACTATTACATATTGGGCAAAATGTGTGCTGCAAAAATAGCTTTACATACAGTGTAACTGCTGCAGCATTTTATACTGAGTGGGTCACATATTACAATTATCAGGATATGTTTGTATGCAGCTCTGTGTCTACTTCATAATTTTATAGTGTAATTCCCAGCATAGTAAATTGCCCAGGCATACAAACCCTCCAATTTCTCCCCAATTATATCATTTTCACTCTTTCTTCTTCTCATTCACTTCACCAACTCAACAAAACACAAAGTCATTGACAATTCAACTTAGTTTGGTATGCTTAAAGAAGGTACACCCAATGACATACAATATTTTACTAACAAAGTTAATTTGATTTTAATAAACATTTGCAAACATAGAACAATTAGCAATATAATATATTGTCATGACTAACAGGTAAACTGTTTATGATATGTAAGTTAAAATCAGTCTGCAGATTGATGTACATTAACCATCATAACTGTATGTAAAATAAGCCATAGAATTAACATGAAAACAAAACAGGCACTATTGAGGTAATTTAACTAGGTACGTAATTTAACTGCCCCTCATTAAACAGTCTGTGAATCAGATGTAGTTGTAAACACATCAACAACATAACTATACTAACTTACACAGTGAAACAGTTATTCTACTAGAGACAATGTTAACTATACAATACGTACATTGTTAGAATTACCTGCTTCTAGGTGCAAAAGTTGACAATGACCGCTGACTACGACCTGAGGCAGTCAACAGATCATTACTTTTAAAGCTAGATGCTGGTGTTTGGCTACTACTATGACCCTTTGATCCTTGTCTTCGGAAATGAAAATTTGGACTACCAGATGCATCAGTGGAAAATGAAGGCCTCAAGGAGACTCCTGTAACCCCACCTGTTTGAGAAGATGACCTGGTTGAGCTGTGTCTGTAAGTGTTAGCAGAGGATAAACTAGTAGTTGATGGATGTCGTGACTGTTTATCTAAAGCAAGAGCATCGACTGCTTGTGAATCAACAGCAAATGATGCGGTCATAGAAGGCCGATGTGATTTGAATGCAGCAAGATCTAAAGCTTCATAAATGGTGTTATAATAATCTTTGGGTCCCTTGACAACTGTTTCACCAATAATCTCATATTTATGTTTCTTCGGTCTTTGTGTTGGATCCAAGTATGGAGGGACTTCAACTGTAGTCTTGTTGTCATTGTCACCATTTTGAGTTTCAACAGTGTTATGAACTTCAACAGTGGTTATTCCAGTATTATTTTTCTGCAGTGTTGCTGGTGGGTTGTTAGCTGCAAGCAGACGGTTGGTACGATCCTCAGCCATCTCTTCACATTGGTGGGGTTGTTCCGATCCTTTCTTATCACTAGCAGCTAAACGTTCTAAAAATTTTTGTTCAGCATGTTTAATGACTGGGTATATGTCCATCACTTCCAATGAAATACCACAAAATCCTTTGTTGAGACGTTTACGAAATGTGCTATTCTTAAAGACTGATACATGAGTAACAGTGGGATCTGAGAAATAATTGTCCTTCACTTCTGCCAAACGGAACAGTGTGAGGTTACCATACTGTAGCTCCAAACTACATCGAGACTTGATCCAGTTCAGTGCAGGAGAATTGGCTACAACACAGAACTCTCACTGATCAACACACACTTGGTATCACATAAACACAACTAGACACTATAAGACTGAGAACTGCATGAACACATTAAACATTATTATGATTTATAAAAAGGGTGTATGTTCTATTAGAATAGTTTCGACTACTTATGGCTAATAAGGACACACAATAGTGTCGTCCGACTAAGGAAAGCCAATGTGTTCCAAGTGTGCAACAAAAAAAGTGTGTATTTTGAGTTTCACGCATTCGTACCTCAGTATGAGCTGAACAGAAACACTTCATTTTTGTGCAAAATCTCTCAGGATAGGATATTTTCCATATATACCAAATATTAGTTAAATTTTGTTCAGTCATCTTTGAGATATGCTTCTTCAAAGTTCGTCTTATTTTCTTAAAAGATAGACAAAAGCCAGCATAACAAGTACAAAAAAGAAACGATATCTAATCCAAAACAGCCAAGCTGTGAGAAAGAGTGTGGCCTTCCAGAAATAGGCTACCATGGAAAGGTGTAATATCAAAGGTGGCATCAAGAAACGGCTGCAATTGTTATTTCACTTAATTTGTAATGTCACAAAGTAAGTGGCGTTCATATAATATCATTGCAGCCATTTCTTGTCGCCACCTTTGATATCACATCTTTTTCATGCTAGCCAATTTTTGCAAGGCCGCACCCTTTTTCACAACTTGGCTGTTTTGGTACTATTGCAAATGCTTGAGAACATTTGATCCATGTTTAGCAGCACCATACCTTCATTACTCTTTGTAACACCACAACCTTCTTTAGCCAGTAATGTGATGGAGGTGTCAGCAAACAATCGTGACATCAGTCGTGACCAGAACCCAACAGGAACAAATGTTGTCATTAAGAAATAACAAATTGGAGGAAGACACACCTACACAAGAGTCAACAAGTAAACTGTAACATAATGTACAATAACAATATTATATAGAAAAACACTTTGTAGTTGTACATAGTACTGACACAGTAGCCAAAATGGTAAATTATTAGGTACCCTTGTGTCCTCATTTGATACCTCCTCACAATCTTGCAAGCAAAAAGTTCAAATAATATACAGTGAAAGGAAGTGAAACAGGTGGAAATGGATTGTTTTAGTATTGGAAATTTCAGGACTGTTATTTTTCATTTTTCCTAAAATTGTGTTTTTAAAAGTTCACGTTAGCTTCTTCAAAAATCATACACATTTTATCAAAATCAAATCATGGTACATTAAATTCATGTTTTATTTTGTGCACAGATTAAATAAAAGAGCTACAGTACTACAAATTGACTGTACTATTAGAGTGTTTGAATGCTCTACTATATAACACACTAGTATTATAAAAATTATTGTTAATTTAAATGAAGTAGGGATCTATGTAATATAAAAGTAGGGAAACAAGAGATGAATGATGGCATTACAGCATAGATTGATGGGAAATCCCTACTTTGGCATTGAACAAAATAATTGTTATAGCTAATGTGCCAAAGTAGGGACTTTCCCACTGAGCTATGATGTAATTTTCACTACTTTTTATTGCATAGATCCAAACATCATTTTTAAATTAACACAGCGACTACATAATAATGTAAGTGCATTTGTCTTAACCCTTAAACCCGCAAATAATTTTTAGTAACAATGCACTGAAAACGCATACGCCGATAAATCGGCTTTTACGCATGGCCTCAAACAAAACACTGTAGCTGTTGAACTAATAACTCTACAGCTATGCAATTTGTGCCACTATATTTGTGATGTAATAAGGAATAATATGATACCAAGGGATTTACTCTTCGACAAATGTATGGGGCCAAAACTCACCAAGAAACAACATGTACGCAATTAAAACATGCATGCCAATACATACCTCCAGAAAATGGATCATAACTCCGTCCCAATTCACTGTATCGAGCTGAAATAAACGCTAGTAGATTTGCCACGCATTGGAGAATCACGGCATTTAAAGGTCACGTGAGTCAGACATTCATAAAAATGGCTTCCAGAACATGCATTCACGAGGTAGCGGAAACCAGACATCGATCTTCAGCTTGTCATAACAAGTGAGTCAATGTTGTTACAATGGTTATTCATTGCTTTTTAAGTAGCCCAATGAATGTACTTTCCAGTGATAGGTGGTTTTTGGACTAATGTAATTAGACAAGCTTCATACACTGCCGTTTAGAAGCCATCATAGATTCATCCTTTAGTAATAACAATTGTGCGTATTTTGAGCTTTATAAAAAAAACGCTGAATGCGGGTTTAAGGGTTAATAAATAAGGAATTTATGAAGATATGGTACAACATTCAAGTGTTTATGGATGTATGGTGATCTCATTTAAAGTCCACCTGTCTAATAAGGACCATTTTTAGATCTGCTACAGTGTAACTTGTGACTGTTCTATTAGAATATCATACATGATTGTTGTATTAGAGTGACTATTGTATTAGAGTATCTCGAGTCAACAAAGTGGTGTGCAACTAGCTAGACCAATAAGAGGTGAGGTCATCTTGTTAAGTAAATAGCTAGATTGTGGTCTCCATACTCTATCACTATTAGTCAACCTAGATCTTTATTTGATGGGTGTAGTCACGAACCTATCACAAACAGGATCCCAATCACAAAGTTGCAGAGTATCCTATAGTAGCGCCGGGACTGAAGCACTTCTGAAATCCAGCTCTGAAACAATTCTGTGGCGTCTAAATATGCCACTGAAAGAAAGTGTGGCTATAGAAAATTAACACCTCGATATGGTTTCATTGGCTGAAGAATAAAAGCAACCTGATTGAACATAAAAGAAAAGACAAGGCGCAGATTATCAAAACCTCAAAAGGCAGGTGAGTTTGATATTGTGACGTAAAATGGTGGCTGTGTGCTGCTTCATTTGGCCTCTAGCCTTGCAACTGTGGCCAGGCAGTGAGGCAGAAAGGCAATGAGACTAAAATTCAAGTCTTGGCTTTGTTTTATTTTAAATTTTATATCCGGCCACCTGTATATAATATATTATGGACTACTGCTTTTCCGTAAGTGATTTTCGTCATGTAAGATGTATCTAGGATGATTTTCAAAGGCAGAAATTTGGCGGTGCATGAACTTTTGGGGGCAATTCCTAATTAAACAGTACTACCGTACCATTCGATAGGTCCTGTGTGTAGGTGTGTAGGTAACTTAAGATGCTGTTAAGTCCCCCACCCTTACCACATGACCTCTCTTACCACTTCAGGAGGTATCATTGTTCTGGGTAGTGTTGGTGGTTTCTCTGGTAGGAAGGATGGGATGAGGATGGATTCATTGTCTAATTGAATTGCCACCTCAAATCTTGTCAACAAGTGGAGGTATTCTTTTTGCCATCTTATCGGAAACTCTTTACTACGAAATATCTGGCTGAGATCCTTCAGCATCATTATGCCTAAATAACACCAAAAGAAAAAAATTCAGACAACATACAATGAAGTAGCAGTAATTTATGCCATTATACAGAACAGCAAGTTTAATGGCAACAATAATGATCTTGTCTTTTCAACAAGGAAGGTCACACTATCAACACTCCACAGTTACCTTCAATTACAAACGGGTTGATCTGGCGGACAGTCACAATATGAGCTAACAGGTCACACAACCACTGAGGATCAACAAAGTAGAAGTCATTCAGTACAGTATCCTCATAGTGCAGCATGGTACCTACAGTGGGAGGGGCTAGTAGCAAACCAGCCACACCCACCACATCACCTGACCATTGTCATGAAGGAACCTAACGGCTTGTTCCAACTCCTTATCATTGATGTCCTTACTAATACGAACATTAGGATCCTTGAACACCTCCCTCCTGTGTACACAGTGTATGTGATAATTGTCAAATAACAATAGCACATATGTAAACAATAAACAAACTGGTGTATTTGAAATGATGTAAGGATCCATGCACTAAAAACTAACAAATCAAGTGACAGCTACAGTATGAATAGTTTAGTGAAGTAAATGCTAACATAGGATGCCACAGGTTCCAGTAAATAAATTAAAATTTTATTTGTAGCTGTATTTCAGTTATAATGCACACTACATACCTGAACTCCTGGGCTGATAGTACTGGAGGCTTCTGGTTGATATGGTACTGGTGAGCTATCTTACGTACAGTGTCCTCTAATTGGAGATAACTAGCTGGTACCAGTTGGTCCATTAATAATCTTGCTGTTGCAGCCGATCTGTAGTGAATGTTGCTATGACGATGACCTGAGAATAGTAATGTGAGGTAGAGGTATAAACAGATTGACATTTTAATAAATTATACAAAAATGTGGTCTTCTCAATAAGGTCATATAGTGGTTAGCTACATGCTCACTTACATGACATGTCTACTATAATAATAATGTGGTCATCAGACACCTTAATTACGTTTTTAACCTACTTGACAAATGGTGGGTATGTAATAATAGTAGTATATTTACACACTATAAATCAATCAGTACAGAATAACTGCAGCCATTTCTCAGTGCCACTGCCTGTTGTACCAAGTAAGATTACAGCATAACATACATATTGCCATGTTTGATACCAAAATACAACATCACCTGTGAGAATCAGTTTTGAGATTTACGTAGTTCAGAGTAACAGTACAATTCATGCAACAGTAGTAACTATGTACACTGTAGGTTTGAGCAATATCCACCAATACACTCACACATACACACAAACTGTAGTTAACAAAACAGCTACACACATTTGTTGCTGTGTAAAGTTGCACCTTAAACATATTTCCTATGACTAGGACAAGGCAAAACTTCCTCAAAACAAGGGTATTGTACATTTTTCACTTCCACATTGGCATATCACTACAGTACTAACCTGACATCTCCTTTAGATCACTGGCTATAGTAAAAATCTTCTCCCTGAGATCCTTGATCCCTGCACCTGATACATTACTCACTGCCACATTGGCCATTATCGGAGGATACCCTGTAATCGTGATAAATTGTGATCTGTATACTATTAATGGTAAGCTAATTATCAGCAATACGATGATGATGGTCACTTAAATCAAAAATAGTGTTCATTAGAACACTACAGGTGTATGTGACATTGTATGCACACCATACACATGCATTAAGTAAAAAATTACAAGGCCAATGGCAGCTGTATCAAACACAGCTATTGCCGCCCAGCGATCCATACTGGGATGCCTGTGCACCACTCAGGCACTTGAGCCTTGTGCAGGTAAATCCTCCTGGGGCAGGGCTAGTAATCCACAGGAGGATTGTCCAGGTCTCGTGGAGAGAGATCACACACATACATCTACATACGTACACACACAGATGTGCACACACACGCACACACACGCACACACACACCTTCTAGCTGATTATCCTTGTCCCCATACATTGTCTTAACTAGTCTCATGTTCTCTGTTAGTGTGTTCCTATCAGTCACTCTGTCAGCATGAGTACCCACCACAATCACTGGTGAACAAGGAGCACGTGCCTACAACATGGCAGCGATACTGTATGGTATGGTGAATGTTGAGACATACGCATGATCAGCAGTTGTATATAAATTTATACAATATTGATGAAAGATTAGTGACCGGATATGTACGAATCCCACATGTTAGCACTAGCCTATAGAATGCAAGAAACACGGTGGGTGAAATAACGTATGAGGAATTGATAGTGTAAGTTGCATCTTGGTAGAGGACTGCATTCGTAAGTTATGACCATTTAATAAAGTGCATGTAGTTTATATTCCGTATTGTCACTGTACAAATCAATCTTTCTGTTCACGCTAAGTTTTAGTGCAGTAACTTCGAAGGTTCTTAGCTTCTAGAGGTAAAACTTTGGTTGATCATTGCTATCTAGATAACACAAATGTAATAAAATGAAATTTGAAGAAGTGCTAACAGTTGGGTTCGTGCAGATCTAGTCACATACGTATGTGACAAAGTTCAGTAATTTTTTTCAACTTAAAATCTAGTAGGTGTACTCTTAGTCTACACTCAGGCCAGTGTGCATTTTATTCAAGTATTTAATAGTTCAGTTATGGTGGATATGTTATAATACTATACCTGTATGTTGAGTAGCCATGACTTGAGCTCCTCAACACCTTCTCTGCCATGAGTGATATTCCATACAGCCAAGTAGAGTGACCTCTGAGACAGGAAGTACTGGTGAGTAGCATAGTAGTCTTCCTATGGGTAGAGTGTGTGTTACCACTAGTACATGTACTGTACAATGTACATATCTACACTGCATCCATGCACGCACACACACACACACACACGCACACACGCACAAATTAAAACAAAAGTGAATTCTTATACGTATTACATACCTACATACACATCACTCAGGGTTCAAGGTGTTGATGGTAAATTACACATATACACACATACATACACACTTACGCAAACACTACAACATAACAAATGTACTGACTTACTTGGCCAGCAAAATCCCAGGTCTTAAAAGTAATTCTCTTCACTTTACCCTTTACTGTAAGCCGACTACCATATGTCCAATTACTGACAGCAATTCCCACAGTCACGGGAGCTTCACCATTTTTAGTGGATGGTTGATGGTGCTCTCCCCAACGAGGCATCTTACTGGTGATTCCTTTCTCTGTGATCTTGTTGAGTAATGTTGTCTTGCCCCTTTCTGACCTCCCCACCAACATGAGCTTCATACGATGGTAAGGTTGGGACCTTCACAAATTAAACAAAATAAAATTACATGTTATACAGTGAACTAGTCATGTATTATATACCACACAATAATCAATACATTGTTGTGTTATCATCCAACTTACATACACTAATTATACTACAGCCATACTACTAGTTAATAAAAGAGCTTCTCATTTTATTTGAAGTGTATACATAGTTTAAGCTTACACAAACATCACACGCAAATGACTTTTAGAGTATTCGTTATCCATAAAACCAAACATCCACCTTGAATATGTATTTAGGCTATGTAATTATTATGTCAGAGTATAATATACATGTATGTTCCATTAGAGTAATTCAAACACAGTTACACAAACATATTATTACAAAGAGCAGAGAATCACAAATACTGTCATGATGTGATCCCAATAACCACCTTAAGCCGTCATCAATCCTCATTTATGCAGCTATGCACTCAACATGTTAAGAAATGATAAGTAAATTTTTTTTTTTAAACAACATCATAAAGACATATTTGTGACTGAATTTTGGAAAATCACCCACGTGAAACAATTAGAATTTTCATGTTTAGTAGGTTGCTAATAAGGGCACAGATTTAAAAATATTTCAAGAATTTTCTTGTAATTTAAAGTATTGAGAACGGCTTACAACCATCAACAAGTAGATTTGCACTATAAAGTTTGTGATTTGATTATTAAATATTTTAGGTGTCAAATGCACCCATATGGGTGATTTTCCAAAATTCATCACATTTGACTACAGATTACAGTGTAATAATTATACAAATATTCGACATAACACTAGCTAACCTCTTCAACAGTGAGGCCAGAAATCCCACAATGTCCTTGGTCTTTCCTCTAGCAAGAATATTTTGAGGAGGAGAAATCAACTGAAGTCCTTCCAAGGGGAATTCCCACAGGTTACACAACTGCCCCATTTCCTTGTCAAGTTCGATAATGGGGTTGTGACTGAGGTCGAGGGAGCTTAGGGCAACCATATCACAGACACTATCAGGAACAGCACGTAAGTTATTGTGCTTTAAGAGTAGCCTGGAGAGCAGTGGGAATACAAGCTTGGCTAACGGCTCAATTTCATCAAATTTCTTAGCAGAAGATGAAACGGCAGCTAATAAGGGAACCTGTTCTAACTGCTTTGCCTTCGGCATCCTAGCATATGTTCTAATCTTATCATGTAACTCCTTCTGTGATTGTAGTGGGGTATAAAAATTAACTGCTGACAAGTTACAATTGGACAGATCCAAGAATTGCAATTTAATTAGTTGACTGTGCGACCGATGTTGACACAAAGCAGTGTAGTTCCAATCAGTTTGAGGGGTATGAGGGTTGGTACATGGTAGAGCCATAGTGAGGTTACTCTCACTGTTAACAATACTTAACGGATTATGTGAGAGATTTAGATGCTTCAAATCAGCTGGAAATCCTTTAGGAAAGAATACAGAGGTCAGCTCATTATGAGAGAGATTAAGTCGAACTAGTTTAGGTGCCAAGCATGCTAGGTCAGGTGGAATACATGTCAACTGATTATGGGAAAAGTCTAGCATCATCAGAAACACTGACTTGTCATCAACATCTTGTTCCTTCTCCCAGTCCACCACTAGGCCACTACTACTGGTAATAATCATCCTATTCTGTAATGTCGTATGACTGCTGTAGGCACACGATGATCCAGATTCATCCTTATCTTCTGAATCACTGTCAGATTCAGTATTGTATAGGTAACCATGGGAACTTTTGATATTCACTGGAGGAGTGAGTGAATAATTCTCAGAGTCTTCTGTGATTGTGCTAAACCTGGCATCACCTGATACCATGGATGACAATGACCCAGACAATCTACTGTGGAGCTGATGTCGATTATTCCTGGCTCTATAGCTTTGAACAGGAACATCTTGTGCAACTCGGTCCAAACACTCTTTCCAGTCAGATGGAATGACAGTAATTTTGTTGTGAGCACAACAAAACTCACACAATTGTGGAGTAATCCACAGCCTGACACTTACTGTAGTTAAACAATTCGAAGACACATCCAAGGATTTCAGTTTGGGAAGGCCAAACAAGAACTCTGGGATCTTAGCAAACTTGTTATTAGAGAAGTCCAATTTGGCTAGAGTTGTACAGGTCCAGCCAGAATTCTCCAATAGCTCACAGTTTTCCTCAGCTGCTGGTATAGTAGTGATCTTGTTATTTGACACATTTAAAGACACCAGTTCTGGTAACTGGAATAGTTCAAGAGGCAAAGCAGTGAGGGAGCAATTAGAAATCGCTAGTGAAGTGACATTCTGAACAAGACTATCTGGTTTAGGTGCAGAGAAATTTTGATTGTGCTGTAAGGCAAGTTTCAACCAGCTAACTTCAATGATTTTCAGTGGAATATTGGACCAGTCTACTGAGACAGCCTTTGATATACTAAGACCACCTTCACGTCGATGTGACTTTGCTACTCGGGAAAGCTCATCCCGTTTAATAAACGTTGCCAGAAGCTTAACAAAAATTTCTTCAGTCGCTTTATCATGTTGATGACAATTCAAGCACCACTTCACAGCGACAAGGTCATTATCAGTAGCACCACCTTGTAACAAGGTGCTAAATATGTCTTGATGGCATAAACCACAAGCTTGAGCCAGTGGAGTCCTGAACACATCAGTGTAGCTAGTCATTCCACTAGTAGTGTTAGGGTTAGCATTACACTGTAGCAGCAAAGCAACAGCTTCTGTGGCCTTCGAAAATGTGGCAGCATGTAGTGGAGTGAACTCCACCATGTCTTTAGCTTCAATATCCACCTGTAGTGGATCAAGGAGTGATAGTAGATGGTCCAATAACATCACGTGGTTCAGTATGGCAGCCAAATGTAATACTGTATGTCCAGTACTGGTGACTGCATTAATTACTCCAACAGCTCTCACTGCAGCAGCAGGAAGATTGGCAGATGATCGTTGTCGTTTCCATTGTGGTGGAAGTGCCTGGTCCTCATTAAGTGCCATAGAAACTGAAGTTGAAATGTTAATGGAAACAATCTTGTTAAGCTCCCTTAACAAACTATCCACTACAATTTGCTGGTCACGTATCACGGCAACATGTAGCGGTGTGTAGCCTTCTATTGACTTGGAGAATAACATTTCTGAATAGTTTGACAGCAGGTATTGTACCACTTGAGTTTTACCAAAATAGCACGCAATGTGGAGTAGAGTGCAGTCTGTGAGAGTTTTGAGTTTATTTGAGATGGCATCTGGAACTTTAGACTTAAGCTCGGTGTGACAATTGATATGATATTTCCTGTGGGTGAAATTAAGTGTTTATATGGTGTTTGTAAAGTGGTAAATATGGACACACCACATGTGCATGTACACATTATATCCCTACCCAACCACATCAAAATGTAGTGTGTACACACATGCAAACATTAGGATATGCATGCATACTTGTATCACACACATACACATACACACACACGCACCCACACTACACACACACGCACCCACACTACACACACGCACGTAAACACAGTAGTCATTTGAACTTCCTCCACAATTATGCAATCCAAGAAACACTAGTGCTGCCAACACATACACACACACACACACACACGCAACACTACACACAAACACACATACATGGTTCCACTCACTTATTTACAATCTCATCATCACCCATTTCAGATATAGCACTAGTAAGCATGTTCTGAGTGATCACCATATCATATGAGCTGAGTAGAGGGTCTCTCGCCATCACTATCTCTAGCTCATCCATCAAGTTACTGAGACTACCTTCATAGCTCTCCTGTATATGAGCTATGTGCATAGGAAACAGAATATACACTTCTTACTGTACTCTCTGTGTACTCTATTAGAGTATATACCAGTGTGTGTTTGATGTGTGTTCTATTAGAGTTCTAGTACCACAACCAAATTCTGGATTCTTAAAAGATGTGATTCTGTCGTGAGTACTAGAATTAACACTTGGATATTTTAAACATGATGTTGATATTATATCCATTAATATAATAAACCCTTTGTTGTACACCTGTATGGTTGTACTAATGGTAAAATGGTCCATGAATTAAATGTTTCTTCTTGTGTTTTAGAGAGATGTTAAACTGACTTATTTCACAGGCAGACATAGCATACACGCAAGCATGAACACATGCATCCACACACACATGCACGCACACACTACACACATTATACACTCTACACACACTACACTACACTACACTACACTACACTACACTACACTACACACACACACACACACACACTACACACTACACACACATCACAGAGTACATGTCACTTACCAGAGTATTTTGTTAGGAGGTGAACACATAGATTATGGCCCTCCTGCTGGGCATAGTCAAGAGGGGTTTTCCCTTCATTATCTTGGCACTCATGACTTCCACCATAGTCAAGGAGAGCATGTAGACACTCCAACTGGCTATTACGAGCTGCCAAGTGAACTGGTGTCTGTAGAGAATTCATTATGTGCAAGAGAAGAAACTACACATACCTTATTGTCATATAGAAAATGGCTAGTCTTACATTAACACACAATATTCCGGCTACATTTGTTACTTTGTACACTACAAAAACACATTCAAGGTTGGCTATTGATAATTCTAGTGGACAATGCCCTCGTCCTGAAAGTGTACAATAACTTCATTAGAATTTAATCTTAAACCATTGTATAGTGAATGACTTATACAGTGAACTGTACCTAGTACTAGTGGTAGGGGTGAAATAAGGCAATGTGCATGACAATGATATTAGGCACAAGTGAAATTGTATACAGTAATTTAGAGATCATAGTGACTCCATGACTAATAATTGTAATTGTTATGTATCATCATTACCATTATGTGACCGTCTCATCAAAAACCTGGCTTGTTCGCACAACTTCTGAATTTTTTTTATCACCTCAGCATTATATACAGAATACAAGGAATGGATCACAGTTTCAGACTTTTGTGGTAAGTGGTTTTGGAATTATAGTGCTAAACAGTAAAAACAGCAACAACAAAAAACAGTGACTATATTGAAAATAAACTACAGGCACTTACATTCACAGCTTCCATATCTTCTGTTTGCATTAGTCTAAAACACTGCAATTTCGCTTACTTTTCAGCATAGATTTGCATAATTTTATAAGTTTTAACTTTGTTTCCTTCTCAAATTGCTGGGTTTTTGCTGAGACGGTCACATATGAACTATAAAGATATGGTACTGCCCAAGTGCAACGTCGCACTCGCAACTTTGCTCGAGATTTTAAAAATCGTTAATTAAGGGGCATGGCAACTGTTTTGCTCACAATTTTCGTGAACGAAACAGCTGCCATGTTGTCTTACAAGCAAAACAGTTGCCACGCCCCTCAATTAGCGATTTTTAAAATCTCAAGCAAAGTTGCGTGTGCGACGTTGTGCTTGGGCTGTACCGTATGTACAGCACTCATATCACTGTAGAATACAAATGAGGCACAGCCCCAATATCTAGTGAGCCCCTCTTCCTACAATTGCCATTATCTAAATTTCACTCATTTTTCACCAGAGATACTAAATAATAATACCAGTGCACATGTGCCATCATATGTACACCCCTGGGGAAATTCCCACAGCTAACAGTGTTGGGAAAATTACTTTGTCAATGTAATGTATTACAAATTACTCTTTACTTTTGGGCAAGGTAATAAGTTAGTTACATATTACTCCAAATGAAAAGTAACTTACTTTTGCTCTGACCATACACCTTTCCTTTACACCTTGAATGTTAGTTACTGAGCTAGCATATAGTAAACACTCCTGTAAATATAGCTACTGGCTTCTTGCACCTGTGTAGAGCTGCTCATTGTTTTTACCACTTCAGCCATACCTAAACATTGCTGGCAAATCACGTGACCAGTTGCGTGAGGTGTGAACTAATATGGATAATCATATTATAGGGATCAGGACAGCAGCCACTAGCTGTTGAGTAACACTAATTGGTTAGTAATGGACCTGGTAATGTGTTATGAATCTCGTTACACATCACTAAAGAAGTGTAATAGAAACGCGTTACGTGATATAACAGGTTACTTTCATTACTAATATAACGAACTATGGGTTCCTTGAAAGTAACGTAAGTTATATTACTAGACTATGAATAGTAACGCATTATATTACTTGAAATCACAAAATGCATAACTATTACATGTTATTCCCAACACTGACAACTAACTAGCTATTTATTCATTGATGTCACATGATAAGAACTGATTGTTATGTAGTTCTATATTTACATAAAATATTATGACTTGTCAGCATTATCACTCACCACTTGAAGGTGTGACCGAGCGTTAGCATCAGCTATAGTGGAAATACACACAATGTGTTAGTATTGACAAATTGTATTGTAAGCACACATGAATACACATTACAGTACATACATACACTACCATACGGACATACACGCTTACAAGCAGTCAAGCAAGACAGATAATAGCAGAAAGCAACTAGGCATGTGGTGCTGTCATTCAAAGATCATGGACACTCAATTTCATATCCAGTGGATTTTTTAACAGTTTGACAAACATAATATTGTACATACAATTCACCTGGTGTGGTTCACAGTTCACTCAACACGTACCGGTATGTCCCACATGCAACCTACTTAAGACTTGGTGTAGCTATACATGCACCAACATCCTGTCAATATGTAAAGTGTAACTTCCCTAAATATCCAAATTCAGAAACCCAATTAAATTAACCAGTTATATTTTTATAGCAACTGAAACTACCTGAATAAAGAATAAAAAAGGGAAATTGCTATCATCCCCTTATGTGTATGGCAACTTCAACCTCATCATATGACTCAGTCATATTTTTCATTACACATTATGTATATGTGACTGGGCCTGCAATAATAGGGCATGTGGGCACATGATTTTTGCCTACTTTTTCACATTTGCATCACTCATAACTTTTTGTACCGTTATACTATGGTATTGCAATTTTCAGCTCTTAGTAAGTATTTAATTGGCATCATGATGCAAGTTACAGAATGCAAAAATACTATTCCAGCACTGAGATATGACCTGTAGAGTGATGGGGTGTAGTTTGTGCCCACATGCCCTGTTTTCACAGGCCCGGTCACATATATTCTATTTGAAGAGTTAGCAAACAGATGATAGGGAATTTTGTAACAACTTACTGGACAGACAGACAGACAGACAGACAGACAATGCCTGATGCAAATGTACCCAAAGCAAAAATGTCATGTTTCGTAGATTTCCACAATGACCCACACACCATTAAATCTCGTACATGTAAAATGTTTGGAGATAGAAAATTTCTGTAGATGAGTAAATACATATGGTAAGATTTGCAGAAAACTTTCATAGCTAGACTGCTATCATTTTTATGTATACAGCAAGTCATGGGCACTATCTTCCTAAGCTACATAACACCACAGTAATATCAATTTTATTTCAGACTGATGTTTGAGAATGGATCATACCATATGTATATCATACAAGCAACATTATTGTATCTTACACTGTCTTGGATTTTTCAACCTGTTATTTTACATACCATACTAAACAAATGATTATGATAATGTTCTCTAAAATAAGACACAGATTTTGCAGAATGTGTACTAGAATTTGTAGTTGTGGTTGACATTAGCACAACATCCACAACCTTAAAATAATTTTTTACTAACATCACAAATATCAAAATAATAACCAATGGTACTATAGACCTTCACAACTTTTCACCTTGATGTTGACAAAGGCCTCACCACTTTTAGAGCTTGGGTCACTCCAAATAAATTCTCTGTTTTCCATCTACCACATTGACTGTCAGTATGAAAACATTTAATTTATTCCGTATTCTTCCATTCATAAAAGATTAAGGCACAAACTTGAGTATGCTTCTATGCAGTTAACTATGGCTGTGACCAGGTGTGTGAATAATGGAGTGAAAATCTTCCTATCTTATACTGAATACCCAGATTTTTGCAATTTGTATATTAATTCTTCATGTTCATGCACTTTTTCAGGATTTTCGCATTTTACATTTCTTAGCCCAAGATTTTAGTATTTTAAATTTCATGTCAAAATCGCAGATCAGTGTTGCTAAATTCAAAGATTTTTGCTTTAAACCACACGGCTACGAAGGGTGTGGATTGATTCTATTTCAAGCATCATACCAATAATATTTGGTTAGGGTTAGTGTCTATGCGAGCCATAGTCTAGTCTTGCAGTAAGTCTTCATGAGCCACAACCACTTTAATATCAGAAATGTGTGATACTGCTTGTAAACATAGGTGGAGCTGCACTAATTTATCGGGGAAGTTTGTAAGTATGCATGAAGCCACACCCACTTATAGACACCTATCTCTTGCTGTCTGTAAACTGGGAATGATGAATGAGGCAGTAAATGTGATAGATGAAGAATGAGGCAGTAAGTGTGATAGGTGATTATCAAAGTGACTGATGGGAAGCCAAACATCCTTATACCAGTAAATGTGATATCAAGTCTAAGAATTGCAGTCATTTTTCACTACAAATTTCAACACACAAAAATTTTACACGCAAATAAAATGTCATGGTAGCTTTGTTAACTGCAAGAAACCATGAAATTACATACCATGAACGCATACGCTAAATTGGAACAATGGAAATGAATTGTCTGTTAGTATGCAAGGATCAAGACGAAGAAACAAAGAATTTATTGGCTAGGACAAAGAAGCAGAGATTTCATCTGGCATGGCCTTGGCTATGTTGATTATCACTACAGCCATATCTTATGTTGTACAGGCCCAACCACCTTTTTTCGTAGTCACATGATAATAGGATCACATACATGTGCCAAGATGGCTACATGGCTTCAGTATCATGTGTGTGAGTGAAAGACAGTTTTTAAAGTGCAACTAGAAATGTGGATTAAAATCTAAAAGTCCAGACAAATCAGTTTCTTACTACTCAAGCAGGGGTTAATCTAGGGGGGGGGGCACAGGCCCCCTCTGGGTTAGCTATTGCCCCCCCCCCCCCCCCCCCCACCCCCCCCAGGCTTATACCTAAAGCCTTGAGAAATGGAAAGGTTTAATTGATCCCGAAGTTGTATAATCCAATGGTCAATATTCAATGGCATCACAGTAAAATTTCATCAAAATTGAGTATATTTACACTTAAATTTTCAAAATTTTCCTGGGGGAGCATGCCCCCAGACCCCCCTAGAATCCGAAGCGACTTACTTCGCCCCCTCTAGGTTTATATTCTGGGTTGAGCCCTGTCAAGAGTTCTTTTCCAGTGTGGTAACACATTACAGCACTATGGAACACCCCACTATGCTTCATGCAAGACCTTTTGTAGTTGTAGCTCACGGTAAAATTTTATTTCATTGGTTGTACTATCACTATAAAAAACAACATAACTACCTACCCATATTTTCTGATATTTTGCCAGAGCAACAGAATATCAAATAATAATTATGCATGGTCAACATACCATTTTATTAGTTTAACTATTAAAATAAATTAAATAAATTAATGATCACTAAGTCAGTTTTAACACATTAGGCCATAGTGACACACCCACCATAATTAATGTATAACTTAACCTGAGGTCAACGTGACACACAGCATACACCAAACAACAGAACAAACGTGTTGACAAACCTCGTGACAAACACAAACAAATAGCTACACAATCGCGTACCGCCTTTCCCCAGCAGAACGTTCGCTGCTTTGACATTCCCGTTTATTGCAGCATGATGTAGTAGCGTGTAGCCATTACTGTCTCTTGTCTCAACTAGCGCTCTGGCTGGATGTGGTGCGTCAAGCTGAGCGATCAGGGCTGGCAAGTCATCAAGTAGTGACACATCTAACATACAAGATGCCCCAAATAGTCCACCAAACAACCCGGACTTCCTCGCCATGGTCCAAATACACAGAGGTAGTCAGTCACCCGTGCCTATATATGTTCACCTCAAAAGCTCACGTGTTGATTAATTTCGAGATTAATTTACAACCGCGCAACCTTTGATATAGTAATTACGTAATGCAATATAGTTTTGTCTAATTAGTGAACTACTCTAGATTCTGGGGGTAATTCAGGATGCCATATATCCATGATTAGGACCACTCTCATGTCTTCTCCAGTATGGATGACTTCGTGTTCCCATGAGTCGTCAAATATGATGGCCTTTCCTTCCTCCCATGTTCTCCACTCTGTACCAACTCTAATCCTAGCTCCTCCGGTGTGCACTAATGTGAGATGTAGTCGTAGACGTTCATTTGATGGACCCGTGTGAGTACGAATGTGAGTCCCAGGTTGGATGGCTGAAAATTTGATGCTAACAAACTCTTCTCCACAACCTTCGATCACTTTCATCGTATTTGAAAAGAGGTCAGTATGTTTCTTGATCATTCCATGTCCACTAGATTTAATTCTGAGCTCTGTCCATTCACCGCCGACATGTAAGTTTTCTGTTTCTCCAGTAAACATATGCCTTTTCTGCTTGAGATTGTGCAGCAATTCTTTCTTCACTTCATCTGCGCCAGCTTCCAGCTTGGCAATAAAGGGATAATCTTTCTTATCATGCCACGGCTTGGCTGTTAGTCCTTTAACATATTTTGACACTGGCCGCTGGAGGGGGTTCCCCCACAGTCCCCTAACAACAGCATTAGCAAACAATGCCCGTGCTTCCTCTTCTCTGTCAACAAATATCAATGCTAGTCCAAACTGATCCACAACAAACAAGTTTGTAGGTATCAACAAAAGAGCTTTTCTGTAAAGCAACACTTTTTCAAGGTCACTGAGTTCAAGTTGATTTCTACGAGTGTTAAATAATGCAAGTGCTCGTTCATCTTTCTGCATTGCTTTCTTCAGATGATTGAGCAGTTCATGTATAACAGCAGTACTGTTCCTTGTGGTACCTAAATGAGCTCTATCTACACTCTTGATGTACTCCTTAGCATCAAACCTAAATGGGTCACACTTGATGAAAAGTCCTTCATTGATTTTGAGCTTCTGGTGCAGACTGGACCACAGCTGACCAATCTGTGTACTTGTTTTTGCATGTAGTAATTCAAAGCATTTCTCGTAAGGGAACAAACGAGTTAGCCCCTTGCAGTATTTCTTAATCACTTTGCAGGGATCGTCTCCTTCATAAAATTGTATGTCATCCTGTCCCTGTACCGCTATAGTAAAAGCAATCTGCTTGTCTTTCTTAGCATCACTGTTGGATCCAGCAAATAACAGAATCAGAACGATAAACAATTCTGCTGCCTTCATTACTAACCAGCAAAAACACATGGGTGGAGCTACTATTTGCGCGCGCCGTAGGATGATCTGGAATATTCTTGATGACGCGCGTAATATTCGGAAATAGATATCCGGTGCTAGGTGACAGAAGTGAATGTTGTCATACAGTCAGCAGTTCTTTATGGACATAAAATGTCATCATTTCCATCGTCCAGTCATTTAATGTGTACCAGCGGAAACCTAGTGAGGTGTTTATATTGTTGTGATGGCGGCCAATTCGGAAGAAATCGACTTGATGGGCATAGGAAAACATTGTAGCTACTGTAGGCGACTAGACATACTACCGTTTACGTGTACAAAATGTCAAGAAGTATTTTGGTACGTGCTTTAACTTTGTATATTGATGTTTGAAATTAGTGTTTTCCCTCCATTTTTCATCAAATTCCTTGGAACTACTGTTTGTGCTATAGTAAAGAACACATGAATGAAGTAGCTCACGAATGCCCCAATCAACAAATGGGAAATGTAAGAGAGTAGTGTGCGTCAGTATTTGGTGTCCATCTGTCTGAGTATAGTGTATTCTAAGTATTACACATTTTACAGGTGGTGTTACCAACATGTCCATTATGTCAAGCAGTCATCTTACTAAAGGATGGAAGAAATGTTAATGATCAAGTGAGTTGTATACAATACCACTTCAGTTGGTGTACTAGGGCTTGCTTTTACCCTAATACATTGTCAATGGGGAGGACAAGCCCACATGAACTGGTAATGAAATTACGTTAAGTCTTTAGCTCTACTAAAATATACTCTATAAAAAATGGATTCATCTATCTCTCTATAGGGATATATCCAACTGGTAATCCAGCCTAGACAATTGTTTGTGGTTGCAATTGTTTGATAAATGTGGGGGGCCGTTAGTGGTGAATCACATGTAGTCATCCGGAACGCTGAGTTTCTTCATAACAGTTTTGTTTATCAATCACATTTTGAAACACAAACAAAGTAGAATTAATCTATCAAATTTTATCTAACCTCATTGTTGATATTTTATCAGTAACCATTGGATCACTTGGAATAATGCTTTCAAGCATCACTTAAGTACATTGCGTAATGTACCGTAAATCGGGAAATTTTCGTTCTAGATAATTTAGTTTAAAAATAAATTCAATGTGTTATATTTTCGTGGATAGCCCAAGCCACAAAAATGTTTTACTAGCAAATTTTTCTGTACAGCAAATAATTTCGTCAGTATGCCAGAAATGAACATGCAAGATACGATAAAAGTTGATATACAGGTACCTGTTGTACATGGAATGGGCAATTGTCACGGAATCAGGATGCCCAGCTGTGGCTGGCCACGTGAGACTAGATATTGGAAGCCTTACGGTAAGCCATTAGTCTTTCTTCTCCAACAGCATACTCACTCCTCAGGTGCTTCAATCTCGGTTTTGACGGCTCAGCCTCCAAGAAATATTTCGCAAATAGAGAATATTCAAGAGCGAAATTATTGCACGTAATTTATTTTCGTTGGTAGAGGCAACCACGAAATATTCTTACTGTCGAATATTTCCTGATCTATGGTATATTAGTTCACGCTGGCTTCTTCTGAATATTGGGTGTCAGGAAAATTTTTATATACATCCTAAGTACAAGCCTTCGATTAATTTGTAATTTTAAAAGTTTGTGTGCTTGTGTTATGCATGTACTGCAGTGTATAGTGTATGTGTGTGTGTGTCTGTACTGAATCATTATGTACACAAATGGTAGGCTTGTTATTGTTGCTTGTTGTTTCAGTTTATAATGACTTGACCCAATACATTCTAACGTCTTGCACTTGTGTTGTGGCAACATACTGCTCTGGCTAAGCATTTTTGCATAGACAGCTCCTCTTGTTAAGTGGAGCTCTACTAAGACACCACTCATGGCTGGTAGTTATTAGCGCCTACTGTAGACTACATCCTGACCATATTGTGCCTTACTATAATTCTTTTGTCGTACACAGTTTACCTCGTGTGTGTGTATGTGCAGGTAGAGAAGCACATTATCAGTGGTTGTCAGGATCTCATAGCTACTAATAGACCAAAGGAGAGCAGTTTGTTCCATCGGTGTACATACCGCAAGTGTAAACAGAAAGAGTTAGTACCGATATGTTGTGACAAGTGTCATCGAAACTTCTGCATCAGGTGTGTTGTATGTGCGTGCGTGCGTGCGTGCGTGCGTGCGTGCGTGCGTGCGTGCATGTGTATGCGTTTGGGGGGGGGGATGCACAAGGATAAGTTATCCGACTGCAAAATGCCTTGCCTTCTCTTGGTAAGTCAAGTGTATGTGGCCTCAGCTGAAACTGCCTAAAATCTTATAACAGCCTGAGTTCCCCTCACACACCTCCCAAAAATACATTATCCCTCTCGTATATACTTTGGGAACCTTACTGGCTATGTCTGGCTTGTGTGTTCTGTACCTGTGAATGTGAAATGTGATGTTGACCTGTAACCTTTAGAACTGGGTACTCTGACCCCTAATTGAAGTCTTGGTGAACCCATAGAAGTTTAAAGGTCACATGCTTCTCAACTTATGCTATGGACCTTATCCATAATGATGTCACAAGCACAAGATGGCCACATTATTTGGGGGACTCTTGTGTAGGCGTTTATGGAGAAATTATGAGATCGATCATATTTCAGCCAGGGAAGGAGATATCGATCTCCAAGCAACAGGTATGGTTATAAGACAACACAATAAACTATTTGTATTGCATACTGAAAATTTTTCGAGATAACGCTCATTTGTAATGGCTTTTGTTACTTTATACCCATACCTGTTGGCTACTGATCGGTATCTTGCTTAAATATGATTGATCAAAAGCAATTTCTCCCTAGACACCTGTACATTAGTACCCTAAATAATGCTGCCATCTTGCACTCCATGACATCATTGTGGATAAAGTCCATTCAGATATGGAACAGACTGTTCTAATAGTCCACCCCTTGATCACTAGAGACTGTGGCATTCCAAAAGTCAGTGGTGTCATATAATAAACAAGCCAATGGATGAGTTCCTAATCAAATTGTGAAGTAAACAGTGGTTTTAATTCAAAGGAGGCAAAATGGGATTTCAAGAGGGGAGCATATGATGAGAAAACAACGCGTACTGCTGGCAGCATATGGATGGAACACCAACTTCTCAAGAAATTTTACAACATGGCCATTTGGCAATTTTTTCGTACTACTAGATGCTAGTGCTTTTGAACAGATGGTAAGAGCTTTACCCAACAGAAAGACCCAGCATCTTCAGGTCAATTTCATAGGGAACTGCCCTCTGGCCTCTACCTAGAAAAAATCCAATCCTGATAATAAAGCTCCATGACTACAAATATGCAATCTGAAAATACCAATAGTTAGCTTGTACTGTATGATATGGTTGATCTATACTAGACACATTCCAGACACATCCTTACCAGCGCTACTAGTGCTACTGTGATGCAGCTAAGTATACCTTGTTTAGGCTAATGGCATGCAATATGACCAATTCTCTACAGGTCTAACCTGTTGATGTGGACACTTGAGGACACCTACATAATCCAGACACTTAGTTAAGGTCCAAAAATATCCCTTAGTACTTAAACTGATCTGGAAAATCAGGTAAATATTGTTTGGTCCCAAGGTGTCCATATTACACTGGTCCCAAGGTGTCCATATTACGTACACTGGTCCCCAGGTGTCCATATTACACTGGTCCCAAGGTGTCCATATTACACTGGTCCCAAGTAGTGATGTGCGATATATCGAAAAAATATCGATTTTGTGATAATTTTGTCGATATCGTTATCGTATCGATTTTCGATACTGCTTTAGCAGATTTCGATATTTATCGAAAAGGTAATAATTTGCAATAATTATCGAAATATCGAAGAATATTTCTATAAATCTACAGCATTTAGTGTGTGATTGTGCAATCACGCTAGAAATGAAGGTTGGTTCTGTACTATCTAGCCACTTTAAAAACTTGTCTGCCAGTTTTGCTTATTATTAGTTTTATGCAATGGTTTGTGTGCAAATTGCATTTCAAGCATATTTATAAATATCGGCCGCCCACGCAATTACACCACCCACACAATTAAAAATTATCAAAAATCGTATCGAAATCTCGATATTTACCCCAATATCGTATCGATATAATATCGAAATAAAAATCCTGATATCGCACACCACTAGTCCCAAGGTGTCCATATTACACTGGTCCCCCAAGGTGTCCATATTACACTGGTCCCCCAAGGTGTCCATATTACGTACACTGGTCCCAAGGTGTCCATATTACGTACACTGGTTCCCAGGTGTCCATATTACATTGGTCCCAAGGTGACTGGTCTCAAGGTGTCCATATTACATACACTGGTCTCCACATGTTATGATAGTAACTACATGTACTCATATTCACTATCATATTGTTCTAGACACAGACACTATCAGGATCATCACTGTAGCAACGTCACTCAGTCAACAAGGAGACCTATTGCTGTACACTGACTGGATCACTTAACAATTATTAATAGTACTTGTAGTTGTAATGTGAAATGGTTGAATAAATGTTAACAATTGTCAGTTAATAACATTTGAAGTAAGACCACTGGTAAAGCTAAAGTGTACCTACTTTGATGAACGCTGCAGTCCCAAGGTACTGTTTTCGTAACTTAGCAATACTTTATAAACTGAAGCCAATAACAAAAGATATAGGGGTATTCTCAGTATTTGACTTGTCACATATTTGGAGCAGAGGTGTATCTAAATATCACCAATCTGGCTTTTCAAGTTCCTGGCTCATAACAGTACATGGTTAGACCTGACAGGAAATATTAATGAATTCCATTAATATTTCCTTTCAGTTACAGTAAAAATCGTAATTTGTGAATGAGGAAAAAATTATATCACAACTGATGAAATTAAAATGTTGTGGGCACAAAGATTTGTTACAGATGTGGTCAGTGGTGATACACAAGGTTTCAATTAAGACATACCTGATATTTAAATATTGCCTTACTGCATTATACAGCAGTAATAGTGGTCCCATTCTCACCCAAATGTCCATCAATTGTTTCAGTGACGTGCTTATCTGATGTTCTCCAATCAATGTACTCACAGATTGTTCTTCAATGCACTCAAGAATACCTGACTTGCTCAATGGCTATTAATTTCAACCCAAAACACATCAACATACATACATATTGCAAGCATGTTCAAAGTTAAGTATAGCATATACACAACTGTCTTTCTATATAATGACTCTATTCTTTTAAATAATAAAAAATCTCTATACAACAGAGCTACATAATTAAAATCTACCCAGTTAAAGCATTGAAATCTACCATGACCCTCTCTCCCACACTTAACATGGCGACCATTGGAAAGAAACCTCCTTTTGGAAGTTTAGCTTTTGTCTCACCAACTTTGCTACCATTTTTAGTAAAGAAAACCGTCACTTCATGATTATTGTCTTTCTTACTACCACTAGAGTTCTTGAAAACAAATATATTTTGTTGTCGGTTATCGCCATAGTAAAAGTCATCATAGAAGTTCACTGGTGGTAAGTTTTTCTTTTCCCAATCTTCATCTTCCGATTCTTCTGATGAAAAATCAGCTTCGTCATCTGTAAATTGTAAACCACAGCCCATTGTGTCACCTGTCGTACAAGTGGGACCAAAGTCAACTCCCTGACCACGTTCTACATAAAGCTGTCCATTGTCAGCATGATAACCCACGCCGCCAGGATTCCAGCCAGGGTGTCTGTGTAGTGGATAAGTGTTTGAACCTAGACCTATTGCTAAACAGCCATCTTTCCCTGCGTTCTCAATTTTCATCTCAAAGTAGTGTGAAGATTTGGTGAGCGGGTAAAGTGACTGAGCAATTCCAATATCCTGACCTTGTTGCTGATTTCCAAAATACTCTAAAACAGTCCCACCACGTAAAAACTTGACTGCATTACAACGTAGCCATAGGTCACGTGGTGCATTGTCAATTGACATAGCGTCATCATCGACTCCTTCTAAACTGGTGCACACAGAATGGCCGAGGTACTCCACACTTTCTCCTAGACTGTGCATGCCGACTATCGGGTATAACCCATGTAGTGGCCTTTTCATTTTAACTCTCTCACCAACTAGCTTGCCATTCTTTGTGAAGAAAACTTTGACGTAAGCCGGCCCCTCTTCAACATCAAACAGGGCACCACAGCCCATGATGTCCCCATCTGTACAAGTTGGGGCACCCATGTTCTTTCCCATACCATTCTCATGAAATAGTTTGGCATCATCTGCATGGTAACCTACACATTGAGAATTCCAGCCAGGCATGGCCGACATAGAATAACCCATAGTACCCATACCGATACCAATAGCACTACGACGACCTTTGCTCAATATCTTAATCTCGTAGTAGTTGTTAAGAGGGCTCATTGGGTCCATGATCTTCACGACTCCGACTGGGCCATCTCGGCTGTACCTCCAGACATCTCCGTTCACCTCAACATTTCCGCTAAATTGTAGTTTAGACGGTCTGTTTAGCTTAATCTTTGCAGCCATTGCTTCGACAATTTGGTTCTAATTAATTCGCACCAAGGAATTCCCTTACATACGTACCACCTGTCCAGAAAGAATGTAAAAACGTCTCTTACATCAGACACTAGTCAAGGTTTTCTGATGACACGCTCAGTATTAGGCTATGTTGCCACGTAATCCTCTTCCTGGATGCACACCTACGCAGAGACTGTAAACACGTGATGCAATATACGCGCATTACTCGCGTGAGGTTTAGATAGTTGGCGGGAAAAATGCTTGTAATGGCACGCTCAGCGAAACCCTTTGTATAGAGACACACTAGAAAAGACGCATTGTTTTGGGTGAGTCCAGTACTTAGAAGTAATAGTAAACGTATACAGGTATTAGCGTATTGTGTGTGTTAATACTACACGACCCCTTGCCAATTAATGCGGTATTGTCACTTTCAGAGTGGTCCATTGAAGTGGTAAAGTGGTTTGTAGTGGCGCGTACACTGAAGACAAAATGAATGCGGCAACGTTACAAACGCCAAGGCCTATCCCTTTATTTTCAGCCAACGCGTCGTTCAGCCAGCGAAGGAAGACGCCGCTAAGGACGCCACGACCTCCCAAGCCTCCTATCAAGTCTTGTCCACCTGTCAGCAGAATTTTCCGCACCCCTGGCTCACTCAACCAACCACAAGTTGTCAGCTTCAAACCAAATAATGATAATGGTAATTTGGTGTTACTTGTAAAGGATAAAGCTAGACTTGTTTCCATGTAGCGTTACAGTCACCAATGTACAATGTCTCATCTCAACAACTCTATTTTGAACAAGTATGTGTAGTGTGTTCGTGAGTTTGTTTCACCATGTTGTGTTCTAGTGTTTTGTGATAAAGGATAAACTTGGAGCAGGGTCATTTGGTGAGGTGTACAAAGTTGAGAGCAAAGAAGATAATGAGATTTATGCTGTGAAAAGATCATCACAAAAGTTTCGTGGTGAATGGGACAGGTTAGTGGGCTTACTTCCCACACTAACATTGAGTGGGTGTAAACACCCAATTATGTCAATTAATTTGCTGCTGAAACAGTGTACTTCCCTTATAGAACATGTTCAGTAAATGTACTAAACATTTGTCAACTAAGCTTCCACAATATTTGTGCTGCTAATTTTAGGAAGAACAGACTAGCTGAAGTCGAGAAACATGAGAGATTACCACCTCATCCCAACTGTGTACGATTTGTCAAAGCATGGGAGGAACGTGGACACTTGTACATTCAAACAGAACTTTGTAAAATGAGGTAGGTGTGCATTTGTTACCATACATGTGTGTGTGTGCGCACGCGCGCGCGCGCATGCTTCATATTGCATGTGTGAGTGGATCACTATGTGTGTGGGCAACCTACCTGACTGATGGTGAGACATGGGACAGCCTCCGGTGCAATACCAGTACTACGTATCTCTGAAAGGATTTGCAGCATCAGCTCATAGTGCCTACGTAGTGCACAGATGTCCCAGCATTTCACTGAATAGGTGTAACCATGTATATGGCAGCCATAGACTATACTCATAAGCAATGCTGGCTCCGTGTGTGTGTGTGTGTTTTCCTTGTGTGAATGTATGCTAGTATATTTGTCTTCATGTATTTTTTCTACTCCATGTAGTATGTCCGAATATGCTGACCTTCATGGTAAGATAGCAGAGTCACTAATTTGGGGCTTCTTACTGGACCTAACAAAGGTACATAGTCTATGTGGTAATGTTTGCAGCATAATGCTGTGATTGATTAGGGCATCAAACATCTTCATGATCATCAGTTGTGTCATTTTGATATCAAACCTGCTAATATCTTCATTGCTCAAGATGGAGTGACATGTAAACTAGGGGACTTTGGATTAGTTGTGTCCGAAGACCAGGTGTGTTGTGTCTGTCTGTTGTTTCCTTGAACAAAACACTTTGCTTCAATTTACCCAGCTGTTTGAATGTTGACCTGGTGGTGTCGACTGAGGAAGCAACCCACCCAGCTGTAACATTAATGGGTACCTAGGGAAGCACATATATGCAAACTATCCATGTATACACATCAAGATAAGACTTTGGGTGCTCACGCCTTCACCTGTTGGTCAAAGCACTGCCTCCTGCTTGGTTACTAGTTATGGATTTACCTGCACTGACTCTTAGCGAATGAGTAATGCACAGGTGTCCCAGTGCTGGTTTACTGTGTAGTTGCTAGCACAGTAGCCGTGTGTGTTTAGTGCATGTGTTAGTATAAGTCCCGTGTTCTTTGAACAGTTTGCTTGTGTTGCTCTATTCTACTCAGCTATATTATTCAAGATCCAGTGGTAGCAACCCAGTGTTTCTTTGCGTGTTGTGTGCATGAGTATCTATTTTGATCTGTAACATCCATTCGCATTACAGCTTGGTGGTTCAGATGTCCAAGAAGGAGATCCCAAGTACATGGCTCCAGAGTTAATGCAAGGACGATTTGGAAAACCAGCAGACATTTTCAGGTACTAGTGTGACATGTACCATATAGCCTGTAAGTGTGTTGTGGTGTGTAGTTTGGGAATTAGCTTACTGGAGATGGCTTGTGATATGGAGTTACCCAATGGTGGTAACGCATGGCATCAACTTCGTTCTGGCTACCTACCAGATGAGTTTACATCTCGTAAGTGTCTTTGATAGCTAGGACAGCAGGGTAAATGTCATTATCATGTTATCCATACTGTAGATTTGTCAACAGAACTACTGGACATTTTAAAATGGATGATGCATCCTCAACCACAATCAAGGTATACACCATACAAAACTACACATCTTGTTGACTATTATGTGTATTACAGGCCGACAGCTGACCAGTTACTAGCTCACTCTTCTCTTTATAAGGTTTGTATGTATAGTGTGTTTGTGATTGGCTGCTGTGTGGTGTGGGTTAAATTGTGATTAGTTTGACTCACAACACATACACTACACAGATGGACGCTATTATGTAGTGTGTGTATGAGCCTACCTGTTAATCTGTCTTCACTCCTTTGAGTGGTTATGTCCATCATATAGATATCATCAAGGAAGAGTTATTATCATATTTATCACAAGACAGTAAGTACACACACCTATAATAGTAATATAACATGATGTTGATGGTTACAGACTGCCTTCATGTCACACTGGTGTAGCGCAATGTGGGGTGGACTAGTGAAACTGGTAATGTTAATTGCAACCATCTTCCCCAGTAATGGTGAGTATGTATCCTGTGTGTAGTACGTTTGTTTGCCAGTCAAATGTGTACAGATAAATAAATGACACAGCTCACATCCATCACCATAGCAAACATGCATGTGGTATACTTTTGCCTTCTTACAAAGCAATGCTGGTGGATCTCTAGAAGAGCCTCGGCCCAGCCAAAGAACTCTTGTTCCCTTACCCGAGGTGTTTGTGGGCAACATCAAGCAGAGTTCTCCCTAGCAAAATATAAAGTAGAGCGGTAAAACTGTCAATTTGCTACCAACATCAAAGTCATTTTCTTAAATTTACACATTCCTATACCACATTAAAGGAACTTTGAACAAAGTGGAGCAGTGTCGTGCCACCTTACCACTCTTTAGGAAAGACCCTGTCAAGATATACCTACCATATAGGGAGAATGTTTCGATAAGCAGAACTTCATAGCTGCAAAAAAAAAACTGGACCATTTCGAGTTAATCAATTATCCTGCCAGTTGTCCAAGTATCAGTATTTTTGCATGATGTACTGAGGTTTGGGTTTTCCTGGCCAAAAATATCACTCTAAAACCAACATCCTGGCATCTTGGCAGTATTGCTTAGGTATAACCAAATGCCTTCAGTACGACCCTAAGTAGATTGTTCATTTTTATTTATTTATTTGAAATTTCTACCGACTGACTGCCTGCATGATGCTTTCAGGCAAGTATAATTCAATAGCAGCTAAGGCTACAGGCTTGATTTTTTTTTCTGTTCAACATCACTTCTTCCCGAGATATGCCTTTTGGAATACTGCAGCATGTACAATGTATGCATCATGGACTCACCTTTGTCCTCCTTTGTGTCCCATTTCTTTTTGCTGACAACCCAATATGTCAATTCATGGTAACGCGATAGCTCCCCTACGTTTGTAAACAGAAATCGTCTATATTTTCCGTGGTGACTGGATTATAGCAGAGGTGCATCTTCTACTGTTCTTTGTTTATAATGTGAAACAAGCTGGGATATAACTGGAAAGCAAAGCATAATGGCCACTTCACTTTCAAGTCAGTAATCAATAGTTGAGACATGCAAATTGTCTGTATTTTTTGTGGTGACTGGATTGATTGCAGAGGCACATATCCTACTGTTTTTGTTTGTAGTGCTGTGTAACAGGCTGAACATAGCTGAAAGCAAAGTGTATTGGCCACTTTCGAGTCAATAATTGATAACCGAGGATAGCTAGGGCACACGTTCAGACAACAACATTGCCAGCCTTTCTTTGCGCAGGTTCACCAGTAATAGTAATGTTCCAAAAAAAAAAAGAAACAAGTATTAGGAATTTTAAGTTCGATTTTAGGATCAGAGAGAAAAAAAAGCAAGGTTGGTCGCCTTCATCTGCAGGCATTTAATCCTTAATTCAGTCATGGGTATAGACTGAATTAGGGATTAATTGTCCTAGTATATCTGCAGGTGTAGGCGACCTCCCTTCCTTTTTTTTCTCTATGATCCCTTATAATTCCCAATACTTGTCAGTTATTTTTGCAGTTAACCATACTCTTCTTGTACTTTAACATTTTTAACCCTTAAACCTGCATAATCCAGAAAACTGAATTTACACTTAATAAATATGCATGCTTTGCACAAAGCGCTGTAACTTTCGAAGCGTCCATCCTACAGCTATGCAATTTATGTCATTCTGCTCGTGATGTGACAAGGATCAAAATGATACCTAGGGTTTTACCCTAACGCTAAATGATGAAGCCAAAACTAACCGTGAAAATAACTTTTCGGTAAGGAAACACGCAAACCCTTTACATACCTTTATAAAATGGCCGATGACTCAATGGTAGTTGATCCTATCACTTTGCAACAACTTTCATTCAACCCAATGTGAAGTTCTGCATCAGGCCATATATGATTCATGTGAGTAAACCCACAATCGAAATTATACATGTGACAAGAATTTAAAAGCACGATGACGTGACTCGTTGCTGTTCACCGCTTCATAACAAGTGAGCCACTGTAGTTAGTGTCATTAACCTTCTCCAAGTAGCCCAGTAAACACACTTTTAATCTATGTGTATTTGTAGGTTGTAAGAATTAAATTACCCCACCTAGTGTTGCCATGCATGCCCATATTGTGTAAACACACATTTCCAAAAAAACCAAAAAGTTTTCTGCGGGTTTAAGGGTTAAACCAGGCACACACCCAGTGTGCACCTGGTTTGCTGAAATTGGTGTGGCTAAAACCATGTGTCTGCATGTAGGTATGTATAACACCCATGTGAGCAAACAAACTTTGAGCTACAGAAAATAAATCTTTCAATGAATAAAGGATGTTTACGTACTGTATTGAAGCAACATAATACAACACAACAGGCCTTGAAAGGTGGCATATCTTCTTGAGTTGAAAGGGGCATATCCCCTTTGTATGCGAACTCTCCAGTTTTACAGCTCTAACTTTCAGTGTTGGGCCTTAAACTTTCCTACTTGGATTTTTTTTAAAATTAAAGTTGCAGGGCACATTCTCAGATCCTTCTTTAGATTAAGGTAACTGTTCACAGCAGGCAATCCACTCTGTGCCTTATCAACCAAACAGTTTAGGTACACCAATAAATCTCTACTCTCTGTGTCTTATACTATGTTCTTTTTCTGTCATTGAATATGCTCCATAGTGGCTGTTTTCAAAAAAAAAAAAAAAAAAAAAAAAAGGTTTTGTACTATTTTCAGTCTATGACCACTGGTATATCAAAAATGTATTATTACTTGGTATTGGCTACAATATGAAAAGGCTGTATATACCTATAAGGTAAAGATACTCTGATAAAGTAGTCACCCTAACACATACAACAGTCAGGTAACTTGCCACAGCATCTTAATACAGAAAGACAGTGTGGTCTTGGTGAAACAGCAACTCATCTGTAGCTATTGTTTTTGAGCTAGGCTTTGAGAAATATTAGCAGGTAAATAGCATTGGAAGAATATGATGCTTGTGCCAGATTTTCACTTGTAAACAAACTTATTTCAATTTTAGTCTATGAAAAAAGTGTGTCAGTCAGGCCTGTGAAACAACTAATCAAGTTGACATGGCTTATTGTCATATTTTAAATCTAACTACAAAACATGTATACATTGTACTTCACAAGGTGCTTCCATCTGTACCACTCCGCTATTGTCTGTAACCTTTCCAGTGCCTCATTGATATTCTAATCATATGCATAGGTTAGTGAACCTCCCATGGGTAGCAGTGTAAAAGTTAAGTCAATGTGCATGTAAAGAACCTTCGTGAACAACATACTTGGTTACCAGCAATGGCCATAGTGTGGAAAATCATTGTACATGTTACTCCAGCAATAGCAGGTCCCCCCTGGCACACAGACCATCTAACAGTTTTTGTCGCACATAAACCTGACACTACACACACTGTACTACACATACAGACTATGTGTATAGCATAGCACATACAAACATATTATGTTTTATTAGATAAGGTAAAAGCAACCCCAGTGATCAACAACCAACAAGTATCTGCACTGTCTCTGTCATTCTCTGATACTGAAGAGGACAAGGAAGAATTGGATGAGTCTTTCTCTGATGATGGCAAGGATCATAATCAGTCATGGCTCAAGTAAGTATCACTGCTTGTGTTATGTAGTAATTTTCCCTAAGAACAGCAATACTTACTAGTATATTAAAATTTATAAAATTAAAAATAAAGTAGGAAAAAGTAGTGAAACAAGAGATGAACGATGGTAGCTATTACAGCATAGCTCAGTGGAAAATCCCTACTTTGGCATGATGTAGCCATTATTTTGTGTTCAGTGCCAAAGTAGGAATTTCCCACCGAGCTATGCTGTAATAGCTACCATCATTCATCTCTTGTTTCACTACTTTTTATTGCTTGGATTCCTACTTTATTTTTAAATTTATAGTTTTTAATATACTAGTTTGTTTAGTTTTTTTGTTAAGACATACAGCTAGCTATAAACATGTGACTGTTCTATTAGGGTGACTGCTGTATTAGAGTATCTCGAGTCAGTCTGCAAAGATGTGCACTTGCCCAAAAGGGGCATGGTTTTGATCGTTTATAGAGTATCTCAAGTCAGCCTTCCAAATTGAAGGTGTGTGGTCACTGAAATACAGCTAGTACAAAAGGGATTTGTCATCGTGGTTTCAATCAATAGATCGATAATGCGTAGAATGAAGAATGGGCGTGATCTTGTAACCTATCGTGAAAGCTATCTAATACTGGTACCTCCGTACAGTAGCCTCCGTCATAGATTATATAAGTAAGGAATATATAATCTATTCCTCTGTACAGTAGTGTAGTTTTCAGCGCCTTAAATAATCTTGTGGCGTCTATTATACTGCTTAAAGAAAAAATTAACGCTTCAATATGGTTTCATTGGATGAAGAAGACAAGCAGCCTGATTGATGATAAAAGAAAAGACAAGGCGCAGAGTGCACACACTTGTCGGAGCCCCAAAAGGCATCCCACTGGTGAGTTTGTTGTTGTGGCGTAAAATGGCGGCCATGCACTGCTTCGTTTGGCCTCTAGGCTTGCGACTGTGGTCAGTCAGGTAGTCGGTCTAAAATTCCAAGTTTTTGGCGATTTTTTTAAAATTTTGTATCCGGCCACCTGTAAACGTTTTGTTATATTTAATATATTATATGGACTAGTACTATTACGTAAAGGTGAGTTTCATCTCGTAAGATAACTCTAGGATGATTTTTAAAAGCGGAATTTTACAAAAATTTCACCTGGATTCCTACTTAAACGGTACAGTCTACTCTTTATGTAAGTGTACGTAATTGCAAAAAAAAAGGACTTATTGGTAACAAAATTAAATTAATCGCTCTGCATATTAAAGGGGAAATTTTTTGATCTAGTGTACCTATATTTAGAGTGAAATATTACCATGTATGGTGTGTTACAGTGACAGTCCGGTGAGGTTCAAGTCACCAGTATACAGTGGTCCACCCATCCCACTGAACTTTGGAGACAATGATGATCACAACAGCTCATTTCATATTCTTAATACTTCTCTAGAGTGAGTGTATGTGATGTATAGTGGTGAATGTCTTGTTATCAAACAGTACAGTACAGTAGTACTGGTTAAGTAGGGGTTGCCCCAAAAAATGAATGGCACCCGTCAAACTGCCGCCTCTGAAAACACTTTAGAGGGGCAAAAAGTACTTTTATGGAAAAGTCTTAAGGATGTATCTAAAGTAGACTAGAGCATTACACCTGCAAATAAAAACTACATACAGTGTTCACTCAATTATCCAACCAACCACCTTGGGAGGACAAAGATAATCAAATCCCATTCAAAGCCCATTCATTTATATACAGAGCATTGTTCAAATACTCTAATAGAACATACATTTCAGACAAAACACTCCAATGGAACAGTCATTTCTGCTGTTTGGGTAATTGAGGGAACACTGTGAAGCCCTAGTATTTGAATATTATAAAAGTCACTCACACACAACAGGGGCGGATCCAGGAGCCAGCAAGGGGAGGGGTACAAACAGGCAAAGTTGTAGGTGGTTGAAAACCAGATTCTCTTGTTAGTTACTGCATTTTTGAAGCAGCAAATAATCACCTCTTAGTAGTGTCTCACTGTTGATTTTAGCCATTTTGGCCCTTGGAGATGGTTGTGAAGTCTTAAAAGCTGTTAATAGGCTCCAAACGTCAACAACAGCAACGCGATAATTAATTTTAGAGGTGCTTAGTATGCACGGAGGTGCTGGGTAACAATTTAACAGCTAGTTTGACATCGGTTTACTTCAGTTTCAGGTGAAATTGTAATCAGTGCTAGTAAAATGTGCATATTTTCATGAGTTGTATTGCTAAACTGATCTTGGCCTGACATAAAGTTTAGTATTTTACTTCACAAGTATGGCTGGCTCTTCCACGAGGAGGGGGGGGGGGGGGGCATATGCCCCATCCTGGATCCGCCATTGCACACTTTAGTCTGCCAACCTGACCACATTCACTAGGCCTAGAAGCTAAATGATAAATCACCATTTTCAGCTGCAATAGCAAACTCACCAGTGGCATGTGCCTTGTGGTGTTCCAGTGAGTAATTTGCCCTCTGTACCTTGTTGTTCCTTTTATCTCTAATCATGCTGGTCATCTTCATTCTAGGAAACCATAGTAAGGTGTTGATTTTCCATATCAACACTTAAAGACCACAAATTTTATTTAAAATCCTCACAGAGGCCATGAAGATATTTAAAGCGCTCACTCTTTACCTGCAAGACAGAACTAGCTGGAGCAATAACCAATCAAGTAGCACATCACTTAATGATCTAGCTGTACTTTTAGTGACTGACCATTAATACTTGCTTTTGTACTATGATAAACAAAACATGCCATGATTATACCCATTAAATATTGTGTATTCGGAGGCCCACTTGAGATACTGTAATAAAGCAGTCACCCTATACAGCAGCCACGTTTAATAGTCTAATAAAACATTCATGTGTGCTAAAACATTGAACAAACCAGTATATTAAAGAATCAGTATACAAGGTGTGCTGTATTATTCACTACTCTCCCTAGGAACAGTCCATCCTCAAGACGGAGTCCCTCCTCAAGACAGAGTCCCTCACAACGCAATGATGATGATGGGGACACACTAATGTTCACTCCTGCCACAGGGCCTAGTATTGATGAGGCGTACACCCTCAAACCTGGTGTGATTGGTCCACGTAACCTCATGAATGTAAGTGTATACTGACAGTACTGCTTGTGAACCAGGCAGCCATACATGTATTCTATTTGATTATGAAGTACCTGACATAAAGTTTAATGTTGTTTGTATACGCTGCATAGAATTCATAATTCACTGTGTTTCACATTATTTATAGGTATTTGCTGAGGCTGCAGATAATTGATTTTAGATTTATAATTATTATCGTCACTGCAATTTGAAGTTTTAATGTATAATGACTAGTCAGTTGTATTTTCACACCTTCCCTGTTCCCTCCATTTTTGTCTGTCCTCATTTTTGCAATTTATATTGTAATAAAATGTGTGTACATTTGATGTGCTGCTTGTATAACTATGTCTTCATGTAAACACAAAAATGATATTTGCTGGTACAAACCCTGCTGGGTAGTAGTACAACTCATTACACAAACCTAAAATATCAAGGTGGTCTTATTAATGAGGTCATAAAGTACACCTTAGCTATGTTTTGGGGTCCCCTACTTGACATGGTCACTAATAAGGTGATCTTACTAAGAATTGTCTGCTCTAAGTTAGCCACTATTTGGTGATTCTCTGTTTTTCGTCAGAATGTAGAGTGCTGGTATCCCGAGTACATACTGGCCACAATATAGCTACCTTAGACTCATTCTCATACCAGGGCCTGATACTCTGCATAGCAGACAATTTGCAAAGTTCAGTAACTATCCTATTCAGATATAGCTGCAGTCATTGTAGTCATCCTTTGTCATGTGATCAGGAGATCAACTTTTTATACCTCGTTGCACCAATCTTTCACATTATTTTGGCTACAATGTACAAGGTCACTACTGCATGAGTGCAGTGATCTTGATAACTGAACTGCACATCAATATTTGGTTAATTAATGATTAAACCTTTAAAAATGGGGAAATGTGTGCAGCAATAATACATGCAGGCACTGATGAAAAACAGAAAATCATTAAGTGACCATAATGTTTACCTCACTAGCTATAAAAGTGGTCATGTTTTGGAGGTGTTCTCATAGTCATGAAGTACATACAGAGCTTCAATACATCACTATAATACCACCTCATTATAGTGACCATAGGTGCTACAGTATACTTATTATAAGACTACCTCATTATGGTGACCATTAATGAAGTGGTCCCAAACATACAACTAAATTCATCACTTATATTAACACTCTCCTACTAATCCAAACCATTCAAGTTAGCCATTACATCAGCTATAGTATGAATACCTATGAAGTTCAAATCTGCAAACATATATGTACAACAAATTAAACTGCTGACTTCTGAAGCTATAAAACTATTCCCATACATTGCTGTTGGACATCCTGTTTACCCAGGGGGGGGGGTAGAACATGATGTCACAACGCATATTTTTTTGCGGAATTTAACTGAATTGAATATAGCTGATGGGACTGTGAATATAGTTGTGGTAACCCAAACAAATCAGATCAATGCAATGAAGTCTCTACATATATGATCTAAGTAACATCAGATTTAAGACTGTTTACAGCCTTACTGGGCGGCTCTATATTATAAGTTTAGCTACACAAGTCAGAAATGGCTACAATTGAGGGCTAAATGTAATTTAGTACATACGTATTTTACTGATGTGCTGTATATCATAATTCCACTGTATTGAGTATCATTCATTATGTGAGCATATTTTGGAAAATCACCCTTATCGTCATGCCTGAAACAATTAGATTTTTTGAAACTAGCATGGTGCTGTTAATAGCAGAAAACACCTTTTATTTTTTCTTGTGATTCAAGTTATCTATGGTTTATTCTATCCTTAAATAGGTAGGAATGTAACTTATAATGCTGTGTTTCAGCACTAAATATTTAATGTGTCAAATGTACCTGTAAGGGTGATTTTCCAAAATTACCGTATAGAGGGAAACTTTGATGAGGGAAAACTTCAGCAAATTTGGTAATTTGTGCCAAAGTTTAACCTGTCAATTTACTCGTAACACCTGAGATTGGCAGGTTAGACAGGCTAGGCAACCTCCTAACTCAGGCTATGGCCATATTAAACTCTTGTAGTCTGCAAGTCTTTATTGATACTCTGATTAGATTAGATTATCAAGTTAGTCAAAGACATAGGTAAACAGAAGGTAACGATAAACACACACACACAACACACACAAACAATTACAACAGAAGACACAGAACAGTTTTAAACTTTACAACAACACCATGCAGCTTGAAATGCTTTAGCATTTGATAGCTGTAGGATGTGGAAAGGAATAGTGTTCCATAGGAAAGGAGTGTTGATGAAAAAGAGTAATGATAAGGAGTGATAGTCAAGACACATTGTCATTTGATGGGATCTATAGATGGTGGAGGAAAATTGAATATATTGGGAAAACGGAATGGCTACTCTGTTGTGTAGAATATCATGGGCGGGCTACTGTAGAAAAGAAAGATCTTCTTGTGAACAATTAAGTTCTTGTAGGCGAGCATCTCAAGGCTTAGTCCTGTAATAGTTCAGCAGAATTCCATCTACTACCACACCCAACATGTAGCATGGCACTGGACCAATTCTAGTTGTCACCCATCTTTTGAGTTATGTAGGCAGACTAGGCACCAAACCAGTGAAACGTATTATGGTAGCTATAGTTGCTTTAGCTGATGAAGAATACGACAATAGTGTGTGACGCAGTAGTTCAGTGAATGGGATGCCTTGGCTGCTAGGTGCTTCACATAATCACCCCCATTTAAGCTTGGAAGTAACGAATACTGCCAAAGTACCCGCTGACTACTGATTCTCTATTGACCACCTAGAAAATAGCATAATAATATTGGAGGAAGATGCTTGTATGAGAAAGAAATGCTTTCACACTTCATAGGATTCAACTTTGATAGCCACTTTTTGCACCATTCGTATATCTTGGTTAGATCATCTTGTTCACGATTAGTCTGGCGTAGCCGACCCGCGCGCGTAGGCTACGCCAGACTAGTTCACGATCACAAGGGGATTGACAATATTTCTTTGTAAAGCGCAATATCATCGAATCAGCAAAGAGTTTTCTGGAGTCACAGAAGTCTCAATATAACTTAATGCAAGGAAGCACTCCACAACTTAAGACAAAAATCAAGAAATGATCAAATCGCGGATCCCCTATCCAAAGAAATCAAACCCACAATCACAAATTTTTGCTCGTTTATGTTAGATACATATAAAATTTGATTTGTTAGTAACTAATCCAAAACAGCCTGTAGTGTGAAGCTAGTTGCTGTGTTACTCGCAGTAAATAGCAGAATAATAAATAGTAAGTACAACACACAATATATATAGAGGCAACCATACAACTACACATGATGTCATACCTCATTACAGTATAAGTCAATTATAGCTAGCTAATACATTACACTTAGAAGATTACATACAAAGTATGTGTGTGCATGTTGTTCAGTATCGGATCACACCACACAGCCAAGCTGTAAAAATGTGTGCGGCCCTTAAAAAGTCTATGGTGAAAAAAGATGTGAAATCCAAGGTGGCGGCCAAGAAATGACTGTGATGGTAGGTTAATGGTAAAAAATTTAATAACGAAAATTCAGGTGAATTTGGTGCCGCTTGGTCTTGGCACAAAATTCACCTGAATTGCGTTATTAAAATTTTTACCATTAACCTACCATCACAGCCATTTCTTGGCTGCCACCTTGGATTTCACATCTTTTTTCACCATAGCCTTTATAAGGGCCGCACACTTTTTTTACAGCTTGGCTGTTTTGGATTAGATTTCATTTCTTTTTGTATTTGTATACCCCAACTATGGCTGGCTTTGAGACTTTATAACCTATCTTCTTTTTCTTTATCACAGGAAGAAGAAAAGATGAAGAAGATGTACTTTAAATATTTTATCAGTAAATGTACAAATTATATATATAATACATATATTGATTACAGAAATCTCCATGGTGGTTTCTTTGTAACTGAACACTCTACAAGGTGACTTCTTCTAGATGCTCTCTCTACAGGGTGAATTGTTTGTAACTGAACGATCTACAAGGTAACTTCTTGTAGCTGATCTCTCTACAGGGAGATTTGTTTGTAGCTGAATTCTGTACAGGTGATTTGTTTGCAGCTGAGCTCTTTACAGAATGGTTTCTTTGAGCTGAACTCTCTACAAGGTAACTTCTTCTAACTGAATTTTCTACAGGGCAATTTGTTTGTGGCTGAATTTTCTACAGGGTGATTTCTTTGCAGCTGAACTCTCTACATGGTGGTTTCTTTGTAGCTGAACTCTCTACAAGGTGACTTCTTCTAGCTGATCTCTCTACACGGTGATTTGTTTGTAGCTGAACGATCTACAAGGTAACTTCTTATAGCTGATCTCTGTACTGGGTGATTTGTTTGTAGCTGAAATCTGTACAGGTGATTTGTTTGCAGCTGAGCTCTTTACAGAATGGTTTCTTTGTAGCTGAACTCTCTACAAGGTAACTTCTTCTAAATGATCTTTCTACAGGGCAATTTGTTTGTGGCTGAATTTTCTACAGGGTGATTTCTTTGCAGCTGAACTCTCTACATGGTGATTTCTTTGTAGCTGACCTCTCTGCAAGGTGATCCTTCTAGCTGATCTCTCTACCGGATGACTTGTTTGTAGCTGAACTCTCTAGAGGGCGATTTATTTGTAGCTGAACTCTCTACAAGGTAACTTCTTCTAGCTGATCTTTCTACAGGGTGATTTGTTTGTAACTGAATTCTCTATAGGGTGATTTATTTGCAGCTAAACTGCTGAACTCTCTACAATGTAACTTCTTCTAGCCGAACTCTCTACGGGTGGCTTGTTTCTAACTGATCTCTCTACAGGGTGATTTGTTTGTAGCTGAACTCTCTACAAGGTAACTTCTTCTAGCTGATCTTTCTACAGGGTGATTTGTTTGTAGCTGAATTCTCTACAGGGCAATTTGTTTGCAGCTGAACTCTCTACATGGTAGTTTCTTTGTAGCTGAACTCTCTACAATGTAACTTCTTCTAGCTGAACTCTCTACAGGATGACTTGTTTCTAGCTGATCTCTCTACGGGTGACTTGTTTATAGCTGAACTCTCTACTGGGTGATTTGTTTGTAGCTGAACTCTCTACAAGGTAACTTCTTCTAGCTGATCTTTCTAAAGGGTGATTTGTTTGTAGCTGAATTCTCTACAGGGCAATCTGTTTGCAGCTGAACTCTCTACATGGTAGTTTCTTTGTAGCTGAACTCTCTGCAATGTAACTTCTTCTAGCTGAACTCTCTACAAGGTGACATGTTTGTAGTTGAACTCTCTACAGGGTGATTTGTTTGTATTTGAACTCTCTACAAGGTAACTTCTTCTAGCTGAACTCTCTACAGGGTGATTTGTTTGTAGTTGAACTCTCTACAATGTAATTTCTTCTAGCTGAACTCTCTACAGGTGGCTTGTTTCTAGCTGATCTCTCTACATAGTGACTTGTTTCTAGCTGAACTCTCTACAGGGTGACTTGTTTGTAGCTGAACTCTCTACAAGGTAACTTCTTTTAGCTGATCTTTCTATAGGGTGGTTTGTTTGTAGCTGAATTCTCTACAGGGCAATTTATTTGTAGCTGAACTCTCTACATGGTAGTTTCTTTGTAGCTGAACTCTCTACAATGTAACTTCTTCTAGCTGAACTCTCTACGGGTGGCTTGTTTCTAGCTGATCTCTCTACAGGGTGATTTGTTTGTAGCTGAACTCTCTACAAGGTAACTTCTTCTAGCTGACCTTTCTACAGGGTAATTTGTTTGTAGCTGAACTCTCTACAAGGTAACTTCTTCTAGCTGACCTTTCTACAGGGTAATTTGTTTGTAGCTGAACTCTTTACATGGTAGTTCTTTGTAGCTGAACTTTCTACAATGTAATTTCTTCTAGCTGAACTCTCTACAGGATGACTTGTTTCTAGCTGATCTCTGTACAGGGTGACTTGTTCCTAGCTGAACTCTCTACAGGTGATTTGTTTGCAGCTGAACTCTCTTACATGGTGGTTTCTTTGTAGCTGAACTCTCTACAAAGTGACTTCTTCTAGCTGATCTATCTACAGGATGATTTGTTTCTAACTGAACTTTCTACAGTATGATCTGTTCATAGCGGAATTTTTTACTGGGTGATTTGTTTGCAGCTAAACTCTTTGCATGATTGTTTCTTTGTAGCTGAACTCTCTACAAGGTAACTTTTTCTAGCTGATCTCTCTACAGGGTGATTTATTTGAGCTGAACTCTCTACATGATGGCTTCTTTGTAGCTGAACCCTCTATAAGGTACCTTCTTCTAGCTGATCTGACTACAGGGTGACTTGTTTGTAGCTGAATTCTCTACAGAATAACTTGCAATGTAATATTACTGAGTAAATTATAAATGCAGCTGAATGCTTTATTAGGGTGACTGTTCTATTAAAGTATCTCGATCTCGCATTTGCTGCACGTAGTTGCCTTTCGAATCATAACTCAGTGATTTGTAATCCGATTCTTCTGTACTACAGCAAGGACTTTCTATGATGATTATTCCAACTACATACTGATTTTTAGCTCGTTGGTCTAAGCCGTTTGCCTGGTAGACACAAAAACTAATAGTTTTTTTATTCATAAAAATCGATCGCGTAATTTTGACACAGGTTGGGTTTTGTGTCATATCTCCATCGTCTTTATCCCGATTCCTTTTAAACGCAAAAGGCACTCCTACGATGGTTGCTCCATCTACATGTCAATTTTCAACTGATTCCTCCAAGGGGTTTACCCTGTAGGCGTGACAGACCTTCGACCTTATTTTACGCAAATAATCGGTCATAACTCCGTGAACGTTCATCGGATTCCTACCAAAGTTGGTACGGAGATCCGCCTTAACGAGCCCTTTAAGTGTGCCAAATTTTAGCCAAATCCGAGCACGCATTCGTGTTTTATGGCGAATTTGCGAAGTGTGCGAAATGAAGATGAAGAAGAAAAAAACGAAGAAATTAAAACGAAATTTTGCTCGCTCGTATCTCGGAAATGGCTGGAGCGATTTTCTTCAAATTTGGTATGTAGACTCCCCTAACTGGGCGGAACGTCTCTAGAAAATTTGGTTCCAATCGGATAAGGGATCACAGAGCTACATAGGTGTGAAAATTGCATTTTCTTTCTTCCTGTTAATATACTCACTGTGTGGCGCGCCGACTTCTTGGGCCGCACGACACATCAATTTTGCTACACAATATTATACTCATTGTGTGGCGCGCCGACTTCTTGGGCCGCACGACACACTACCGTGTGTCTTGATTTCACAGGTAATTGTCTATGGTATTCTGCCCGATAGTTATTAGTATTGAACGATGGCCACTAGTGGGGAAATGAGCGTACAGGAACAGAAGACAGTCTTAACTAACAGACGCGAATTTATTGTGGATAATCTAGACGCTGACGATGTGATTGACGAGCTAATTCAGGAGAAGATGATCGGCCGTAATTCCGCGCAACGGGTACAACTGGTGGGGATGAGTAGAGTGGACAAGAATAGAATTATTGTTGATCAGCTAAGTATCGCTGGACCAGGCGCGCTGAAGAAGTTTTGTGAGATTTTGAGAAGAAACAAACGACAAGTGTTCATAGCAGAGGAACTGGATAAATTGTGTCATTTGTACTCTACAGGTGTCCACTCGACGATAGCTAGTAGCAAATATGTATGTCCTACTGTGAAGTACAGTCCCATAGTTGTTAACAGATTAAAGGCCAGGTACCTCAGATACTTGTCCACTGACTGGCCACACTATTATGTTCAACTGGCTTTGGTGAAAGGAGAAAAGGTGACAAGAGCAGATAAGAACTTGAAAGAGATAACAAGACTAACATTACAAGGACAAATCGATGAAATTTTGTTGAAGAAGGAGCAACTTGGTGAGCTGAGAGATATCTTCCACTATGAGAACAAACCTTGTCCTCGACTGATACTAATTATGGGAGGCCCAGGTGAGTATTACAAAGTATTAGTAGTAGTGATGTAATATGAGTTGTGTAGGTATAGGCAAGACAACCCTTGCCAATGAGATCTGTGTGAAATGGGCTAAGGGGGATGGGTTTTTATCTGAAGACTTTGATATAGTGATCCTGATACCATTAAGGTCAGTCCAGCAAAAGTCAATTGAAGAAGAGATTATAGAACACATTGGAGAGGAGATGTATGGACAAGTGAAGAAGTCGGCAGGTAGCAGATGTCTACTGATCCTGGAGGGATTAGATGAGATGGCAGCTGAACATCGAGAGAGTGATCCATTTTTAATACGGGTGATGAAGTGTACATTGTTGGAAGGAGCCACAATAATGATCACATCAAGACCACATGCTTGTCAAAAGCTAGACGCAGGCAGGAGAGTAGAAGTGATAGGATTCGGGAAAGAAGAAATCCGACTGTTTGTAGAGAAATCATTTTCCAATGATGTGAGAAGTGTTAAGGAATTTATGCGGCAGCTACAGGAGTATCCTCATTTGGAAAGCTTGTCATATGTGCCTATGAATTTAGTGATGATAGTTGATATATTTGAGTGTAGTGAGAAGAAGCTTCCATCCACCATTACACAACTGTACCAACAGTTCATTGTGATGACACTAGAGAGACAATTTAGGAAGGAGAATGAGAGGAAGCAAGTGTGTTCAACTATAATAGTGCTTAGTAGTGTTGAAAAGAAATTGTGTAAAATTTTAGCCTGTGTTCCCAAAGAAGCATTGAGGACATTATTGTTGTTGTGCAAGTTAGCGTATCATGGCTTCTTCGACTGGTACTCTGATATGAAAAGTGAAAAATATAATCGGGCAAAGTGGAAGGATCCAAAGATCATCTTTGCTGTGGCAGACCTGAAGGAGTGTGGTATAGAGATAACAGCTGAGTGGGACGGGTATGGCCTTTTGAAAGCTACACATACTCACCAGTTACCCACAGACACTATCACCTACAATTTTTCACATTTAACCATCCAGGAGTTTTTGTGTGCTGTTTACATTTCAACATTGTCACAAAAAGAACAGCTACATCTTCTGCATGAAAACTTTGTTGACTATCCTAATGTTTTCATATTTTTGTGTGGACTAACAGGATTAACATCCAGTAAAATGTTCCAGTTTGTGTTCACCAAGCTACCACAATCGGCTTTTGAATTTGACCCACCTGGTTCTCAATCCAGATTGTACCGTAATGTAGCACTGAAGTGTTTGTATGAGGGTAAACCGACTAGTCCACCCCATTTAGTTACACCCATCACATTGGATGTGAACTATAGGAAGTTACTGCTTTACGATTGTTTGTGTATCTCCCATGTGATGTCATGTTATCCAGTATCAGAATTGTGTATGTCAAGTTGTCAAGTTGGAGACAAGGGAGCTGAATTGTTAGTAACACATTATCCCAGAAAGAATACTACTAGTCAACTGCTGGAACTGTTAAATCTCAATTACAATGATCTCACAGTTGACGGGCTGGTACACATAATGAAGATTGTGAAGAAAAGTAAGCCCCACTATGATCATTAAAATTGTGTGTTAGTGAATTGACCACACCTCACTTGACTGAGTGAGTGTGTGTGTGTGTGTGTGTGTGTGTGTGTGTGTGTGTGTGTGTGTGTGTGTGTGTGTGTGTGTGTGTGTGTGTGTGTGTGTGTGTGTGTGTGTGTGTGTGTGTGTGTGTGTGTGTGTGTGTGTGTGTGTGTGTGTGTGTGTGTGTGTGTGTGTGTGTGTGTGTGTGTGTGTGTGTGTGTGTGTGTGTGTGTGTGTGTGTGTGTGTGTGTGTGTGTGTGATACCTTACTAGACCTGTGCCAATTACGCCAGCATAATTTGGGACAAAATAGGTAGCCAAAGCATTCAGCATAATGCCAGCATAATAGGCACACGTTTTGTGCATTGAAGCTCAAATTCTGCATATTTTGTACAATGAACAATGGGATAATGTGCAAACACAGTAAAAGAAATCAGCTACTGGTGGAAGGAAAGATTAGCTAGCTAAAGATCAATATACTCTAATAGAACAGTCACTGCATGTTTAAACATCCTAATAGAACGTTCACAGATGCATTAGATAGTCTAATAAAGCAGTCAAGACACAATTTAAATGAGCATAATGGGACACAACTGGGCATAATTGAAGCATAATAGGGGAAAACTTGGAGCATTGTTCAAAAGCATAATAGGATAGACTCACTGACAGGCCTATATCTCACAGTATAGTAGTACTGTATAGTAGGAATCCCTCTCCCCCAAACAAATACAACCAATAAAACCATCATAGGCAATGAAAGCACCTTTACGGAATAATCTTAGTGTTACTAATTCCAGATATAGCGTTAAAAGTGATACAGAAGAATGAACACTGAATTTAAAACTATAAACTGTTCAAAGCCTACTGCCTTGTCTGCCTGCCTGGCTACCTGCCTACCCACCTGCATGACCACAGTCACAAAGCTAGAGGCTAAATGAAACATCGTATGAACACCATATTATGCCACAATATGCCTTTTGTGGTTCAAACAAGTGTGCCTTTCCTTTTATCTTCAATCATGTTGGCTGTCATTGTCTTTGAAACCATATCGAGGCATTAATTTTCTGTATCAACACTTTCAGTATTGGGCACCACAAAATTATTTAAAGCGCTCAGGCTGCTGTATAGACACAAGTTCTCTTAATATATGGGTCCCCAATCCAAAACATCAAATTGATCCCACTACCATTGTGGGATGTTATCATCATAATATCCCACTGCCACGAAACCAGAGGCACAACTGTTGCATTCACAGAAATATCTATTTTATTATCTCAAGATATGGAAATTTTATTTTATGTGCTCCACATGAAGGACCAGATGAAACTTGCTACTTTACCTCTAGAGTTTAAAAGTATGTGCAGTAATAAGCAAATGATATACAGGGTTCAGCACAGGGTTGATTTATGCAGGAAATGAAACATGAATTTTCCGTAGCTCTACCAGCCAAGATAAGAAAAGCCAACACTTCCTCACAGTAATGTGATAAGCATAGTCTGTATATGTGGAAAGGATCTGAAGCTTCTCAAGATTTTGGTGACAAGTATCAGATTTTTCATGCTTCATTACATGGGATTCTTCAATGATGCCAAAGTCCTTTCTAGTACTTCTGATGCCACACTGGTCACCTTATTTTATTTAGAATGATGACAAATGATGGTCCAAAACATTTGGCAGTAGTAGAAGTCGGTGTTTCTGTGATTTCATAAGCCATTATGTTGTAGTATACCAGCAGCTCGGCAGGAGCACTACCTAGCTCAATTCAAAGTGAAGGGTTTTGTGCTCAGAGAAAGCAGCCCCATGCCTTGCTTTGTCGCAGAAACATGGTTTTATATTTTAGCAGCTATACTTTTAGAGTCCAGGGCTTGTTTCTTATATGAAAACACAATGTCCTTTTTTACAGCTATACAGGGACTAAGTTTGTTACAGAACATGAACAGCTGGCCTGAAATGACAAGCTTTATTACAGCTAGCCATCAAGCAACAAGGTTTGTTACAGCTGGCCACGAAGTGACAAGTTTTATTATATCCAGCATGAGAGCAAGAAAACCTTGTTTACAGCAAACAATATGGTTTGTTACAGCCACAGAGGGACAAGGTTGCAACAATGACTAATACTAGCAGAGCTGTAAAACTAGACAACAGTTTAAAATGTACCATAAATGATGAGCATTTGGTGCATTTGATGAAATTTGTCAAGCTATATTTTATATTAGCTGCACGGTATATTCACCGAACTTTTATCCACTAACCTGTTTTGCATGCTGATTCGCCAAACTAAATTCACACCAAACTTTCGTCATTTACAGTGGGTTGTGCTATGCTGATAGACTAGCTATCACTGACTCAGTGGTGCCACATTTGCCACAGCATGTGACAGCAGGTCACTAAGTGACCAAGTCTTTAAATGATATGTAGAAACCTCACCTCAGTGTATTGGTAACCTCATTAACTAATTATTCGTGTTGCTTTATAATTTCAGGTAGTACCTCTTTAAGAGTATTAGCTGTTAGTGGCAACCACATTAGTGATGATGGTATGGTGTTGATATCAAGTGAACTCCAGTACAATAACACCCTGACTGAGCTGTGGGTAGCAGGATGTGGATTATCAGTAAAAAGTTTTGATTATTATGCTTACTTATTTAGTTAATTAATTACTGCATTACTGTTATGACCACTACAGGTGCTATCTATATCAGTGAGATCTTGGGAAAGTGTTCACTACAAGTCCTTAACATGTCATACAACACAATCGGTGATAATGGCATCACTGCCATTGCAGGAGCATTTGGTAACAGTCAGATTAGTGAACTGTATGTTATGAGGTGTGGTATTACTTTTACTGGAGCAAGATCACTTGCAGCAGCATTACTAGTCAACAACAGTGTTAGGATATTAAATGTGCAGGATAATCCCATCACTGTGGAGGGAGCTCGTTTGATATTACAGTCAGCTGTGGACTATGGAATCTGTCAATATGTGAACATTGATAATGACTACGAGAATGATGATGGAGTGAAGAAGATGATGATGATCGTATTACGGAGGAAGAGACAAGAGGTAGGAAGTTGTGTTGTGTGATGTAAAATGTTTGTTGTTATGATAACAACAGTTAACAACAACAACAACAACAAGAGATCGTAAAGCAGAAAAGTAATAAAGAATATGTTAGCAGTGAAGATGATCACCAGAGGAGATTGTAGTACTGAAAATGATGATCAACAAGTAAAAGACGAGGAAATCACAGGTAAGTATTAGTAGTCTGGTACTGCCTGTCCCTTTTCACATAAAAGTAATGTCTGCCAATTAGAGAGTATGTTGATGTCATCAAGTGACATTATTACTTATTACAAGAATAGGAAATCTCAGGCTTGGTATGTACTCGGAATGCAGTGAGAAGCAATACAAATGGCATTTTGATGTTTGTTGGCTAATGTTAAATGCAAGCATGTGAATGAACTACAAAAGCTAAATACTCTGAGGTGCATATTACACTAATGGACATGCTAATGGTTGTGGTTAATAACATTTAGTATTAAAGCATGAAATAATACCCTGACAGCTAAAACTGATAGTACATGACTGGCTGAGTAAAAACCGATCGTTTCCTCAAGTTCCATTTTATTGCTCGAGGCTTCTCTGTTAAGTAAATGAGGAATGGACGGTCAAAGTTTCAGCCTTTGTGATGAATAGTCTTAGAGTTATAGCACTAGACAGTTGGAACAGGAATAAATTCAATTTGTGCAACAACAACACAGCAAATAAATTACAAACACATTTAATTAATCAGACAGTAATGCACAACTGAAACAAGACAGGCAATCAGTCTGTTCACCATGAACTGGCAAATCGATCAAGGTATAGTGTTTTCCCTGTATGCCTCCATGCGAACATAGAAGAAGGCCATTCCAACAATGAAATGACAAAGGGTAAACTTTATTTCTACCACATCGTAAATGCATTCCCATAACTTATGTTCCTTACACTGTACAAACACGAAACTAAGATGTTTTTTTTATTCCCATGATCAGGCGAATCTGATGGTGCATACGTTCTCGGTTGTTTTTTTTGGTGCATATACCGAAGCAATTAGCCATTAAACCCACACATGCTTATAAAACTTGAAATACGCACAATTATTATTATTATTATTATTATTACTAATGAATAAATTCTAAACCAGCAGTGTGTGAAGCTTGTCTAATTAATCCAAAAACCACCTATCACTGGAAAGTATATTCATAGACAATGATGAATAGTCGTTGTAACAACATTCAGTCACTTGTTATGATGTGCTAAAGATTTACGTCTGGTTTCCCCTACCTCGTGAACACATGGTCTGGTAGCCATTTTTATAAATGTGTGTGACTCACGTGAGCTTTATATGCCGTGATTCTCTGATGAATGACAAAGCTACTAGTGTTTATTTCAGCTTGATACAGTGAACTGGGATGGAGTTATGATCCATTTTCTGAAGGTATGTAATGGCATTGCCTACACATTGTTACTTGGCGAGTTTTGGCCTCTTTTTTTATACAAGGATAAATCCCTGGGTATCACTTATAACAATACAAATATAATGCCACCAATTGCATAGCTGTAGCATTATCGGTTCGATAGTTATAGCATTTTGTTTGAGGCCATGCATGAAAGGCAATTTATTAGCGTATATATGCGTTTTCAGTGCATTGTTACTAAAATTACATGCAGGTTTAAGGGTTAAATTAAAACATGCGTAATTTTTTATGTAAGGTGTATTTTTTATTTCAATACATTTTTATTAGGGCTGAGCGATACTGCTTTATGTGTGTGTATGTGTGTGCAGGAAGGTTGGGGGAGAGGAGTGGCCTAACCATATGAGACTAGCATTCTCTACATTCCAACCAGTTGTCTAAATATTTGGTTGGAAAGGGAGTCCAGTGATCCACTAATCCAGTCCAGCGATTGTATACAACCACCTCACAATGCCCCTCGGTAGTATTGGTTAGGTACGTATAACCGAGCCCAAAAGTGCCTTCAGTACAACCCAAAATGCTTCCCATACACTGTAGGTTGTTACAAAATTTGGAATTTTATTTTAACCAACTGACTAATTTACTAATACAAGACATAACTTGATAATGGCTAGACTATGGGATTGATTTGTTTTCACTTCTAGACATTGATTCAGCCTAATGGTATACTTCACACATCACGGACTTACCTTTGTCCTCATTTCTTTTCGCTTACAGCCTGAGGTGTCAAATCACACTAGCATATTATGGCTTCTCCATGGTTTTGCTGACACTAGCTATGATGCCGGGGTTGCATTTTTCATTTACAAAGACTGGAATGATTGCAGAGATGCTTCTCATACTGTTCTTCGTTTGATCACTGTGTAACATGTCTCTTCACTTCACAGCAATACAATTTTTGCTGATAACTGCCTACGTAGCTACATGTTAACTAAATTCAATTCATTGCACAGGACCATTTCAGGGTTTTGACAGACCTCTCCCCTAAAAAAACCTGTGCCCTCGGGTTGTCAACCTACTAAAAAACCTCCAGTGGGTATCTAACATACACATAAGTACATGCCAAGTAACTAAGTCAAATAGGCTGGCACAACATGTGTACTGTAACCTGTTGGACTCTTGGGCATGGCTTTGTGGCCACGCCACAAACCATAAAAACAAAACTCAATTACATGCCAATGTCACTATGTCTGGCCTTCCTCCTAGCCTAATATCACACTCTAAACTCAGTGCTAGGACTCCATTTCTGGACAAATTCAATTATGACCTGACAACTAGTGTAATTGACCGGAAATTGTCAATGTCTGGACTGTTATTTCGTGCACTGTGTCTAGTCATCCGATACCGCTTATAGTTGATCTGGCCTATTCCAAGGGTTGTCTTGAGCCTGACACCCTCGAGTGAATTGTTTCAGTAGCTGGTACCCTCCAGCTGTCCAGCACTTGACAGCCAATGCCGGGGATGGTAGGTAAGGGCAGCCCGGAAAATAAGGGTGAACATGACACACTAGGTACAGTATAGTGGGGTGAGCATGACACAATAGACAGAGAACATAACAACATACACTTGAACTCAGAACTGACTGCTATATTAGAGTATTTGACTGTTCTATCATCATGATAGTAAGTTTATTTACTTATTGTTACTGGGAAGATGACATGTTACACACGTACACATGATTACAGTACAGCTATATTAAGTTATATGTCTAGGAATCGGTTAGTAAATATGTCAATGTTTTCCGACTCAATCACTGAAGTTGGCAGTCGACAATTGTTCTTGGAAAGAAGTGCTGATAGTAACTGGTTCGAGTACCTGGATGTGTAGAGTGGTTATGGTGGTGGTATCTAGTAGAACGTTGTGTGGTTAAGAAATATGATGGTATTGATAGGCCTGATAAGTTCTGGATTCCCTTATAAAAGGTTTGCAGTCTGCTAATATTACGTCTTGATTCAAGGGTGGGCCAGTTAAAATTTCTAACATGTTCAATACACTACTAAATCTGTCATAATCACACATAACCTACCGGACAGCTCTATGTTGGACTTTTTCTATGATTTGGATATCAATTTGTTGATATGGATCCCAATCTAATGCTACATACTCCATGATGGGACGAACTATGGTGAGGTAGGCAAAAGCTTTAACAGAAGAAGAACAACAGTTACTCAAGTCACATCTTAGAAAGTTAAATATACTTGAGATGCTTTGGTTCAGTAGTTCGTTCGTCTAGATTGCTTTTGAGTCCACCTGCAGCTGGTCAATTAACTGTTTTATAGTGGGCGTCACATGCTAGCTATTTTGATCGGTGTTAAATAGAATTGTCATATCATTTCTATCACCTCCATGAAAACACACACCTATTATACAATTGTCTTTTTGGTTAACATGGATTCTATTCCAAGTGAGTGTGAAGCCTTAGACCTTGTAGTTTTCTCAAACATTATTTATTATCAGTTTATTTCATGATTTGCGATGAAATTTTAACCGCATTTCTAGTACTTGGTTGTATAATTATTATTATTATTACTATTATGGAAACAAATTCAAAGGAAATATTGAGATATGTCTAAATTTGTCATCACACACTCCTAATATATGTTGAATCAGTTCACCTGAGATCATGAGATGAATGACGTGTGACCAACCTTGTCTGATTTCCATATGTATGTAGGTACAGCTGTCATCAAATGTTACCAGATTTTACAAAACCGTTCCAAATCGTACATCAGGCAAAATCAAACTAACACCTCCTGTGGATAGCTACACTATCATACTACTAGTTTTGACACTCAATACTACTAAACTACTTGAGGCTGGTTTCAACGGACATCTTTTCTGGGTGGTGTGTAGAGCTCGAATGGCGGTTTTAGGCCTTGTGAAGGACCTGGCTTGGCAAGAATCAGTGGTTTACTGATGGATAGCCTGATAATGTTGGCCAGACGTTTTTCTGTGGATTTTGCTACATATCAGCTACTAAGGAACCAGCACAGCCCTGTAATCTTGTCTCTGGACTCCAATCGTGGTCTGCCTCCATTTTAAGGTCTAACCCTTGCCCACCCCACCACCCTGCATCCCTTTGTGAGCACTCATGATACTACTTCGCTCATCCAACTGCTCAGATTTTCTATCTTATTTGGTGGGAATTAAACTCTATGAGCAGCTACAAATACTGGAAGTGGTCTGAAAGGTAACAGATTGATGCATCTTTAGTGTAAATTTCATATGCGTGCTTGCTATCCTTGGAGAGTTATGCTGGCTTGAATTCTTTTAAACCGTTTATTTCAAAACTTCTAATGTGCAATTTTGGATCTTTTTTCCAAAATCCAGTCACAAATGTTTAAAGTCAACTGAAAGAGATATCGATATCTACTTGCAGCAACAATGTGTAACATAGAGAATGTTGCCGCAAAGTTATTTGTAACACTCAGGGTGGATCTAGGATTTTTCCAAAAGGGGGTTGAGCTGGATGTGGACATGGGTGATAAGAAGCATCTAGTGTCTACAGTCAAATCATGGTATACATTAGTGTTTGAAGCACACTAGCATGCTGGTCTGGGGGCATGCCTCCAGAAAATTTTTGAAAATCAGGCTCTCCTGTGATGAATTTGAGAGCATTTCAGCAGTTTTCAGACCATGTCATTTTGCTTTTGTAGCTAAGCATTACACATTACAGTATTAATGAACCAGCTCCACTTTGCATCTTCTAATTTAATCTGTCTCAGTGGTGGAAAAAGGTATATCTAAGTAGCCATAGGTAGCCATGGGGAAGGTACCTGTTACAAATAGTAACTTTAATAGACTACGGTGGCTCAATAAATTATGCTATAGCTACTTTATCAGACTGTTGACTGACTACTACGACTACACTTTTGCTAGTTGTGGCTGAGTTGGTATGATGTAACCAGTGGCAGCTGTAGCCAACTAACATTTTGAACCATATAATTCACTCTAAAGTACAAGTTAAATAGATCGATACTTGTTTTTGGCTTACTTCCCACACTAACATTGAGTGGGTGTGAATGAAAACCACATGACGATTATGTCAATTAATTTGCTGCTGAAACAGTGTACTTCCCTTATAGAACATGTTCAGTAAATGTACTACTAAGCATTTGTCAACTAAGCTTCCACAATATTTGTGCTGCTAATTTTAGGAAGAACAGACTAGCTGAAGTTGAGAAACATGAGAGATTACCACCTCATCCTAACTGTGTACGATTTGTCAAAGCATGGGAGGAACGTGGACACTTGTACATTCAAACAGAACTTTGTAAAATGAGGTAGGTGTGCATTTGTTACCGTACATGTGTGTGTGTGTGCGCATGTTTCATTGTGCATGTGTGAGTGGATCACTATGTGTGTGGGCAACCTACCTGACTTTTGGTGAGACATGGGACAGCCTCGGGTGCAATATCAGTACTACCTCTAAAAGGATTTGCAGTATCAGCTCATAACGTATATGTAGTGCATGGATGTCCCAGCATTTCATTGAATAGGTGTAACCATGCATATAGACTATACTCATAAGCAATGCTGACTCTGTGTGTACGTGTGTGTGTGTGTTTTCCTTATGTGAATGTATGCTTGTGTATTTGTCTTCATGCATTTTTATGTAGTATGTCAGAATATGCTGACCTTCATGGTAAGATAGCAGAGTCACTAATTTGGGGCTTCTTACTGGACCTAACAAAGGTACATAGTCTATGTGGTAATGTTTGCAGCATAATGCTGTGATTGATTAGGGCATCAAACATCTTCATGATCATCAGTTGTGTCATTTTGATATCAAACCTGCTAATATCTTCATTGCTCAAGATGGAGTGACATGTAAACTAGGGGACTTTGGATTAGTTGTGTCCAAGACCAGGTGTGTTGTGTCTGTCTGTTGTTTCCTTGAACAAAACACTTTGCTTCAGTTTACCCAGCTGTTTGAATGTTGACCTGGTGGTGTCGACTGGGGAAGCAACCCACCCAGCTGTAACATTAATGGGTACCTGGGGAAGCACATATATGCAAACTATCCATGTACACACATCAAGACTTCACCTGTGGGTCATGGTACTGCCTCCTGCTTGGTTACTAGTTATGGATTTGCCTGCACTGACTCTTAGTGAATGAGTAATGCACAGATGTCCCAGTGCTGGTTTACTGTGTAGTTGCTAGCACAGTAGCCGTGTGTGTTTAGTGCATGTGTTAGTATAAGTCCCGTGTTCTTTAAAGAGTTTGCTTGTGTTGTTCTATTCTACTCAGCTATATTATTCAAGATCCAGTGGTAGCAACCCAGTGTTTCTTTGCGTGTGTGCATGAATATCTATTTTGCATCTGTAATGGATGTACCATCCATTTGCATTTGTAATGGATGTACCATCCATTTGCATTACAGCTTGGTGGTTCAGATGTTCAAGAAGGAGATCCCAAGTACATGGCTCCAGAGCTAATGCAAGGACGATTTGGAAAACCAGCAGACATTTTCAAGTACTAGTATGACATGTACCATATAGCCTGTAAGTGTGTTGTGGTGTGTAGTTTGGGAATTAGCTTACTGGAAATGGCTTGTGATATGAAGTTACCCAATGGTGGTAATGCATGGCATCAACTTCGTTCTGGCTACCTACCAGATGAGTTTACATCTCGTAAGTGTCTTTGATAGCTAGACAGCAGGGTACATGTCATTATCATGTTATCCATACTGTAGATTTGTCAACAGAACTACTGGACATTCTAAAATGGATGATGCATCCTCAACCACAATCAAGGTATACACCATACAAAACTACACATCTTGTTGACTATTATTTGTATTACAGGCCGACAGCTGACCAGTTACTAGCTTACTCTTCTCTTATAAGGTATGTATATATAATGTGTTTGTGACTGGCTGTTGTGTATTTTGTGATTTGTTTGACTCAACACATACACTATACAGGTAGACACTGTTATGTAGTGATGAGCCTACCTGTTGTGTGTTTTCACTCCTTTTAGTGGTTATGTCCATCATATAGATATCATCAAGGAAGAGCTATTATCATATTTATCACAAGACAGTAAGTACACGCCTGGAATAGCAATACAACATGATGTTGATGGTTATAGACAGCCTTCATGTCACACTGGTGTAGCACAATGTGGGGTGGACTAGTGAAACTGTTCATGTTAATTGCTACCATCTTCCCCAGTAATGGTAAGTATGTATCCTCTGTGTGTAGTACGTTTGTTTGCCAGTCACATGTCTATAGACTAAATGACGCAGCTCACAACCATCAGTTTAGACCACTATAGCAAACACGCGTGTGGTGTACTTTTTGCCTTCTTATAAAGCAATGCCAGTGGATCTCTAGCAGAGCCTCAGCCCAACCAAAAAACTCTTGTTCCCTTGCCTGAAGTCTTTGTATGCAACATCAAGATATACCTACTAGTGGTGTGCGATATAGGATATTTTCCTATCACAATTATAGCACACAATATATCGCGATACGATATATATCATGATAAACAACTCATCACTCAGCTTGTGTATTTACACTGATGACGCTTGTAGCACTGATGTACTAGAAGTACAATACAACATGGTACATGACTAGCATACAACATTGCAACCTCTTTTATCAAAAAAAGTACAGTGTACAATGACATCTCGGGTACATTTTTCTGTAATTATAGCTAAAATCTATACCTAGGATTACATCACGATATAAAGATTCTATATTATATCACGATATAGAAAATTTTATCGCGATATTTCGATATATATCACATCACACATCACTGATACCTACCATATAGGGAGAAAGTTTCGATGAGTAGAATTTCATACCTGCAAAAAAAAGTGACAACTGTGAACCCTTACAGGGTAAATCAATCATCCTGCCAGTTGTTCCAAGTATCAGTTATTTTTGCATGCCTTACTGAGGTTTGGGTTTTCCTGGCCAAAACCAACATCCTGGTGCCCTGGCGGTATTGCTTAAGTACCTTCAGTACGAGATTGTTATTTTTTGAATTTTCTACCAACTGCCTGCCTGATGCTTTCAGGCAAGCGTAACTCAATAACAACTAAGGCTACAGGCTTGATTTTTTACTGTCGACATCACTTCGTCCCGAGACATGCCTTTTGGAATACTGTAGCACATACAATGCATGCATCATGGACTCGCCTTTGTGTCCCATTTCTTTATGCTGTCAGCCCAACATGTCATTTCATGGTAGCGCGATGGCTTCCCTACATTTGTAAACGGATATTGTCCGTATTTTCCGTGGCAACTAGATTGATAGCAGCAGCTACATATCTTCTACTGTTCTTTGTTTGTAATGTTGTGAAACAAGCTGGATATAGCTAGAAATCAAAGCGTAATGGCCACTTCACTTTCGAGTCAGTGATCAATAGTTGAGGCGTGCAAATTGTCTGTATTTTGTGTGGTGACTGGATTGATTGCAGAAGCACTTATCCTACTTTTTTTGTTTGTAGTGCTGTGTAACAGGCTGAACATAGATGAAAGCGAAGTGTAATGGCCACTTTCAAGTCAATAATTGATAGCTGGGGCACACGTTGAGATGAATTCTCTGATACTGAAGAGGACAAGGAAGAACTGGATGAGTCTTTCTCTGATGATGACAAGGATCATAATCAGTCATGGCTCAAGTAAGTACCACTGCTTGTGTTATGCAGTAATTTTTCATAAGAACAGCAGTACTTATTATCTTTTTTTGTAAATGCACATAATTGCAAAAAAAAAACTAATTGGTAACAAAATTAAGTTTTATCACTCTGCATATTGAAAGAGAAAAAATTTGATCTAAAGTACCTATATTTAGAGTGAAATATTACCATGTATGGTGTGTTACAGTGACAGTCCGGTGAGGTTCAAGCCACCAGTATACAGTGGTCCACCCATCCCGCTGAACTTTGGAGACAATGATGATCACAATAACTCATTTCATATTCTTAACACTTCTGTAGAGTGAGTGAACGTGATGTATAGTGGTGAATGACTTGTTATCAAACAGTACAGTACAGTAGTACTGTTTATGTAGGGATTGTCCCAAAAATGAGTGGCGCCCATCAAACTGCCGCCTCTATAAACACTTTAGAGGGGCGAAAAGTACTTTTATGGAAGAGTTTTAAGGGTATATGTAAAGTAGACTAAAGCATTACACCTGCAAATAACAACCACATACAGTGTTCACTCAATTATCTGACCACCTTGGAACCAAGACAAGTTCAGTTATATACAGAGCCTGTTCAAATACTCTAATAGAACACACAACTGAGACAAAACACTCTAATAGAGCAGTCATTTCCACTGTTTGGAGGCTAAATGACACAGCATTTTCAGCTGCAATAGCAAACTCATCAGTGGCATGTGCCTTTGGTGTTCCAATGAGTTATTGCCCTCTGTGCCTTGTTGTTTCTTTTATCTCCAATCATGCTGGTCATCTTCTTTATGCTAGGAAACCATATTAAGGTGTCGATTTTCCATATCAACACTTAGAGACTATAAATTTATTTCAAGCGCTCACTTTGATATATTACTAGTAGACGCTGTAAATGCAAGATGGCCTACTTTATTCCACGGACTGGACTGGACTTGCAGATTGAGCTGGAAACCAACTTTCTAGAAGTAAACTACTCTTGCAATGCTGGAGAGACCCTATCTGAGCTACGCGTACGACTGCTGATAATCTCAGTTCTCTTGTTGATGAAACATAGCGAAATAACTCATGCACTAATTAATTAGACTATAGCCCACTGAACTGTATAGGTATACATTAGTCTCACGGGCATGCGAGACTAGTATACACTCACCGTAGCTAGTCACAGTACAACACTGAGGACTATCTTTCACGGAGGGAAAACGTAGGCCATATCAAGTAGCTCATAAAGTTCAAGTTAGGTGCAAGCATTGTACCAGTTTGTTTGAATAGCTACAGCAGACGAGAATCACGTCAACAGTGTTGTGTGAGCCATTCTTTCTTTCCTAGTCCCAGTAGTCCTTCCATATCATGTTACGGTATAGTAGCTAAGGCTATTCACTGCATGCTTAGATCTGTGACGATGTTCAAACTCTGTTATACAGACTACCCATGCTTGAATGGTCTGCTTTTCCTAAATCCCCGGGGAAGCCCTGTAGCAGGGCCCTGTAGGCCGCCTCAATTAAAACATGACTATTTACGTGATTCTCGTCTGCTGTATTCGAACAAATTAGTACAATGTTTGTGCCTAACTTGGTGATTATCAGCAGTCGTGCGCGTAGCTCAAAGATAGGCATCTCTCCAGCATTGAAAGAGACAGTTTACTTCTAGAAAGCCGGTTTCCAGCTCAATCTGCAAGTCCAGTCCAGTCCGTGAGTCCAGTCCGCGGAATAAGGCCCCTATTCGGTGATTATTAGTTTCTCATCCAGCCTTTCTAATTATTATGATGCGGGCGGGAGGGTATTACCATTATGCCATTATTTTATAATATTAACACACTGATGTACAGACCTTGTCCAAATTGTCTTTCTTTTTTACTACAAACATTTCCTTCACCAGCTGATTCTAATTTCAGTTCGTGATCGCCAACTATTTTTCGACAGTCAACTGAAAGCCTGCTTTGATGAAGTCGATAGAGCACGATTGCAACTGGCACTGCAGCAATTTGCCAAGGAAAACAACAGTTCTCCTGGTGATATATAGCGCATTGTAGCATTCATTAACAAAAATTATAACGGTTTGGTATCACGTGTTCTTCTGAGCATGCACAGAGTAAATAATGGCTTACCATGCGTAGCTTAAGAAGGATGTGGGCGGTGGATGAGAAACTAATAATCACCAAATAGGGGCCTAAAGTAGGCCTTGCAAGATAGAACTAGCTGGACCAATAACCAATTAAGTAACATGCCTCTTAATGATTTAGCTGTACTTATAGTGATTGACCATTATTAATACTTGCTTTTGCACCGTGATAAACAAAACATGCCATGATTATATTCTTTAATATTGCGTATTCGGAGCCCACTCGAGATACTCTAATAAAGCAGTCACCCTAATACAGCAGCCACATTTAATAGTCTAATAAATACATTCACGTTTGCTAAAACACTGAACAAACCTGTATATTATATGAGGTAAGGATCTAAGATTAAAACTAGTGAGACAAGAGATGAATGATGATGTTACAATATACCTTGTATTTATCGCTTAGAACCCTTCTTCATTTTTAAAATAATCAGTATACAAGGTGTACTGTATTATTCACTACTCTCCTTAGGAACTGTCCATCCTCAAGACGGAGTCCCTCCTCAAGACAAAGTCCCTCACGACGCAATGATGATGATGGGGACACACTAATGTTCACTCCTGCCACAGGACCTAGTATTGATGAGGCGTACACCCTCAAACCTGGTGTGATTGGTCCACGTAACCTCATGAATGTAAATGTATACTGGCAGTACTGCTTGTGAACCAGGCAGCCATACATGTATTCTATTTGATTATGAATTACCTGGCATAATATTTAATGTTGTTTGTATGTGCTGCGTAGAATTCATAATTCACTGTATTTCACGTTATTTATAGGTATTTGCTGAGGCTGCAGATAATTGATTTTAGATTTATAATTATTATCGTCACTGCAATTTGAAGTTTCAATATATACTGACTAGTCAGTTGTATTTTCACACCTTCCCTGCTCCCTCCATTTTTGTCTGTCCTCATTTTTGCAATTTATATTGTAATAAAATGTGTGTACATTTGATGTGCTGCTTGTATAACTATGTCTTCATGTAAACACAAAAATGATATCTGCTTAACTATGTGTTGGGACCTACTTGATGTGGTCACTATATAATGAGGTGGTCTTATTAATGAGGTCGTGCAGTACACCCAGCTATGTTTGAGATCACTATCTATATGGCCAGTCATGAAGTGCACTAGCTATTATGTTTTGGCTACTAGACTCTAAAATTATGGCATGGTCACTAAAAGGTGGTCTTTTTAAGAAGTTAGGTTACACTACAAGACCACATTAAAATTGGTTAATTGATAGAAGCCAAAGAGCCTAAAATGACACTGCACGGATTATGACCATGTGTGTTAATGATGTTGTGTCACACTGAATTTCGTTCACTGCATTATAGCTGAGAGCTTATAACTATAGTGTAGTCTCATGCTACAGATGGTTTGTGTGGACCAACTGAGGCTGATACTGTAGTAATACTGACCCACAACCATTACTCAAAAATTTGTACATATATATAATTATAGAGTAAAAGTTATGTTACAATATGGCATGAGGAAACTAAGATTTTCACAAGACAAAATTTCAATGTTTGGTAGCATTCTGCTTCTTCACCGGATTCCTTAATCTCTTCTGTTTATAGTGGATAAGTTGACACTTTGAACTACAGACTGTATAGCTATTTAGCAGCACATGATTGAACTACAAAATTTAATGCTTGTGCACGTTGTACTTTTATTGCACAAATTTAATGTGCTTTACAACTGGTTAATAATATTTGTGGCCGGGTCTGACTTACATACAATTGGCAAGACTTGACAAATCATAACTTGTTTTGTGGGTAAGGTAGATCCTTGCAAAACACTAACATGCATGTCTGAAAGTTTCAAGTAGATTCAATTAAAGCATGGGAAGTTATGGGTTGTCAAACTTGGATATCTGAAAAGGCTATAAGACTAGACCAGATCTCATAATAACTATATATAGCTAAGACTAACAATTTTATGCACAATCTATAGCTATGATGAATATACACTGCAAGTCATGTGCTGGAATATAAAATAGTCACATTAACTGATGTGACCTATTTTACCAGACCCTAGCTAGCCCTTCCTTTATTATAAGAGGCAGATGCATAATTATAATTATGGTGCCCAACAAATAATGTGATATAACAATAAATGAGAGTGTTTATTTGATTGGGGGACTATGAATATGTGTGTCTTTGTTGTCACAGCAATTGCTGTTGTGATGGTAACAGGAATCTTCCATGCAGCATCTTGTAGGTTGACCACCTATCCGATTAGATCATAGCTAGGAGCTACACTAATAATAATATCTACTTATAAACATGTTCTAATTACCTGTAAGAAGGTGTTATCTGCATGCATAACAACATGTGACACAGATTATATTGTCATTTGTATTAGTATTTATTTTTCACAGCTACAAACTATACTGAAACTAAAACATAGCGAATTCTGATGTGGTATGCATTGTATCAGAACTTGTCTGCACCTGATCATGAGCTGTGTATATGAAAAGGATCTCAATCAAATTTAATAATAATACATCTAAGAGAAACTATATTATGTGCTCATATATATAATATTAATTTTTGGCCTTATTTAGGCAGCAGCCTTGATCCAAGAGATGTTTCTGCAAACCCATTGGCCAGTTGAGTGAATGACTGCAGTTTGATTACTATCTTATATACCATTAATATTAAACCACTTGATTGTTGTTGTGAGGTGCAGAGGATCGACAATGAAGTAAAAACTGCACAGAGTATCAGAAACAAAGAAGTTACAACTTTGTCAAATTGTCATACTTACCTTCATCATGCAATTTCTACTAGCGACAATTTGCTAAAGCACTACCGCAACCTAAAGCCATACTTCTATCTCCTTGTCTTTTCAACAAGTCACCAGAAAAATCACTACACATGTAAACTGTACATGATAGGGTTCAGTTTACTGTCAAGCCCCTAACCATCATCAACTTTAGCTATAAGTTATAGAATATCACTATCAAGAGTGCATACTTCATCAAATGGCTGTTCATCACCAAGACTGACAGCCTGTTACTATGCCTCCATAAACTAAGTCATAATTGATACGAACTTCATCCATTGCTATACACCAAGGTGGCATACCGATTGTACGCTTTCTAGAGATTATAGATGGCTACGTGCAGTGTGTAATGATTTTCTTCAGCAACAGAGATCACATGATTTGTTTGTTGCAATCAAGCTTTGTTTACTACCACAGTTGATAGCTGCTATAATGATGTATTGCCTTTCCTGATGCTATAGACTTTATTGTTTACAACATCAGGTTTTGGCTGTTTTGCACAATTGCTTTTAAGTTTTCAAAGTATCACACCCTGTTTCTTTATAAAGTGCAATTTTTATAAATTTCTTAGCCAGTTTGCTTTCATAATATTATAAGATAACAAAACCTTCAATTTAAAAATCTACTTGTTTTCAAAGTGGCCACATAACCATGCATCGAAAATGCACTCATATAAATCTCAGAATTAGGAGTCATCCCACCCAGTTTTTGATAATATATCCTGACATTAATACTGTGGCATGATGTCTCACACAAATTGATTGCCATAACATATCAACACACACACGCGCGCGCACACACACACACACACACACACACACGCACACATATGCATGCATGCACGCACACATACACACTGCCAGACAGTGTGCTAAAAAATTGTAAAGGTTATATATATTGTACTGTCATCATTACAACAAAAAACTCTGCAAATTTGTTCATGTGTGATCACAATAATTTAACACCAGCCTCAACTACAGTGAAAGATCTCAATCAGTAGTAACTCAACCATGTAATGCATGTCACATAATAATTCTAGTTTTACATAACTTCATTAATAGTGTCCACCTCGTTATAGTGGTCATATGCATGTAGCTAATAGAGGTGTTCTTATAGCCGGTTCTGTATAGCTATACCTGCACCACTCCCAGTGAATGAATAATAGGTCCCCTAATTTTTATTGAGCAGATTGAGTAGCACATTTATATGCATCACAGATTTGAGGAGAGCCTGAAGTAAGTATATATTTGCAAGCATTTCCAGAAACTTGTAGAAACCCTATGGGTATGCATATGGTCTTGGATATTATTGGATGATAATATAACTATTGGGTAAATTGTACTGGGAACATCTATACCTATTGAGTTTTGTGATTCATACAAAGTCAACAATAGTGAACACATTTAAAAAAAGTAACTCCTGTGAATTGATAGTCTTTATAATTTGTGCACTACAATGCTAATAAAAAACACTATGATGTGAGCCACTAGCTATAGAATTACTATAGCTATAAATAACTTTCTGATGAGTTGGGTAACAAGATCCTTAATAGAGCAAAATCCTGTGTATTTCATTGAGAATGACAACAGCTAGAGGCATTCTTTTCCAGCCATAGGATCTATAGTATTGAGGAGGCACGTACCTATCCTTGTCAAGTCATGTGTATATGCTTGCATGTAGTAAAGTGATGTGAATAAACCAGAAGAATTAGGAAGTGAGCATATGAGATGCATAGCAGCAGATACGCAACATGACACAAGTGTACATTTCCTAATTCCTGAAAGCATCTAGACATTATAACATGCATAAAATTGTGGTGAACTATATATAAGCTGCAAATAACTAATTTAAATAGCTGAAATTATTATCAGCAGAGTTGTTCATCGATATTTTGTATATGATACACTTACTTATAATTATCACGATGATATAATATCACAATAAGTATATAAATCTGTGTGAATCGTCGCGATGCTACCTAGCTGTGAAGAAAGTTAGAGAAATGGCTTTTATCAATATGCCGAGGGTCTGGCAGGCATGGCTACGCCCCTGTTGGGGTGATAACATCCGGCACAAAAAAAAAACCGGGTGATTCCAATCCCGTGTGATGAAACTCATAGATAGAAAAAAATCCCCCACCCAAACACAAAGTGGTCTAGGCACGAAAAGAATAGTGACATACTTGCTGTGGACAATGCCAAGTTTATGGAAGAAATTATATATCATCTGTATCTTTGTGATATTATTTAAACAAGGTATGCATTATCTGTACTACAGTTATTCGCGGCTTGATCACGGCGAAGGTCACGCCCGGGCGTCTGGTGACATATCTTTGTATATGCCTTTTGTGTACCCATGTCTTGACAAAATGGATAATCTAATGTGGTGGCAACATGCTTTTGCTAAAATACAAACATTCAAGCCATATAACTATAAGTGTTACTTTGAAAATCGCCGGCCGCTTGCTAGGGTTTCCGGGCCAACTCAAAACAGGAAACCTGGTAGTTAGCTCAAGTATTTAAGATGAACCATAATGGATAAGATATGGGGTTTTCACTGCAAAATAGGGAGATACCTCTTTTCATTGTTTCTCTCACAGATTTCAGTGTGGGGCAGTTACTATAATTCATTTACTTTTTACTACATATAGCCATTATTTCAGCCAAGAAATTATGTAGTTACAGTTACATATTACCCAAAGTAACTAATATTACTTTGTGTGCATAGCCCTAAACTGTCATGTGTGCAACTACCACCTTGACATGATGGTGTTTTGTTGGACAATGCGTAAATCTTGTACAATTGCATGTATTCAAGGAAAGAATTATTAATGATTAATATACCTAATCATGTGCTCATGTATGAGGTGTGTACAATAAAAACAGCAATACCGTATAGTAAAAAACTTTGGCGGTAAGAAACTTTGGTGACTAACATTGAAATCACCAAAGGTTTTTTTGCCAATTTCACCAGACCCATTCTTCACCATTGTTGGCAGTATTACTAGAGGACATCATCAGAAAATATTTAAGCACCACTCCAGGATCAACCCAAGATTAAATTTCTTTACTAACCGAATTGTAAATCAGTGGAATTCCCTCCATTATGTGATCGTGTCAGATAGTTCAAATAAGTTTAAGAACATTTTAGATGGACAGACATGGACAGACTAAAACTGGCTTCAAATTGGACATGGACAGACTAAAAGGCCCTCGGCCTATTAACTTTAAGTTACCTGTAATGATTGTACATTGTCCATAATTTAATACATAAAACTAAAACTAATTATTTTAGATGATCACATGAGCACATTGAGTGACTAGGTTGAGTTGAGATTGAACTTGAGATAAAGGTCAGCTTGTACCACCACACAGTAAAGATCGAGCTGACTTTGGAAATTTTCCTAGGAATGTGTCCCACAGTTGTAAGCACTCCTTCGGATAGCATTTCCAACTTCCCATTCGCGCATCAGTTCATCGTCTCACGATGAATTTGGGCAAATATACTTTGATATACGTGGTAAAACTCTGCTACTGGAGTTCACTGTAAAAGTAAATCGGCATCGCAGGAGATAGCGAAGCACGCCTTTGCTAGCATGTCGTTAGATCAGTAGCTATTACAAAGTTAGTACTGCTAAAACAACAATGCTAATTACCTATATACTTACTACGCTACTTAACTGATGAGTTGACACCTTGTTGTTATCCATACATACCGCACAGTAAAAACTTTGGCGAATAGTATTTCAATCGCCAAAGTTTTTCCCACTAATTTTTCAACAGAAGGGTTTCGTCACACTTTTTACCGTCAAAGTTTTTTACTATACAGTTATCTTGTCAGTAAACAGCTAGGCGTTACTCAGTGAATTAGTAACTTCATTATTTGTAGTAAAATAATTTCAAATAGTTATACAGTAACTATAGAAGGTGTCGATACAGAAAATGAATGCATCAATTCGGTTTCATTTTATGAAGATGATCTGAAGATTAAAGGAAGACAAGGCACAGAGGGAAGATAGTCGTCGAAATCACAAAATACGCATTCTACACATAAGGTATTGTGGCAAAAAATGGTGGCTGTATGATGCGTTGTAGCCAGACAGACCAAAAATTGGGTTTCAGTGCCTTTTAAAACTTCAATATTGGCACGTGTATTGGGTTTCATTTAAATATATATATATATTTGATGTTAGATACTCTAAGACTATTCTGTTAAGGTACTTTTGATATTTCTAGGGTGAGGCGATATTTGGCAGGAGCTCTTCACTATTAAGGCGATCCATACTAGTCAGTACTAATGTATATACAGCCTTATAACAGTAACTAGCTATTTAGTCTAACATGGCTAGACCAGATGATAAATGCTGCGTGGAGGAAAAATGGTATATTTAGCCAAGCAAGATTAGCATCTCCAAAACGCTCAACATCCTAATGACGTTAAGAGGGAGGGGTTCCAGCCCATGATGTTATTAATCTTTATTACGCAGCTATCGTGTAAACAACTAGGAATTGCAAGAAACTGAAGTGAATAAGCAGCAATACTCCTTATAGACTACACTTTGTACTTCTATAGTTGATACATTGTTTTTATAGTATGACACTAATGAGGGGGAGAGAGGAGAATCTAAAGTTAGTGTCATTATGCTGTTAAGTGTAGCAAAATCAGTTTGGAGATGCCTGTAACTAATTCCATGCTAGATCCTTCGAATGATTGTTGACGTTCGCAAACCTGAACCATCAATAGGGGCTCATTAATGAAATGGCAGGATAAAAACGCCAGTAACAATCAGAGTGCTTTTGATCCAATTCACTATGATGTGCGGCACTAACCCAAGAAGGTCCAGTTATTAAAGTTTGCCTGTACATACGTGAGCTACAGGCATACAAGTGTTCATAGCTATACCTAGTCTTATCCCCCAGCCGCCCATGTAAAGGTCATCTTGTTAGAACAATAAACTTCAAAGAAGAGCAATATACAATTAGTTATTCAGGTATAATGTATACTTCCTGGAACAAAAGTTTGAGTGTAACCTTTTTCGCACATAAATAGGTTTTTCATTCAAAATTTGATATTACAGTTTCTGGTAATTTTCAGGCTTTTAAGATAAAGCAAACAAGTGCTAATTCATTATTGAATTGTTCGTAGCATTTGATATTAGCATACGTAATTTTAATACATGTAAACATCCAAAAGTGGTCATGTGACCAAAAATCTAATAATAGCTGCATTGGACAGTCTATTGAAAAATAATTGTATTTTTGGGTGCTTTAAGAGGTATTAATAACTGGTAGACACTGTACCTGCACGACAGGACCTTTTAAGAACTAGCTGGACCAATCCCAATTGAGCAACATAACCCTCTAAATCTAGCTGGACCAATAACATTGAGAAACACTGTACCTATAGCGATTGATCATTAAACTTTCATTGGTAGCATGGTGAAAAACAAGGCAAGTTATGACCACGCCCCTTAAATATCATGTATAGTTTGAGGCCCACTCAAGATACTATAATAAAGAAAAGTCAGCCAGTCACCCTAATACAACAGCCATGTTTGATATTGTAATGAAACAGTCACATCTGTAATGAGCTAGTAATCTTGTGCCCAGACCCTATTTCCTCTGGAGTGTTGCTTATCCTCTGTAGTGGTGCTTATCCTCTGGAGTGGTGCTTATCCTCTGGAGTGGTGCTTATCCTCTGGAGTGGTGCTTATCCTCTGGAGTGGTGCTTATCGATGACAAATATATATATAAGTGCTGCCCCCCCTCTTAGAAAAGGTGTGGTTGTTTGCCCATCCCCTTTTTGTTCTGAAAATTTACACATTTTGTGGGCCTTTTGTGAAATGGGGTACTGAACACATGCACTTTGTAGATGATATCTGCAAAATGATATTTTTGACGACTTAGGTAGCCTTTTAGCTATATAAATCAAACAATGGTGAAGGTGATTAAAGAAAAATCATGTATCTTTTAAAGGCGATTCTCAAAATCTTCGTTTGAAGGATGGTAGGGATTCTAGCCAGGGCAGATTGGAAGTCAAACACAATGGAGAATGGGGAACTGTGTGTAGTAAGAACTTTAACCAAAGTGCTGCAGCTGTTGCTTGTACACAGTTGGGATTTCCCAGTGTTTGGGATTTTCCAGCATCAATATCGTTATCATTTCCTGGTGGCCCAACTGGTGGAAGAATTTGGTTGGATAATGTTCAGTGCAGTGGTAATGAGTTATCATTATTTGATTGTGACCATAATGATTGGGGTGACATATCATCAAGCTGCAGTCATGAAGATGATGTTGGAATCAAATGTCACAACAGTAATTTATATGTACACATACGTATATGTAATCTTAACCAGCTAATACTGTAATATGTAATTTTTGAGGTATGTAATTTTCATGAATTGGTATATTTCAGGGTATTATATTTGTTTTTCACTCAGACTTTATCTGTTACTTACATGTATAATCCTTACTTTTTGAGGATGAAAATTTTGTGACAATTATGAACAATCGTGAAATCATGAAAATTACAAAATTACATTCCTCATAAAATTGTATGTATATGGTATTTTATAAGTTATAGTTAAACCCCTCCATGAGTAGGATATTCTAGTTATCAACTTGAGGCCAAGGCCAAGGTGTTGATAACTTGATATCCTACTCATGGTGGGGTTTAATTGAAGCAGTCAAGTTTACAAATAATGTGTCAAAAAGGCTAGAGAGGCATGTCAGTTGTGTATTGCTTCAAGTTTTGCTGGATTTGTGGTTTTATAATGTGCAAGGCTTCAATTTGCTTTGATTGCACTTTCAACTGAATGTGTAAATATGTGTTGTTTTCCATACATGTACTGGGATAGTGCTGAGTGGTTTTGACATTTTGTAGACGGTATGGTATTGTCAACTTGATATTGTGGTATGACTAAATTATTGGCATACCTTAGTTTGATGCTTTTTAGATACAGAATAACCTTAAAAGTTTTCAGTTAATAACAGAATGAAAGCCAACTGCAATATATACTGTATCAAGACTCACGGTAGTGAGTCGCGTGGCCAGTAAAGCAGAAACGCGCGCCGCAGACAATAAATGACGCAACCACTACGTGAGGATTTTACAAGAACGAACGTTGTCAAATTCGGCCTTCCTGTAATCCACCCGTCACTTACGCTATCCCTCTGAAACTCTGGAGTTGAACTCATCGTGTCACTAGTAACTACCACACAAGCAGTGAAGCAAATCCATGCCGATTGTTTCGTGATCGAGGTTGCCGACATCAAAGGAGAAGTTTCATTTTTTATTTTTTTTATCGCATGCAGTTAGACGCAACCGCAGGTGTATGCCTTGCGTTCCTTTGTGCATTCCGAACATTCATCGCCCTGTTATCGCTTCAGTATTCACTCAATCACCTCAAGATTCACATCATCGATTTCACCATACATGATTACCCTACAGTCGTGATTTCAGCACCAAACGAAGTTTCAGTCGTCCTCAGTCGACCTAGAGGTCAAATACAAATCCCAGATTGTTGTTTTCCACAATACTCGCTTGGCATGTAGGGCAATGTGTCTTTAAACTGTTCTGAAAGTTTCGTTCAGATTGAAACATTTGTTTTCGAGAATGGCTAGTTTGAAATTTGAATTTAGTCGCCCCCACGTCATTTGCTCTCTAAGAATTTTACTCGAAATTTAAAGAATGACGCAGAGCACAACAGCGGTCACTGGGTATTGATGAACTGTCGCTCTATGTACTTAATCAGTACATATAGCCACCAAGAAGTGTGCTGCCATAGATTATAGTCCATAGATATAATCTATGGTGCTGCATACCATCCTTCGTTTTGAAATTAGTCGCCTCCACATAATTTGTCCTCTAAGGGCGCGGCTTAAAGAATGACACAAGAGTACAACTGTGGTTACCAGTTGTTGACACAAGCTGTGAGTAATTAGCACATGTAGCTAGCTTAAAAGGAAGTGTGCAAAATCGCCTAATACAATTGTCACCATGCATTATTGCATTTTATAGCACCCCCACACAAAATTACACATGTAATTACAACATACAGAGGAGACACATGAATACCAAACACTTTTCACAACAATAATGTAAGAATTGTACAATAATGACTGTAATATAACTGCTATGCAAATGTTTTCCAGTGGCCCGCCATGGTAGCAAGTCTCACATGACGGCATGTATATTCATCCAAACACAATGGGAGTAACGAGTAAGTATGATGACAACAAGTTGGTATGACTCCATTTGTAGAATCCAGATGAGTGGGTGTGGCTCCAGTATGTCTAAACAGTTAACAAACATTCCTGTTATAAATACGTGCTAGAGTTGCAATATAATAGTATAGTATTTAAATGTAATAATACATAGTCTCCATTGCATCACTATCAAACGACACTAAGTGGAGGATATCGTTGCACATCTAGTATGTACACTCTATCAGTACAACCTATCTTAATGGCCACTAGTATAGAAAGACAACCACTCTTGAAAAGCTAATTCCAATTGAGAATTTATACACTGTTACCTGCTGAATGAGTGAAGGTGGCAATAAACAAGTTCCACCGTAATTTATACACGTGATCTGATCCTGTATATTCTGTCAGTGGATGAGATCCACCTGGCCAGGACAAAATGTGACTCAAGTGCCCTGGATGATCCATACTCAACCAACTTATGACCCAGTGGCACAATGGAACTGACTATTTATAGAGAATACAATTATATTTATTTCTAAGATGTGTGGATGTGTGGACACATTACAACACATTACATGTACATACAAGACATGCTACGTACTGTTTTAGCATTTCAAGTCACCACATTATACACGTACCAGTCTACAATGCTTCATAGTGCCCATCAGTAAACCTGAAGAAAAGTTACGAAAAATAAAAATTCACATAAGTACAATGAAACCTCATTAATATGGCAGGCTGTGGGACCAAACAAATTGGCCTGAATAACAAGGTGGCCTTATTAATGAGGTCATAAGTAATGCTTAGCTATATTTGGGACCTACTAGAGGTGGCCAATATAATGAGGTGGTCTTATCAAAGAGGTGGCCACTAAGTGAGGTTTCACTGTACATATAGTTCACAATATTGTGAACAATATTAATGGTTAACAATATACACTGAAACCTGCAGGTCACTTCTTGTGGAAGATTGCTCTCTACACAAAATGACACATTCAGAGATTGTATTTAGATGGATGATACAGTAACGCATTGTGACTTCAATACTCGTGATGTGTCACTGCTAGGCAGCAACCATATACACGGCACTGCCACATCGCACTTGCTCGCACACACAATTTTGCTAAAGATTTTACAAATTGATAATTAAGAGGTGTGGCAACTAGCTGTTTCGCTCGCAAGACTGTGTGGCAGCTGTTTCCCTTCTGTACAAGTGTCCACCAAGACAGGTCCACTGTGGATGAAAGCCAGGCATTAGATATTTGGTATTTCATGTGTTGAAGACATTCCAGGGCTTCTGGTAGTCTCAAATCTCACCACAGTTTAACTCAGGCGGTGTTGTGGTCACCACTAAACAACTGGGATGCTGTGTTATGTTCATCTTATGCTTGGCTACTATATTGTAGAACTGAAATGGATACTCTGAAAAATATATCCTATGGATAATGACTTCATCACTTTCTTCATCAGGAGCTTATAAGGACCAATAGTGAAACTTTTTACACTTGGGGCTGACAGTCAACTGCCTATGTCTGAAGCAGTGCTTTTGGTGCTCTAACACATTGGCTGCCCCCTTGCTGCCATCACTCACCGTCTCATACGCTGTCATACACTAAATCCATCTCTATAGCCAGTTAGAACAGCATGCTTCTTACCTTTTTTTAAGGCCGCATAATGCAGCCACCTCTTTAAAAGGCAAGGTTAGAAAATTTTGTCCCTACGGCCTGAATAATGACCAGTTTTCACTGTACTATTAGTGATTAGTGATCATGGGGGATTATTTAAGATACTAAGATATGCAAACGCTACAACCTCTAAATATAGCAGTAAATTTTTTACCCTGGTCCAATGTCTCGTAATAATCGTGACTTCGTGAGAGACTCTACTATGACAAATACATGTTTATCATGATATGTGCTAATCGCCTTTTTACAATTAAGTTTTACAACACAAATACATGTATAGTTAAACTCACCAATTGCGACTAAATTCCTTCAACACGAAAAGACAAGTAATGAGACAACCTTGGACTCGACCTTGGAGACAACAGCCACACAAGCCTATTCTGGTGCGTTTATTTAGTAGTAATATAAATTTTAAAGGCGTTTATTTACAACAGGACATAATTACGCGCCCCTCTATTGTCTCTGTACATACTTGCCTTTTCTTTACTATTCTCATTTCATTTCACAAGATCTCTTGGCAGGGGCGTAGCTTCTTCACTTGAATTAGTCAATGCTTGAAGTAGATCGAGATACTCTAATAGAACAGTCACATTTCTACAAGTGCCATATTTTTATATTGTAAAGTCTGTAAGTAGCTAGTAATTTAAACTATACAATCCGATGCTAAGTAGAAGTTGTAACTATGCTAAATATTGATTGCTGTGTTACAGCTGTTTTGTGACTGCTCTAATAGAGTATCTTGATCGTTTCAATGCAGTACAAGATGAAAGGCAAAGTGTTGTTAAGGGTTTACTAGTTAAAATGGGTGTTAGTTGACTGCAGTTGCATGCCACTAACAGGGCCGTCCAGAGAAATTAGAGGGCCCAGGGAAAAGAGTTAAAGAGGGGCCCAGGGGCAAGGAAGGGTCTAGATCCTGACTGCTTTATTAGAGTATATCGATCTTTCTTTAAACAGGTATTCAAGTGGCCCCTTTCGGGCTGTGGTAGGGGGCAAAATACCCCAGTTACTCCCAATGTGGGCGGCCCTGGCCACTAAAATTACAGTTATATTTTAATATTCTGTCACTGTAGTCTGGGGTTTCTGTCAAAACCATGGAAACTCACCTACTGTTATCAACAGTGCATTGCTTATTCTTACAAAAAGTATTGAAATCCCATCCAAAAACAGCTTATAGCTGTAAAAAAAGTGCGCGTCCAAGTAAAGCAGAGTTAGCTGCGACAAAAAGTAATGATATCATAATGCGGCCATGTCCGAGGTGTGCAAGTTGTAAAATTAATATTAGCTAATCAGATAATACAATGTTATTGTTAAAGTGTTAATGAGAACTATGTGATGCTGCTAGTTTTTAAGTGTGTGAGCATCTTCATAAATGCCACATAAATTTAATTCTCAATAAAGCAATGTGTATAGATTCTCTGATAGTAATAAATAGTTTGAGTTTGGCCGCCTTTCCTGTATACAGCAATGCTACGAACAAAGGAAAGGTGGCCAAACTCAAACTATTTATTACTATCAGAGAATCTATACACATTGCTTTATTGAGAATTAAATTTATGTGGCATTTATGAAGATGCTCACACACTTAAAAACTAGCAGCATCACATAGTCCTCATTAACACTTTAACAATAAAATTGTATTATCTGATTAGCTAATATTAATTTTACAACTTGCACACCTCGGACATGGCTGCATTATGATATCATTACTTTTTGTCGCAGCTAACTCTGCTTTACTTGGACGCGCACTTTTTTTACAGCTATAAGCTGTTTTTGGATGGGTATTTATTACAGTACTTATCCATTCATAATTGTTTTAAGTAAACTTAAAGTACTTTGCGTCGGCGAGATCAAAGTGAAAAGAGTGTTCTATTTTCGGTAATGCATTCAAGTGTGCTATATTTTCCACAATAAAGTACAGCTATGGAAAATGAAGAACAGTTATGTATTGATTGGAAAATAAATACAAAAAACAAGATCACGTGCGTAACATTTCTAATTGCCAAAAGTAGCCAAAAAGATACCATTTGCTTGTATTACTACCACAACTGTATTACATAGACACTTACTGATTGTCTGATGGCTGAAAACTGATGTGGTTTGAATTCATGAAACAAACACTCCAAGCAAGATGACAGGACAGCACTCTAAACCAGTTAAAGCACCGCTACGCTTGTACAACATGAAAATAAAAGCACTTGGCTTCATCTCATGCTATAATAGTCTCTCGCCCATACCCTTGTGCTTTTATTTCCATATTGTACGTGCAGCAGTGCTTTATCTAGTATTTCTTCACACAGGGTATGTTATTTTAGCTACTAAAAAATTTGTATTTTAGAATTCACGGTATAAAAATCAGATGGCATCAAAAACAGATACCGCAGTTTGACTAAAATATTGTCATATTTCTCAGCACTGTACTGTAGCTTAACTAACATTCCCAAGATTAACTACCATATACTCCCAGTTTATCATATCGTAGTGTAGTCTGGTACATCGCAGACCCTATCAGCTGGGGCTTTATAATCTCTAATCAATAAGCCCCAGCAGATAGGGTCTGTAATGTACCAGACTAATCATAGCGTAAGTCGCCAATTATCGGCAGGTACCAATTATCAGCACTTGTAAACTATAGAGGCTACAGGGTATATGGAGGCTACCAAGTTCCACAATGGACTGTTATATCCTCTAAAACATTTCTTAGAATTGTTTTGTTCATTCTGTGATTATTGTTGTTAAAGTGCTACACAAGTTATTCTGGTTAAGCATGGGATTGCGTAAAGATAATTTTATATTGGAAACCAGTATACTTTTATGTCTAACCTGAATATCTCTTGAACAGCTGGCCTCGTCTTCATAAAACTTCTGTGAAACGGAGTTATCCAAGGACTGCACCTTCCATAAAATTTCACAAAGAACCACAAGCCATAACACAAAATTACACATTGTGCCGAAAATTGGTCAATCACAGAAGTACAGTTGCCGATAATAAGTACCCCATGGCAATAACTGGCACACGATAGGCATTACGAGTTTCCTCATAACAAGATGTTCACTCACGTAAGATAATTAATATTTGGTGTGCTAAGAGATGAAGGACTGCTCTGTTAAATGGTTCAAACCGGAATTTCATATGCCATTGAGTTAAGGAATTACAATTGCATAACGAAATGATGCCGATAATTGGCGACTTACGCTATTACATATTATATGATAAACTGGGAAACATGCTAACAAACTTATAAACTGATACAATCTGATAGAGTAAAAAAAAACTATCATATCATATGATACGATATAATATGATATGATATAGTTTAAGGAAAAATTAAGAATTTAAGTTTGGTTAGGGATCATAGAAAAATAAGTAAGGAAACAAAGGAGGTCGCCTACCTGCAGATATACTAGTGAACATTTAATCCCTAATTCAGTCTATTCCACAAGACGAAGACTGAATTAGGGTTTAAATGTTCACTAGTGTATCTGCGGGTGTAGGCAACCTCCCTTGTCTCCCTACTTTTTTTCTATGATCCCTAAAATTAACTTGTTTGTTAACTTTTTTGTAACATTATTATGGCTGGTGAACCCATCCATACTACATCAAAAGAAAGGATGGCGCCAGAATTGATGTTTTCATCTGGACGGCACGCGCCCCAGCTATCAAATACTGCTTCAAAAGTGCAGTGGCCATTACGCTTCACTTTCAGCTATGTTCAGCCCGTTATACAGTGCTACAGACGAAAAACAGTAGAATAAGTGCTTCTGCAACAATCCAGTTACCACGAAAATATGACAATTCGCACCCCCAACTGCCTTGAAAGTTCAGCCACCATTACGCTTCGCTTTCAGCTATTTTCAGCCTGTTACACACTCAGTGTTACAAACGAAGAACAGTACAGTGTTAGAATTGTCTCTGCAATCAATCTGGAAAATACGGACGATTCCCGTTTACAAATGTACTGTAGGGAAGCCATGCATTGTGCTACCACGAATTGATACCTTGGACTGTCAGCAAAAGAAATGAGACATAAAGGAGGACAAAGGTAAATCCTTGATGTGTGCATTGTACATACTGCTGTATGCCAAAGTCTCAGGACAAAGTGACATCGAACAGTGAAAAAATCAAGCCCGTAGCCGTAGCCTTTATCGAGTTACACTTGCCTGAAGGCATCGGGTAGGCAGACAGGCAGGGCAGGCAGGCATTCGGTAGAAAATTCCATTGAATAATTTTTTTGTTAAATTTTGTAGCAATTTATTGGAAGCTATTAGGATCATACTGAAGGCACTTTTGGGTTTGGTTATACCTAACCAATACTGCCAAGCTTCCAGGATGGCATTGCGAAGCTGGTGTTTGAGTGAATTTTTTGGCTAGGAAAACCCAATTCTCCCTAGTATACAGTACTACCATACTGTATGATGATAGATATCATATCATATGTGACCGGATCTGCGAAAATCCGACACAATTGCACATTTCAATTTCCTGTTTATTAAATATTTATGATCTACTTAGCCAAGTGTACCCTCTGGCAAAGTGTCAGCCTCATATGCCAATAACTTCGGCAGTTACAGCCCTACAAAGTAGCAACAACAGAAAGATCAATTTGTACAGCAAGCATAGGGAAAATAAATTACAGGCACTTACAAAAGCAGTTGTAAACGGATTAAGGTACGGAGCTAAACTTTTCACCATCGTGTTCGCCATGAACAGGGGAATCAATTACTGGGTAAGTTTTTCCTTTACTCACCCTTCTTCACTGCATACAAAGATGAAATTTGTGAAGATAAATTGTACAATTGCTTCAACATGACATAAACAAATGCACATAACTTACATATCCGTGGGTCTACTGCAATGAAACAAAGATTTTGCAACTCCTCTTTAGCAGGCAAATAAGATGATATCCAGGGTTTTATTGTTAGTCCCTTCCTTCACTAAGAAAAACACATTCAAAAAAATTTATGGAATTTTTCAATAATATGCAAGTATTTCACCCAATGTATTCAATGCTTTATACTGTAAATTTAGGCTTGCACGATTGTGTTGGATTTTTACAGATCTGGTCACATATCATATATATCATATGGTATATATCATATCCTAATATGATATGATAAACCATACGCTTATCATAGTACATACTTTTAAAATTTGGCATATAGTAGTTAAGTACTCACAGAGTCAAGAACAATTATTCACATAAACCAATTTGTTGTCAAGCTTAGCAACAGGGTAAGTTATGAACAGCTAACTTAAAAATTAATTCACTAATATAACTCACCAACCTACAATATATTGGATTATGATATGCAAGAACCACATATGTGTAATATGCCCTTTATATTTAATTTACTGGACTCACAGACTGAGCTGGAAATATCTTCTTAGCCATAATCTCTTTTAATGCTGGAGACACCCTATTGAAGCTACAACTGCTCATTCTTACAGGTCATGAAAGTTGCACGTGGACTAATTTATTAGAATATTTTCAAAACACGAGTACATTTGTGCGTACTTGTGCTTACTAGTAGTGCTAGCGTCTATTGTAGTAGCATAAATTTTTTATTCCTTTGTTGCTCCATGCAGTTAGGCTTTAGCTAGTGTGAGCGTATTTGGATAGTTACATAATCTCATGCCACCCACCTGCTCAGTATTGAATAGTAATTTTATGCCAATCTGCAGGCATAATTATGGCTAAATCATGTAGAAATAGCCATGCCTCCCTACAAAACTCTATATGCATAGCTCGGCTACTGTCACATGATTATGTTAGCTATGTACCTTATGTCTGTGTACCAAAATTCATTACTATTGCTGTAAGTTTGGCTGAGAAAAATGAACTTGTAATTATCCTTCAATGTACATTAAAATAAAAGATGACATCAAAATCCATTCCTAGAACTCCTTTCCTACCAAGTGTAGCTTGCACTCACAGGGAGAAAAGTGAAGAATTTAAATTACTGCACCTAATTTAGATATTACATCATTGTGCAACTATTTCACATTGGTACTATGGCTTCAACCTTTGTTTGTGTGTAACCACAATGGTTACATGCTCACCCGTCCAAAAGTTCAATGATATTGACCAACCCACCAAATAGTTATGGCATCACAAACATAACATATTCTATTTAACAATACAGCTACTTTACTGTGGATAAAGTTTAGGTGAACCAGTTGACAAAATACGAGCAACTCAGAATAAAGTACATAAATAACAAAGTTGGGGCTATATACATTGATTATAATTATGTGCACCCACATATACTACAGGAGTAGTGTAAGCTGCACATCTCTTTAGTCTTCTGCTAATTTACAGGTGAACAAGGAGCTGTAGCATTACCTGAAGATATAAGTAGTCAAAATGACTTTGTTGTTGGAAGAATTCTAGTGTTATATAACACTGAGTTTGGATACATCCACAGTAATGGCTGGGATTATGATGATGTAAAGGTGGTTTGTAGACAACTGGGATATTACACTGGAGGAAACTACTCTATTTGCTCTGCATGTGATCCTACGCCCTGTTCTAATTCACACTCACACTCAACCTCATGGGATGTTTCAATTGACTGTGATGGCAATGAAGAATATTTGTTGGACTGTACCAATGCATCGTCCTGGATGCCTTATAGAGATGAATGTACACATCCATATATTGCAGCAAGTGTTAGCTGTGCAGGTAATCGTATAATATATTATGTAAGTTAAGGTGCATATAATTATGACATTTATTCCTACATGAAAAATTCTTATTAGCTTTGTTTACATAATCACATGCCTGCTTGTATATCTAGCAGTCTTATCATTGACATTGAATCATTATGGCCTAATGTTTTTGCATTTACAATATTGCAAAATTACTACGTATACCTATAAATTGTTGTACAACGTGCATACCTACAAACCAAGTGTAGATATGTATATGGCTTCCTTTTTTAAAGGAATGAGTTGTCTGTGTAAACCTGTTGCACCTATTTTATACTGTACGTGTGTGAACAAACGTTTGAGCTAAGAGAATACTGCATGCATATAATGCAATATGGTAACAGTAAAAATATTAGGGTGCCAGGACAGTAATAATAATAACTGAATAAGGATTAGCTGTATCAGGTTTTTGTGGTGTTTACCAGGGTACTATGGACAAGATCACCACTTTATATTACAGGATTTTGCTATTGGGTTTGTTACTTTTGCTATTGACGTCTGTTTGCAATAGAATTTGTCATTTTAGTAGTAGAACACATCGTTTTTTATTTACAATGATATTTCATCATGATCTTTATAATTGTTTGTTCTACAAGTCAAGATAGAAGTGAATTTCTTTCAGTAAATGTGACCCGCTGAGCAAAAACCGCAAAAATTCTATTTTGCCATAAAACCGTATTGAAATACACGTGCTAACTACATGAAAAATTTACACATGCTTTAATTGCATTCATATGCACTGAAATTAAGCTCAAATCAATAGAGTGTATACACCAATGGATTTGCCTGATTTTGGAGAGTAAGAAACTCATTGTTTTGTGCTTGCACAGCAAAGGATTCGTGAGGTATGGGCATTTATTTATGATGCAGTAAAAATAACTTCACCATCATCATTTCTTAGTTGGAACGGCCTTCTTCATTGTCAACATGGAGGAGTACAGGGAAAACACTATACCTTGACTGATTTGCTAGTTCACGGTGCACAGATTGAGCCAAGTCCCATCTTTGTAGCTGTTTCAATCATGAGTTATGATCGCCTGTAAGCACCTGTAATTTATTTTTCTTATTGCTGCTGTACAAATTGAGTTTATCACTGTTCCAACTGTCAAACGTTATAACTCCAAGACTTTTTTTCATAAAAGGATGAAACATTGGCTGTCCACTCTTTTGTGGCTAGGTAAAAAGAGTGGACCAGGGAACGAAGGACTGGGGACCCATGGGGATCCAACTCTTCTTGGAATTTCACACTTCACAATATTCTATACTTGTAACACATGGAATAGGGGAAAATGGCTACAGAAATCATCTATGTATAGAAAATAATGGTTTGCAAAGCAGTGATTGTTGCAGTAGATATTGTATGTGCAGATATGGAAAAGCTGAGTATGACTGAGCATGCAATTTGCAGGAGCGTAGGAAGTATGGGTGCTTGTGCACCCATAAATATTTCTAGCTAACCAGAATCAAAATCACTAAGGCAGTATCATTCTTCCTATTCTAACTTGCCAGTGATTCCATCTGCCTTGATCTGGCTTCAGCCATAATCCATAGGCTTAAACAAAGGTCCTGTACAAGTGCACTAAAATAATAGAATACAAGTCTGCTCATCAAAGATCGAGATACTTTAATAGAACAGTCATATACCCTAATAAAATAGTCAAGAGTAGCATTAGTGATTTAACTGTTTATCTATGTATAATATATTCTAAACAGATCAGAGTTGCTGATTCCATCCTTCAGTACTATTTTTAATGTGACTAGAAATTCTTTGGAGATGAAAATCAAGTTAATGTTATTAGTACTATAGTAGGACACCCTTGAGTTAAATATCTTCCTACGCCCCTGATTTGAGACAAGCAAGTCACAAGCATGCAGCAAATACTGCAACCAACTGTGATACATAAATTACCCATGGTCTTCTTGGAGATAGTAGCCTTGTGAACAAAAGTTCTGGTCATCACCATCACAGTCCCACCGTAAGCATCAGGTTTCATGGCCTCCTCAGTATGGCACCACACCTGAGTAGTTCTGTTTACCAGGTATACAGTAATTGTCTGTTTCCAAAAGTACCACACTCTTGACCAAAACAGGTCTTTTGAGCCAAACATGTTAACAGATTATGCAATTGATGACATCAGTGCATTTAGTTCATCCTACTGGTCATATTCTACACCTATTCACTAAGGTGTATTGACTTCAGTTCATTGTAATATGATACATTATATGACAAAACAGGTTGTGCACCCCATACCAAAGATGTTTATGTTAACCTGGAAAATATAAATTACATTTTAATATTTTTCTGTAGTACCAAAGCAAGGTGGGTGGTCTGGATGGACTCCAGTTGGTCAATGCAGCAGTCCTTGTAGTGATGGGATACAGAAATTCACAAGAACTTGTAGTAGACCTGCTCCAAAATTTGGTGGAGAAGATTGTGTTGGAAATTCTACTTATGTTGCTTCTTGTGGATCTCCTTCATGTGGTAAAAAATTAAAATTTATACGCATGTGTGTGATGTGGTGTGTGTGTGTGTGTGTGTGTGTCTGTCTGTCTGTCTGTCTGTCTGTCTGTCTGTCTGTCTGTCTGTCTGTCTGTGTCTGTATGTGAGCATACATACACACATGAAAAATAAGATTGTTTTTTATGATTTTAATCCAACAAGTGAATGTGTTACTGTATAATACTCTCAATAGCAGCTTGACATATTATATTGAAATACGTCAAGCGATTAGCCAATAGAATTAGTATTACACTTGTTTGTCAAGGTCCCATGACAAAAATCTATAATACTAATTTGATTGGCTAAAATAGTGTGGTGTGTTTATATTAGAAGTAAATGTCCGATTTGACAACTATTGTTACCATAGTGATAGATGCCCCCAAGGCATGACACAACGTGGTTGCTTAGTAACGGTTGCTAGGTAACAGTTGCTAAGGTAAAAGTCATTTTGAGACCTTAGCAACGGTTGCCAGGCACGGTTGCTAAGTGTGATTGGTCTTTTGCAGTGGTTACTTTTTGAATTTCTGTTGCCTAGTAACAGTTGCTATGGTTGTCGGATTAATTTGCAATAGGACAAATGGCTGTGGTATTCGGGATTAATAGTTCTCGCACTGTAAACAGGAAGGAAATAGTGCTCGGCTTCGCCTCGCACTATTTTACTCCCTCCTGTTTACAATGCTCGCACTATTAATCCCGAATACCACAGCCATCTGTCCTATTACATATACTAATAAATTCAGATTTCAGGAAATTGTAATAGATTCAGTACAGCTACAAAGATTAGTGTATATAGCAATTGTTTGAAGCAAAGAGCACATCTAACCTGACTGCGTGTAAGCGAACATGTGTGTATGTCATGGTACTACAACCTTGTCCTGGCTCTTAGCACCTGCGTAGTGCACAGGTTTCCCAGTGCTGGTTTACTGGGTAGATATGACCACATTAGTGTTAGCTTTGGCTTTACCTTGCCCTTTTATTTTGTGTGATCATGGTATTATTCAAAATGTGTTCACGTGTATATACAGTAATCAGAGACTTGGTATTGACTCAGGAAGCAGGTACATCATACATACATACATTATATATACATACCATGTGTCTAAATTAACCCGCACTGCACAACGTACTAACAACCTAAAATAAAGCAATGATTCACAAATAGTTTGGCATGCGCTGATAGCCTTCCTCTCATGAATCAGCTCTCAAAATGATAGTAACAATCATTGTGGGACTTAGTAATCTCCGTCTATGTGACTGGGTCTGGGAAAACCAGTCTTATCACCCATGTCAGCAGATTTGATTTTTCACCATTAACACAAAGCTACATGAATAAACTATCAAATTTCATTACCAAAATCAGCTAGACTTAAGTGGTCTGTTTTGCTGGCTGCTTTTCCCAAGCACAGTGGCACTTCATATGAGTGGTCTGGGGCCCTAATGGAGCTCTGGCCAGCCTGGAGTTGGCTGTATGTGGCTGTACAGCATCATGGTGTTGAATAGAGACCTGTGCTGTAAATGTGCTTTCATTTTAACCAGTTTTGAGACCTGAATGGTCCATAACTTGGCCTAATTCATCCCTATGCATTCCTTTTCAATTTTTGGCATGCATAGTTTCGTCACATATATATCCTCGGGACTTCTGCGTTTTTCATATCAACGTAGGAGGAGCAATGTTACCTATCAAGACACGCTATCATATGTATTGATACCATAAATAGTTTAAACACCGAATGAAATTTTTATGCTTAGAGATTCTTAACAGCCAATGAATGCAAGCTGTCCACATGTCAATTTTTACTTCAATGTTTTTTGCAACAGTAGTTGATAGTGCATGTCTACAGATGGAATAGCTAGTTGACACGCATCCATTATACTTGCTATTGGTTGTTTAATTGTTCTATTTAAATGTGTTTTCTGCTATAGGGAATGACTCGAATGAGAAGCATCAATTATGGAAAATAGTAGCATTAGCTGCTGGACCTGCAGCTGTAGTTGGGTTTACAGCTGGGTTGATAGTATTACTTACTATCTTGATAAGGAATCGTAGAAGATTGAAACATCTATGTTATGGAGGTATGCTATCCATGTATTCATACAAGCTATGTTATGGAATATTTTATGCCTTGTTCCTGTGTACATTTTGTAATATTATAAATTTAACACAACTTCCCAGAAATTTAGGTAAAGCATTAAAATTTATTAATCCTTAAATATTTGGTGGAATGTAGACGTTGATTTTTATTTATTTATATTACTTGACTAGATCTATATTGTTTGGTTTCTTAACAAACTGCAGTTGTATTGTTGTAACTACACTCTAGGCAGTTGCCTTGATAAAATTAATTAGGAAACTAACTTTCTCTAAACTTTTCTGGCTACACCTTTAAGTGGGTAAACTAAAAGTATACAACAGTACTGAGTCAGGACACTGATTTTATGTAGAGTGATCATACTGCTAAAGGATCAGAATATAGAATCCCCTCAGATTTTTGAAGTGGCTTCGAAACATGGCAGTTAAATACACTCACTGTTGTTATAGTTGCTTATATGTGCACATACATGCAGGGGAGCAATTACCAGGTGGGCAGCATGTACAAGAAGAGAGACCACTGGTTCATAGTGGCAATGGAGGTCCTGATGGGGGAGATAATTAATGTACAAACTGACACATTCGTATTAGCAAAATTTTTGCTTTTAAAGATACTATTGCATTATTGATTATAGTTATTAATTACTGCATACACTTTCGTTATCCACTTATTAACTGTATGTGTATTTACATATAAAACATATCTATGCTTTGCTGTGAAAACGTATGACCCCCCTGAAAAGCCAGGGTGAAATAAAGCTTAGGTGTTGCCAAGAAATGGTTGCGGTGATATGCTAATGTTGATATAATAGAGATCATACCTTTCTAATTTGTAAAATGTAATTTCTACTAACTGACTGACTGGCTGAATGACTGTGCTTTAGCCAAGCATAACTCGACTATGATTAACTAAAGGCTATGGGCTCACTGTTCAACATCACTTTGGCCTGAGATCTGCTTTTCGCCAACCACATCCACAATAAATGAACTTGTTACTGAATTTGTTACTGGGTCAACTTGTTGTTGGGTGTGACAGTTACAGTACAGTATGACAGCACAGGACAGTACGACAGTACAAGACAGTACAGTATGACAGTTAATAAAAGTAGCTATCATACTGTAGAAGAGTTCAACTATGTCAAATCACTCTGTAGAGTTCAGGTCACTCAGTAGTCAGTTCAGCTACATTACAATTCCCTGTAGAGAGTTCAACTACATTATACACGGCTCAAATTAAAAGGTTTTCTCTTCCTACAGAAAAAAAAGAAGTGAAAGTCCAATTAGAAGAAATGGCTGCAATGATGTTATGTCAATCATCACACCATCATTAATAATGATTGACAGTTGCATCATTGCAGCCATTTCTTGGCTGTCACCTTTGATTTCACACCTTTTTCATCTTTTGGGGTCCGTACCTTTTTTACAGTTCAATTGTTTTTGGGATATGCTAATAATATACTGTATTCAATTGTATAATTATAGCCTGTTCACATTCACCCAAGCCCTCCTTTCTTGTTAAACATATAACTTGTTATATGTGCTAGCTGCCCAAATATTTATTTTATAGTGCTAGCTGCCCAAATATTTATTAGTGCTGTGAAGCCTTTTAAATGTCGGAACTGTTTATCAAAAAAGTATAGTTAATCAACCAACTTAATCAACATCAACCTATTTAAATTGGCCAATGTACAGGGTGTTACAGTATAGTGACTGATCACTGAATTTGAAAATCAATGCAGCAACTGCAGGCCATGGCCAGTATTTTGTCCAAAATCACATATATAATTAAGTGTTGTAGTATTAATACACTGGTATGAATCCCTTGGGCATTGAAAGTGTGTGTATACCTATATTTGTCTCTCCGGTACATAAGCTTTATGCCAAAAGCAGCCAGAGCATGAGAAATGAAGGTTGTATATAAACCTTCCACAATGGTAAGCTTTGCTCTGAAGTAGCTTCTTCATGCCAGTTTAAGTTATGCCAGAGTGTGACTGTAAGGAGTTACTAAAGAAACTGTTTATTCCTCCCCCAATGGCTATACAGACATTTAACAGCTCGTGCATGGTCTTCTAGGCTACAGAGTTGAAGTGGGTGTCACTCAGTTACACAAGCAAAAATGAAGGGCAACTTTGAGGCTTCTCTAGAAAATCTGTGCAAGAAAACACGGTAAACACTAAACTAAGAATCAAGAAGAAGAGCCAAATCACAAATACTACCTACTACTATGATGAATAAGTTTGCAGTAGATCATCAGTAAAGACTAAAAGTATGGAAGAAGTGCAGTAGCTACCCACTTGGTCACAATTGATGATGGCTGATGCATGACTCCCATAAATTATGTGAACAGCACGTAATGTTAGAATATCCACTACTATCATTTGTAGTCAATTGTTGACTAATAGACTTTGAGCATCTTTCTTTTAATGAATATTGTATGCTCACAGCTGGTGTTATAAAGTAATTTTCCAGGAAAATACACTATGAGTGTGGGACTTCCTTACTTTGTTACCATTGTGTATATATACTGTTTAACCTAAAGCTATGAATATACTTTAGGGAGTAGTAAGTAAACAGTGCTACCTACTAATAAAAGTATTTCGCCACACGTACTAACTAATAGCCAATATACATAATACCAGTAGTTTTCCAAGAAATCTGATCATGAATTTCATGTGATTGGTGTTTTAAATAATAAAGTGTTTTATTAGCTAGCATTATTTACTGCATTTGTGCATGGAAGTAACAGCTTTGTAAAATTTCGTGAGGTTGGAAGTAAGAAAACATTTTGTATTAATCTATGCATATTGTACAAGTAATTAACCAGTTACTAAAGTGCATTATCATAGGTAGGGTTGTATGCATACATATAATTATGCATTATTGACTATTCATGCATGTGCAATAGTTGCTTGCATGCATTGCGTATAATGTCACTCATTCATCTGTGCCTTGCATCACACGTTCATGCTATATACAAACAACACAAAATTTGTTTTGTCTTAGTTGTGAAGGTTTTTGTTTCAGTAATCACTGTCCTCTGCTTCTTCATTATAATCACCCCATCTTCTTCAATATCTATGACAGTTTCATCAAGATTAACTTGACAATTTTGATTGGAATCCGTGTTGTTTTCTTCTTTGGGTTGATTGCTATTAATCCCTGTTTTAACAAGCTTGAAGAGAATAAGTGACAATTATAAAACTCCAAGCAGAGAAGGAAGTATCAAAGTTTGAAAGTTACTAAAACTACCCAGTGTAAACATATAAATGATTACAACTAACATGTATATAATCGATATCACAGCTGCTCAGCATGTAATAAAGAAATCACCAATTGCAAATTTGCCTTTGCTGTCAACAAGCACATTAACGGCACCATTAACAAAGAAGAAAAGGCAAACTACAACAATTGCCACTAATAGATAAATAAAGCTGGTTTTGCAGTGGATCATCAATAAAGGCCGAAAGCATGTAAGGAGCAAGATACAATCCATATAAATAATGTTAACTGCAATTCCTGCTTTAGCTGAAGACTGAAAAAGGTATATTTGAAAGTCTTTGTCCATGAGTGTTTCTATTACGTTTTGCTTCATGTTATAGTTTTTTTCCCTAACATGATCTCTAATTAGGTTTACAAATTGACCTAGCACTAACAATATAGAAGCTGTTAGTGTAAGAAAAGAAATAATTGCATGCCACATTGGTATTACTTGCTGATCACTTTCTTTGATGTCATCTCCAAATTCATATTCTCCATTGTCCAAAATTTCATTGCCATACTGAATATATCGAACCTCTGATATAATATGAAAAACAATTAATGCTATAGTTATTATCACACTGGTTACCTATGGGGTGCCGTTTGTATCACAATTATAACAATATAATCAGTATAAAAAATTAGGTTATATATGTTTGCTGTAAATGGTTTATATTTATGTACATTTTCGTAAATAAATAATGACTCTTTTTACATAAATAATTTACATTATTTAATTTATAATGTTCAAATGACTAGTATCTTCTCTATTATGTGCCATTTGTTGTCCTGTTACACATTTTGGCACAAAACCTGAACTTTGAGATGCCATTTGTATCAAAATTTAGTTTTTAATTGCATTGCCAAAAAAGTAATGGAAGTAATTTTCCTTGATATTATTTACCCAAAAATGTGCAAGATTTGTAAGGTACTTTTCATTATTTATTAAATCATTAAATTCTTTACTTGATGTACATTAGTATACCATTAATCTTAACAACCTTGCAATCAACATCTACAACAGGCTACACAAGGTCACATGAGGCTACAAAGAGTTACATGTGGTTACACTGGTTTTGTGGGTTACATGAAGGTTTATAGGGTTACATGAGGCTACACTGGGTTACATGAGGCTACACAAGCTTACATGAAGCTACACAGAGTTACCTGAGTCTACACAGGGTTACATTGAGTTACATGAAGCTACACAAAGTTACATTGGGATAATTATATGAGCCTACACTAGCTACACAGAGTTACCTGAGGTTACAAAGGTTTACATGAGGATACATTGGGTTACATGAAGCTACAAAAAGTTACATTGAGATAATTATATGAGCCTACTGCAGTGTTACATGAGGCTACACTGCTACATGAAGCTACACAGAGTTACCTGAGGCTACATAGGATTACATGAAGATACATTTGGTTACATGAAGCTACACAAAGTTACATTGGGATAATTAATTTAGCCTACTGCAGTGTTACACAAGGTTACATGAGGCTACACTGGATTACATGAGGGTTATAGGAGGCCACATGAGCGTAATTACACCATATTGGGTTACATCATGAGGCTACACAAACTTACACAAGGATACATAGGGTTACATGAGGCTACACAGAGTTATACATGAGGCTATAAATTGGGTTACTTGAGGCTACAATAGGTTATATGAGGCTACATTGGATTACATGAGGTTACACAGAAGCTGCACAAGGTTGCATGAGATGGCAGTTACATGAGGCTACAAAGAGTTACATGAGGCTGCACAGAGTTACATAATGCTACATTGGGTTACATGAAGCATGAGGCTACAAAGGGGAAATTACATGAGGCTGCACAGAGTTACATGAGGCTACAAAGGGTTATATGAGGCTGCATGCACAGAGTTACATGAGGCTACACACATTTACATGAGGCAATACACAAGGTTACATGAGGCTACACAGAGTTACATGAGGCAATACACAGGGTTACATGAGGCAATACACAAGGTTACATGAGGCTACACAGAGTTACATGAGGCAATACACAGGGTTACATGAGGTTATGCAGGGTTAATGAGGCTACACAGAGTTACATGAGGCTACAAAGGGTTAAATGATCATGAGATTACACTAGGTTACGTGAGGCTAGACAAGGATACATAAGGAGACATTGGGCTACACAGAGTTATAATACATTAGAATACATAAAGTTGCAGGAGAATACATCAGGTTACATGAGCTACACAGGGTTACATAAGGATACACGAGGCTATACACAGAATTACATGAGGTTACATGCTTGATACATGAGGCTATACAGAGTTACATGAGGCTGTATTGGGTTACATGAAGCTACATTAGGATACATTAGAATACATAAAGTTACAGTAAGATACATCAGGTTACATTAGCTTTGCATAAGGATACACAAGGTTGCATGAGGCTATAGCTATACACAGAGTTACATGAGGATACATTGGGTTACATGCGGCTGCACAGAGTTACATGAGCCTACCAGAGTTACATGAGGCTACAATAGGTCAAACAGAGGATTATGTTTATAGTCTGGGTTATATGTATGAAGGTACACAGGACTACAACAGGCTACACAAAAGGTTACACCTTTATAGTGTTACTATTACTGTCTTTGCAGTGTCCAGCACTGAAGGTCTGACAGCCTTTGGATTAACATACATGAGAATTGATAATTTACAAATATCTTAGTTTACACAGGCTTCTGACAGACTACACAGGGTTATATGAGGTTACAATGAGCTACACAAGGCTGCTTTGGGCTACATGAGGATAATACACATGACTACACTGAGGCTGCAGTAGTACAAAGGGTTACAATAGGCTATGCAGGTTTACAACATGCTACACTTACTGGGTTACCTGTGGCTACACAGGATTACAACGGGTAACACCGGGTTACATGATGCTACACCAGGTTACATCTGGAATAAATTATGATGCATGGGTTAATTTACATGAAGGTATACATGTGGTTATGTGAGGTTACACAGGATTGCAACACAGGGTTACATGTTGATGCACGCATTAGGCTACACAGGGTTACAGCAGGCTACACATAATTACATGAAGCTACACAGCTTTACACCAGGTTGCATGAGGATACACAAGGCCATTATTATTCACAGAACTACAATAGGCTATACTTGGTTATTATGTGACCAGATTTGCGAAAGAGGTCTTCCACACACACACATCCAGTTTGCCAACTTTGACAATTCATCAGCTTCAGCTGAGAAAAAGCTAGTTACTTGAATTTTGCTCAGTAGAGACCCAGCATGGATTAACAGTTGGCAAGAATTTCAGGCTTATATGTGATCTAATGATCTTCCCAGTTCATAGTATTGGATGTGTGTAGAAGACCCATTTTTGCAAATCCAATCACATGAAGCTATATACACAAGGTTGCATGATGATACAAAGGGTTAAATAGTTACATGAGGATGCACTGGGTTGCATGAGGATACACAAGTTTTCCTGAGGCTACACAAGGGTACATGAGGGTACACATGGTTACATGAAGCAATAGCTACACAGGGTTACATGAGGCTACACAGGGTTACATGAGGTTGCACAGGGTTACATCGGGATATATACACTCAGTTACATACATGAGGCTATACACGGGTCGCACAGGCTACACCTGCATAAGCTGGTTACAGATACCCATGCAGGGTTGTGTATATAGTGTATTAAACTGTGTTTCAGCTTTAAATATTTAAATGAGCTTTAGGGTTTCTTTAAAGTCTAAAAAGGTTGAGTAAATTTATCAAGGGTTGTGGTTATAAATTTACAGTCACAAATACCTAATGATTGATGTGATTCCACATACACTACATAAGTCATTCACAGTTTTCTTATGTATTGTAACAGTGTTGTGTACTGTAATTTGCCTTACTCGTATTTGGGCTTAACATTTATGATAAATTTTTCACCTTTTCACTAAACAAATTTACTAATTCTTCATTGTTTCTTTTACATGACTATCATTTACATTGAAGTTTTGTGATAGATACATGCTGAGGGGAATAACCAGCTCAAAAATTAAGTGAAGAGTAGCTATAGAGTTAAAGTTGATCATGAATATACTGTGTAACTGGTCTATTAGAGTAACTAAACCTTTTCCACTGGTGTATCAAGGGTATAAGATAAATCTGTATTCTTATTATGTACTTGTTTAATTTACAATACTTAAACTAGTATCCTGTTAAAGCCTTACAACTTAGAGCATATGGAAGAAACAAATTCATTACTAACTACAGGTAAATAACTGTGCTAAAAACCCATTGAAATTGAGACTATAGCACAAGTTTACCATGAATTACAACTTACACTATATTAGGAAAAAATACTGAATATATGTATACACCCAAGTAGTATTGCTATTACTACCTTTGCAGTGTCCAGCACTGAAGGTTGACAGCCTTTGGATTAATTATTCTAATAAATAGAATGCTTGAAAATTGATAATTTACAAACAGCTCAGGTTATGTAGGATTACACAGGCTTCTAACAAGCTACACAGGGTTACAAGAGGTTACTATGAGCTATGTACACAAGGCTGCATTGGGTTACATAAGGATATGCACATGACTACACTGAGGTTACAGCAGTACAAAGGGTTACAACAGGCTATACAGGTTTACAACACACTACACTTGGCTACTACACTGAAAATATACACAAGGTTACATAAAGTTACACCAAGCTACATAGGGGTTCATGAGGATAAGCTTGATAAATGTGACCGGATTTGCGGAAAGGTACCTTTTCCACACACAAAATTTGACCCATTTTATGAACTTTGAAGTTTCATAACTTTTGTATCTTTGCTTATAATTGCCTGAAATTTTCCATGAGTGCAGCTAAAGTATATGGCTACATTTTGATACCAAGAGCAAGTTAATCAGTGTAAGGAGTCAAGTGTTACATTATTTTGTTTGCTGGCATGTAAAATGTGTGGAAAAGGTACCTTTTCGCAAATCCGGTCACAAATGAAGCTACACTTGGTTGCAAGTAGATCTGTGGATAAGTAGATCTGTGAATAGTGTCCTTGTGTATATCCTCAGCGTTGTAGCCAAGTGTAGCGTGTTGTAAACCTGTGATACACTGGGCTACAAGTGCACGTTAATACACAGTCACTTGTATAGAGGATACACTGAGTTACATCAACTGGATTACAACAGGGTTTCACATCGATCGGTACACAGTAGGTACACTTTGTTACATGAAAAGACACTGGGTTACAAGTAGACACACTGTCATGCAACCTTGTGTACCCTTATGTAAAGCTAATGTAACCAGATGTATCCTCTTGTAACTTTATGTATCCTAATGTAACCCTGTGTAGTGTCATGTACTATAACTCTGTGTAACCCAATGTCTCCTCATGTAACCTTGTCTAGCCTCATGTAACCTAGTGTAGCCTCATGTAACCCAATATAGCTTCATGTAACTCTGCAGTGCAGCCTCATGTATCCCTTTGAAGCCTCATGTAACTCTGTGTAGCCTCATGTAACCCAATGTCTCCTCATGTAACCATATCTTGTCTAGCCTCATGTAACCCAATGTAGCCTCATGTAACCCTGTCTAGCCCTTATGTAACTCAGTGTAGTTTCATTTAACCCTGTGTAGCCTCATGTAACCCTGTGTATTGCCTCATATAACTCTGTGTAGCCTCATGTAACCCTGTGTATATATTACCTCATGTAACTCTGTGTAGCCACATGTAACCCTGCTAAATTGGGTTACATGAGGCTACACAGAGCTACATGAGGCTACAAAGGGTTACATGAAGCTGCACAGATTTACGTGAGGTTACATTGGGTTACATGAAGCTATACTGGATTACATGAGGCTACATTGGGTTACGTGAGGCTAAACATGATAATTATGGTCTACATGAGGTGACATTGGGTTACATGAGGCTACACAGAGTTACATGAGGCAATACACATGCAGGGTTACGTGAGGCTACACAGAGGGAATACACAGGGTTACATGATGTACACAAGGTTAAATGAGCTACACTGAGTTACCTGAGGCTACAAAGGCTTACGTGAGGCTGCACAGAGTTACATGATGCTACATTGGGTTTACAAAAGGTTACATATATAACCTAATTTTTTATACTGATTATATTGTTATAATTTTGATACAAACGGCACCCCATAGTTACCAGCAATGAAATTATGTGTGGTTTTGTAAAGGTAAGCTGATCTTTCTCATATGTGAAATAATTTCTATGTTTGTATTCATGATCTTCAGGGGTTAGATGGTCATTTTTTGTGGCTGCTTGTTCATCTTCAGGAGTTGGTTGGCCATCCTCAAGGGTTGGTGATTCTTCATCACTTTTATGCTCCACCTTGGAGTGTTTTTTTTCATCAGAATAGAATTCAGAGGTTTGGATGTAGAGGCTTGTAACAATTACAAATATGACTGCTGATGTTATTGGAAAAGGTATTGAGATAATAAAGATAATCACAATGCTCCTGTAGTGATCTTTGCCTCTAGCTCGAAAATAATTTGGATTGGTAAATTCCACAAACTGGTCACTGCTGTAACCTTTAATTGAAATAACTTTGATCTATACAAATATTTATAACTAACATGTACATAAGTACACCTCATTGTACTTACCATATATGTAAGCCAAGACAGCAACCTGTTGTAAGCACTCCTACAAAGACATGGCAACTCAATTGTAACACTGGCCTCAGGCACATTTATAGCGAATAAGCTAAACCAGAATAGTGGTTTTGGCCCAAGAAGATACAATGGTGATTCACTCCAAATATAAACATTTTGGAAACTGGTGCAATTGTAGTCAAAATTCTCTTCTGTTTCATTGCTGCTATTAACTGGATCAGAAATCAGAAAGTTGTATGTTATTTTAACATATCTAGTTGGATGTTTACCAGTTCTAAAGAAGGTCTCTGAGAGATTATTCAGCAGGTCATTCTTACTTAACACATGTCTCTAATTCTCTGTATTGCCAAATACACTTAGTAGATTCACTACATTCACCAGCTTCATAGCAATCATCTTCTTTGTCAATCATATCTTGAGCATCACAGATACACAGGAATGTTGCCAAAATGGCAATACACTGGCAAAGCTTGAACATAGCAACTAAAAATATAGTTGCATGCAGGTATTGTTATATATGTGCAGACAGGAAGTAAGTAATATATGACTATCATGTGGAAGTTCTAGAATATTAAGCCTTACAATTTGGATATATATTGATTTACATAACATGTATATATCTATACATATACTTGCATGATAAGCTTTGTGCTCCTTTATTGACAATCACTTATGTGTATTGTTATAGTGACTTTCAATATAGAGAGGAATTTCATGATATTTAGGTGGCACTATATAATTTGAAATAAGGACAAATTGTCATAATTTGATGGTCTACTAATGTTAATGCCTATTTTTGTGATGGCTTTTAGTCAATTTTTTGGTAGTAGTGTAGGTAGCATAATATGTTTAGCTCTATTTGCACTTTCAGCCTTAAATTTTAGCCTGCCAGTTTGTCAGTCACAAGGCTTGAGGCTATAAACGACACATTGTACATGGTACAGCCATATTTCATCACAATATTAACTCATGTGCTGTATGTGCCTTTTGGGGTTCCAACGAGTGTCTGCCCTCTGTGCTGTGTCTTTCCTTTAATTTTCAATCATACTGGCCATCTTCTTCATGAAACGAAATTACATTGAGGTGTTTAGTATTTAGTACCATACAGTATGGTACTACTGTATATTAGGGATCATGGAAGTTTGCATATCAGTTCCCACAAAAAAAATATTAACCAGATCCCAGCCTCACAAGGTTGTATACAATCACTGGACTGATGGATAGGACTACTGGACTCAATTATTTTTTTTGTTTATTTAAAGTACATACGTACAGTATTCGGTTACAGACTACACAGGTGGACCTGTCTACTTAGTATTGTGTGCAATTACCAAATTTAGTTGAGCAGATATTGTTTGTTAATCAATATTGAATTCTGAGCAGCATTGTTACTGACTTGATATTAATTTTATTGATGAAAGATCCGTTTACTGTTTCACAGTCAAACTTTTCACTCTTGGAATAACCTCCATTGTATGACTACCATTCTTCTTATCATGGGGTATAAATTGTACGGTACATGTTTATGTCAGTAGTAGTATAGTAGTAACCATGTTAACAGCAAAAGTAAGTGGTAACAGTTAACTGTTTTGTCATTCCATCTTTGGCATGTAGTTGATGCATAGCTGTAGCAACAAATGTGGCATGGCCATACTACTTTCTCTGTGTGCGCATGTGATGAGCACGTGCGTGTATGCACGTGCATGTGTGCAGGAAGGTTGGGGGAGAGGAGTGGCCTAACCATATGAGACTAGCATACTCTACATTCCAACCAGTTGCCTAAATATTTGGTTGGAAAGGGAGTCCAGTGGTCTGCTAATCAGTCCAGTGATTGTATACAACCACCTCACAATGCCTCCATGGCCTGTTGGTGTCGTGACGACTGAACAGTAACTTCCCTATTTAGAACTCTAATTATTTAGTTATTATATTGTGCGCATGTCTGTACTGCACGTGTATGTTATATACTTTCGATTGTGGGTACAACACGAGGTGTTCAGATTGTACGTGGCTCGAATCCTCCTCCACTCCGCCAATCCCGAGTCGGACCTGTCCAGGATAGGAACGTTCCGCAGCATTTTGGTGCTGTGACCAGGTACAGTCCACTATATTATCATAACCTCCACCTCATTTTGGTGCTGTGACCAGGATAGTCCACTATATTATCATAACCTCCACCTCATTTTGGTGCTGTGAGCTGAAGAAGACGGATTATGGCGGACATTAAGCGAGCCCAATGTTCACGGAGAGGATACAGAACACACCTTAAGAAGATATTGGCGAGCGTCGACGAAGTGTTAGCGAACCCACAACCCCTCAGCGAAGATAATACAGCCACTCTGAGGGATCTCCATGATCAGCTTATACGTAAGCACGAACTTATAACCCCATTAGACGCTAAGATACTTGAAGCTACCGAAGAAGACGAGGCCATTGAAGCTGAAATACTGCAAGCTGAAGAGACCAACGCTGCGATATCAAGAGCAAAAGCCAAGATAACCCATCGCCTAAGTTCTATCACTGCAAGAGACACAACAATCTCTCCACGTGCACCTCCCCCACCTGCCACCGAGCGTCAGGCAGATCATGCAAGCACTGTTACCCGTCTACCTAAGTTAGAATTACCACAATTCAGTGGCAATCCCATTCTGTGGCAGTCATTCTGGGATACCTTTGAAGCATCTGTGCACAATAGCACCTCCTTAACTGGAGTACAGAAGTTGAGTTATCTCAGAAGCCAACTACAAGGAGAAGCAGCTCGTGTTATTGCAGGCTTCCAACTGACTAATGCTAATTACCAACACTCCATTGACCTGTTAAAGGAACGTTTTGGTCAACCACATAAACAGATAGAGGCTCACATGCAAGCTTTAATTGATATCCATAGTCCTAGTGGTACACTCGCCAGCCTACGTGAGTTTCATGACACTATTGAAGGGCACATCCGTAGCCTGGCTTCACTTGGAAAATCACAAGACACTTACAGCAGCATGCTTGTCACTATCATTCTTGGGAAAATTCCACCCAAGATCAAACAGAACCTAGCCAGGGCACATGGGAGACAAGAGTGGAAAATTGATGAACTGCAAGAAGCCATCCTCACTGAAATTTACATTCTTGAGGCAGGATCATCGTCACAGACAGATGCTCATAATTCTACCTTGCCACCGACTGCACTGTTTCATGCTGCAGCTACTAACAAGTCTATTGGTGGAGCCAGAGGTAAACCGCAGTGTCCATTCTGCAAAGGCCCACACTCCCCTTCTGTGTGTGATGTTATCAAGGACCCAAAGCAACGCTCAGCTGTAGTTCGTCAAGAAAAGCTCTGCTTCAATTGTTTGGGTCATCATAAGGTCTCCTACTGTAATTCCAAGCACAGATGTCACAATTGTAGGCGTAAGCATCACACGAGCCTATGCAGTTATGAGCCGCAACCCACTGGCCAACATGCTAAGCCACATACTGGACACTCCTCACAACCTACGCACGTTGGACAACACCACACTGGTGCAGTCTCAGGTTATCCCATTCCACCAGCTAACAATACACAGCCGCAGATCTGTAATCTCCCACCAACAAATCCTGTGAGCTCTAACACAACTGACACTACCTCATTGTCCATGACTTTGCCACCATCCTGCACTACACTGAACAGAGTATGCTTACTCAAGACTGCTATAGCAACAGTCTCACATGGGAACAGAAGTACAGTAGCCAACCTGCTATTTGACGAGGGATCCCAGCGATCATTTATCACTCAAGATCTGGCCTGCTCCTTAGTGCTACAACCTTATCAACAAGAAGACATCAACATCTCTTCCTTTGGAGCAAACTGTCAACTTAACCGCAAGATGGATGTTGCCATGATCAACTTGTTGACCAACGATGGACATGCTATACCGCTGTCAGTGATAATTGTACCACGTATCGCTACGCCACTACAGAACACTACTAGCATCAGTATGACTCACCTACCACACCTACAGAACCTCCAGTTGGCTCATCCACTTTCCGCAGAATGCGAATTTGAGATTTCTCTATTAGTTGGTGTGGACCACTACTGGGACATTGTAGGAGATCACATTGTAAGAGGAGTAGGAGGAGGACCTACTGCAGTGGCTTCTAAACTGGGCTACCTTCTCTCAGGACCAGTGCAGCTGGCTAACACTCAGCACTCAAACATCAGCACCATGATGTTAACAGTCAATCAACAATGTGACTTTGACCTTGAACGTTTTTGGAACCTGGAATCTGTAGGAGTGTCAATGAGTGATCTCAGTGCTGAAGAAGATATGCTTCAACACTACATCTCTTCGTGTATCACCAGAGACCCTGATGGGGCTTACGTTGTCAGGTTTCCTTGGCGACCCAATCCTCCCACCTTACCCAACAACCTCATTATTGCTCAGAACAGAACACGTCAAATGCTTAAACGGCTGGCTAAAACACCAAACCTACTAATGGTATACAATAGCATCATTGTCGAACAAGAGGCTAGAGGATTTATTGAACGTGTAAAGTCAACAGATAATGAATCCAGTATCCACTACATCCCACACCATGCAGTTGAGAAAGACTCGCCAACAACTCCTATACGGATTGTTTTTGATTGCAGCTGTCGGCAATCGTCTGGATATCCATGTCTCAATGACTGTCTGTTGATCGGTTAACCCTGTGTTAGTGATATATGCTCTATCCTCGTTCGTTTCAGGAGTCATAGCTTTGGAGTGTCTACTGATATAGAGAAGGCGTTCTTACACGTCCGTCTACATCCCGATGATAGAGACTATACTCGCTTCTTCTGGTTAACCGATCCCACTGATGTATCCAGCCAGTTTTGTATTTATCGGTTTAATGTCGTTCCATTTGGTGCAACAAGCTCACCTTTCATGCTCAATGCTGTTTTGCAGTATCATCTTCAGCAGCAAAACACAGCCGTTTCTGATGACATGAGATCAAACTTGTACGTAGACAATGTCATAACTGGTGGTGCAACAGAACAAGCAGTCATAAGCTACTACAGAGAAGCAAGAGCTATAATGTCCAGTGCTAACATGAATTTGCGCAGTTGGTCATCCAATAGTACTGAGTTGATGACAATTGCAGCTCAAGACAACGTCAGTGATGACAGTCAGTCAGTCAACATACTAGGTCTGCGATGGAATACTACAACAGACAAGCTCTCCCTAGCAGCCAAACCCACTATTTTGGCACATGATCATCTGGTGACTAAAAGAGAAGTCTTGCAAGATCTTTCCAAGATATTTGACCCACTAGGCCTTGCAGCTCCAGTAGTTATTAGAGCTAAAATACTGATGCAGAAGCTGTGGATACGTAAGGTTGCTTGGGATGAGCCCTTAGATGAAGAGATCCATAAAGAGTGGATAGATGTTGCCTCTGATTTGAAGTCAGTCACTCAACTTTCTGTTAGTAGAAGGTACTTTTCTTCAGCTTTCGTGCAACCAGTACTACACTCATTTGCTGATGCAAGCCTGAAGGCTTACGGTGCTGTAGTATTTCTCACACAGGGTGATGAAGTATCGTTCATAGTGGCTAAATCTCGTGTGGCACCCCTGAAAGAACTCACATTACCACGCTTGGAACTCATGGCGGCATTGGTCGCAACACGTTTGACCCACTTTGTGGTAAAGGCAATTCCCCTCAAAGACCCATCTATCTTCGTTTGGTCGGACAGCCAAATTGTATTACACTGGGTGAATAGTCGCAAGCAACTACCAACATTTGTTCGTCACCGCATAACTGAGATTCAGTCACTACTACCAACAGCTGAGTGGAAATACTGCCCCACCCTGGAGAATCCAGCAGACTTGCTCACAAGGGGAATCACCACAGAGGCACTGATGTCATCCACATTATGGCAGCACGGACCAGCATGGCTCACTACACCTAACAGATGGCCATCCTTTGATCAGCCAATTCTACCTCCCCTTCTTGTTGCAGCAGCAGTAGCAACTGAGTTTGTTCCAGCTGAACCCATCACACCTACAGTTGGTTTACATTGTGTCATCATGCTAGATCGCTTCAACACTCTTAGTAAGCTATTACGTGTAACTGCTTATGTGTTCCGCTTCATAGATAATGTAAGAGCTCAACCAGACCACCGACGTTATGGACCAATCAGTGCCATGGAGTTCACTACAGTGAGGTTCAAGTGGGTGAAAGATGTACAGCAGGATGTGTATAAGAAGGAGATAGCCAATCTGAAGCTTGTAGCCAGGCAACCGAAGACATCTAGACTACTACTTGTTCGTCAGCTTAGACTGTTTCTGGACGAACATGAATTTCTACACTGTGGTGGACGCATCCACAACGCTCCGGTGAGTAAAACAACCAAGTTCCCCTACCTCATACCTCCTAGACATCGGTTTTCCTATTTGATTATCCATGATGTACATGTGACACTGCACCATGCTGGCACCGGTGCCACACTAACTGCCTTACGCCAGACATACTGGATTCCAGCCGCACGCCAGTATATCAAATCAATTTTACGCCACTGTGTTACCTGCTTACGAGTGATAGGGCAGCCATATTCAGCACCAGATCCACCTCCACTACCTTGTTTGCGGACACAAGATGTTCATCCCTTCACATATACGGGGGTAGATTTTACCGGAGCACTATATGTGAAACGAGCTGAACAAGAAGTGAAGGTTTATTTGTGCCTTTTTACCTGCGCTACTACCCGCGCAGTTCACTTGGAAATTGTACAAGATCTATCTACTGAAACTTCCCTTTTGGCCTTCCGCAAATTTGCTGGCCGGAGGTCACTGCCGAAGTTGATGATATCTGACAATGGCTCTACATACATGTCGGCAGCTGAGGAACTTCGCTTACTAATGGAGAAGACAGAAGTTAAGGAGGAGTTAGGAAGGAGAGGTGTCACTTGGCAGTTCATACCCAAGAGAGCCCCCTGGTATGGTGGCTTCTGGGAAAGGCTAGTGGGGCTCACAAAAACCACCATTAAGAAGGTCCTTGGAAGGCGGCATGTATCTCTCCAAACCCTAGAGACTATTGTTGTGGAGATTGAGGCCATCTTGAATGATCGTCCCCTAACGTTTGTGTCATCAGAGATGGGTGACCCTGAGCCACTGACACCTGCTCACTTGCTGCACGGGAGAAGAATTACTTGCCTTCCCCATGAGATGGTGGATGTCGATGAGCTTACTGATCCCACATTTGGAAATGCCACTTCAATGAGGAAGAGTGCTAACACTCAAGCAGCCATAATCAGGGACTTTCAAACAAGATGGCGTCATGAATACTTGACTTCGTTAAGGGAACATCACAAGTCCTCAGGTAATAACATTCAACTGGTGAAGAAGGGTGATGTAGTGCTCATTCATGATGATGCTCCCCGAGCTACTTGGAAGATGGCTGTGATTGAGGACCTTATCATTGGAAGAGATGGATTAGTGCGAGCAGCAACAATTAGAACAAATAATGGGACAACTAACAGGGCTATCACAAGGCTCTACCCTTTGGAGGTAACTGCTGGACAGGAGGATACTGATGGGAATGTGCAGCCTACTCCAGGACCCAAGTTACAACCTGAGCAACCGGTGGTACGGACAGATTCAGAGACTGGGGGGTCTCATCCGAGACGAGCTTCAGCGAGAAGGGCAACTGAACAGTTCAAGACTTGGGCCAGAATCCTTGCTGCCCCCCCGGAGGATGTCGTGACGACTGAACAGTAACTTCCCTATTTAGAACTCTAATTATTTAGTTATTATATTGTGCGCATGTCTGTACTGCACGTGTATGTTATATACTTTCGATTGTGGGTACAACACGAGGTGTTCAGATTGTACGTGGCTCGAATCCTCCTCCACTCCGCCAATCCCGAGTCGGACCTGTCCAGGATAGGAACGTTCCGCAGCATTTTGGTGCTGTGACCAGGTACAGTCCACTATATTATCATAACCTCCACCTCAGTTGGTAGTATTGGTTAGGTACGTATAACCGAGCCCAAAAGTGCCTTCAATACAACCCAAAAGCTTCCCATAGGTTGCTACAAAATTTGGAATTTTATGTTAACTGACTGACTAATTTACTAATGCAAGACATAACTTGATAACGGCTAGACTATGGGATTGATTTGTTTTCACTTCTAGACATTGCTTCAGCCTAATGGCATACCACAGTATGTACAGTTCACACATCATGGACTTACCTTTGTCCTCATTTCTTTTCGCTTACAGCCCAAGTTGTCAAATCACACTAGCATATTATGGCTTCTCTGTGGCTTTGCTGATGCCAGGATCGTATTTTTCATTTACAAAGACTGGAATGATTGCAGAGATGCTTCTCATACTGTTCTTCATTTGAAACACTGTGTAACATGTCTCTTCACTTCACAGCAATACAATTTTAGCTGATAACTGCCTACATGTTAACTAAATTCAACTAATTGCACAGGACCATTTCAGAGTTTTTACAAACCTCTTCCCTACAGAAACTATTTAATAGCATTCATATTCAAAAGCTATGATATATACAATAGACCAAATGGCAGTATACACCTACTCCCTGTAGATATCAAGCTGCATATCAATGCATTAAGTGCACACGTATTTGGGGACTGTACTGTTGCTCTACCTACATAGCAGGAAATGCAAGTTGTAAAGAGCTATCTAATCCAAAACAGCCAAGCTGTAAAAAAAGAGTGCGGCCCTGAGAAAGGCTATGGTGAAAAAAGTTGTGAAATCCAAGGTGGCGGCCAAGAAATGGCTGTGATGGTAGGTTAATGGTAAAAATTTTAATAATGACAATTCAGGTGAATTTTGTGCCAAGACCAAGTGGCACCAAATTCACCTGAATTGTTGTTATTAAAATTTTTACCATTAACCTACCATCACAGCCATTTCTTGGCTGCCACCTTGGATTTCACAACTATTTTCACCATAGCCTTTCTCAGGGCCGCAATCTTTTTTTACAGCTTGGCTGTTTTGGATTAGATTTCACTTCTTTTTGTATTTGTATACCCCAAAGCCGGCCTATGGCCGGCTTTAGGGCTTTTTAACCTGCCATTTTTTCTTTACTACAGGAATAAGAAAAGATGAAGCAGGGTGATTTCTTTGTAGCTGACCTCTCTGCAAGGTGATCCTTCTAGCTGATCTCTCTACCGGATGACTTGTTTCTAGCTGAACTCTCTACAGGGTGATTTGTTTGTAGCTGAACTCTCTACAAGGTAACTTCTTCTAGATGATCTTTCTACATGGTGATTTGTTTGTAGCTGAATTCTCTACAAGGTAACTTCTTCTAGCTGATCTTTCTACAGGGTGATTTGTTTGTAGCTGAATTCTCTACAGGGCAATTTGTTTGCAGCTGAACTCTCTACATGGTAGTTTCTTTGTAGCTGAACTCTCTACAATGTAACTTCTTCTACCTGAACTCTCTACAGGGTGACTTGTTTGTAGCTGAACCCTCTACACGGTGATTTGTTTGTAGCTGAACTCTCTACAAGGTAACTTCTTCTAGCTGATCTTTCTACAGGGTGATTTGTTTGTAGCTGAATTCTCTACATGATAGTTTCTTTGTAGCTTAACTCTCTACAATGTAACTTCATCTAGCTGAACTCTCTACAGGGTGACTTGTTTCTAGCTGATCTCTCTATAGGGTGACTTGTATCTAGCTGAACTCTCTACAGGGTGATTTGTTTGTTGCTGAACTCTCTACAAGGTAACTTCTTCTAGATGATCTTTCTACAGGGCGATTTGTTTGTAGCTGAATTCTCTACAGGGCAATTTGTTTGCAGCTGAACTCACTACATGGTAGTTTCTTTGTAGCTGAACTCTCTACAATGTAACTTTGTCTAGCTGAACTCTCTACAGGGTGACTTGTTTCTAGCTGATCTCTCTATAGGGTGACTTGTATCTAGCTGAACTCTCTACAGGGTGATTTGTTTGTAGCTGAACTCTCTACAAGGTAACTTCTCCTAGATGATCTTTCTACAGGGTGATCTGTTTGTAGCTGAATTCTCTACAGGGCAATTTGTTTGCAGCTGAACTCTCTACATGGTAGTTTCTTTGTAGCTGAACTCTCTACAATGTAACTTCTTCTACCTGAACTCTCTACAGGGTGACTTGTTTGTAGCTGAACCCTCTACAGGGTGATTTGTTTGTAGCTGAACTCTCTACAAGGTAACTTCTTCTAGCTGATCTTTCTACAGGGTGATTTGTTTGTAGCTGAATTCTCTACAGGGCAATTTGTTTGCAGCTGAACTCTCTACATGGTAGTTTCTTTGTAGCTGAACTCTCTACAATGTAACTTTGTCTAGCTGAACTCTCTACAGGGTGACTTGTTTCTAGCTGATCTCTCTATAGGGTGACTTGTATCTAGCTGAACTCTCTACAGGGTGATTTGTTTGTAGCTGAACTCTCTACAAGGTAACTTCTCCTAGATGATCTTTCTACAGGGTGATCTGTTTGTAGCTGAATTCTCTACAGGGCAATTTGTTTGCAGCTGAACTCTCTACATGGTAGTTTCTTTGTAGCTGAACTCTCTACAATGTAACTTCTTCTACCTGAACTCTCTACAGGGTGACTTGTTTGTAGCTGAACCCTCTACAGGGTGATTTGTTTGTAGCTGAACTCTCTACAAGGTAACTTCTTCTAGCTGATCTTTCTACAGGGTGATTTGTTTGTAGCTGAATTCTCTACAGGGCAATTTGTTTGCAGCTGAACTCTCTACATGGTAGTTTCTTTGTAGCTGAACTCTCTACAATGTAACTTTGTCTAGCTGAACTCTCTACAGGGTGACTTGTTTCTAGCTGATCTCTCTATAGGGTGACTTGTATCTAGCTGAACTCTCTACAGGGTGATTTGTTTGTAGCTGAACTCTCTACAAGGTAACTTCTCCTAGATGATCTTTCTACAGGGTGATCTGTTTGTAGCTGAATTCTCTACAGGGCAATTTGTTTGCAGCTGAACTCTCTACATGGTAGTTTCTTTGTAGCTGAACTCTCTACAATGTAACTTCTTCTACCTGAACTCTCTACAGGGTGACTTGTTTGTAGCTGAACCCTCTACAGGGTGATTTGTTTGTAGCTGAACTCTCTACAAGGTAACTTCTTCTAGCTGATCTTTCTACAGGGTGATTTGTTTGTAGCTGAATTCTCTACAGGGCAATTTGTTTGCAGCTGAACTCTCTACATGGTAGTTTCTTTGTAGCTGAACTCTCTACAATGTAACTTCTTCTAGCTGAACTCTCTACAGGGTGACTTGTTTCTAGCTGATCTCTCTATAGGGTGACTTGTATCTAGCTGAACTCTCTACAGGGTGATTTGTTTGTAGCTGAACTCTCTACAAGGTAACTTCTTCTAGCTGATCTTTCTACAAGGTGATTTGTCTGTAGCTGAATTCTCTACAGGGCAATTTGTTTGCAGCTGAACTCTCTACATGGTAGTTTCTTTGTAGTTGAACTCTCTACAAAGTAACTTCTTCTAGCTGAA